>NW_005841887.1:2001363-2022401 GCF_000455745.1 Alligator sinensis | reverse complement strand
AGCAGGAATTTTCCCCTGGACTTGCCTAGTAGCAGAATCAGGCCTCAGTGGACTTTTCTTTTAGGTGAGCACATATGCATACATTTCCCAAGGCAACAAGAGGCTTTTGCTATAGCAGAAGCATAGCAGGACCTGAAGAGCTCCCAGGCAAGCTGAAATACAAAAGAGACTATCCTGAGAACGTTTACAGAAAGTTGCTTGGGGTTTTTTTTGTAAATTTGGTGTCCTTATAGCTACTTGGGATTTTTTGCCCATTTCACTTTCCCTGTGTTTTGTTTCTTTCAAATAGCAATTCCCCGAAATACTATAATGCTCGCCATGGTGTCAGGCTAATTAGTCCAGAACTGACATCGTAATAGAAGTACTCTCTGTGGTTTCCTGAGCCAAGGATCGTGTGGCATCATGATTGTAATTCTGTTCTTCACTTCGTTTGAAACCTGAAGTATGACAGAGTGTAAAGGAAGATGCTGGCTCAGGCAGTCGCATCCTGAGAGTGCAGACTGTCCATGCTGTGTCTTTGTTCTTGCAATAAATAACCACACAGGGGTTCCAGATACAAATGCAATGGCCCTATGGAGAGCAAATGTGCCTGCAGTGGAATTTGTGTAATTACCCCCAAACCTATATCCTATCAGTCAGAAACATGCTGCTTTAAAATATTTATTTCCACAATCTCAATGAATGACTCGATCAAATTATCTTGGTGGGCTTTCTCAAGGACCGGCACAAATAATGGGTGTGAAGTTCTTCTGTGAAAACAGAATTCATTATAAATCGTTGTACCTGGTGGGGAAGGAGGTTGCTTTTTGATGGTAGGGACTAGAAGGGCTTGAGGTCCCTTCCAGCCCCTACCATCTATGAATCTATGGACTTCAGGGTTAAAATCCAACCACAGTTTCTGACTGGGTTTTAAAGTTTCTGGAAGATTTTTGCTACAATGAATCATAGAAAATTAAGGCTGGAAGGGACCTGAGCAGGTCTAGTCCAACTTGAAGCAAGACCATCCCCAACTAGATCATCCCAGTCGAGGCTTTGTCTATCCAAGTCTTTAAAACTTCCAGGGTTGGAGATTCTATAACCTCACTGGGTAACCTGTTCCAGCGCTTTATTATCTTCCTAGTGGGAGTTTTTTTCCTAATATCTAACCTAAACTTCCCTTGCTGCAGCTTGAGCCCATTGCTCCTTGTTCTGTCATCTGTCACCACTAAGAACAGTCCAGCTCCATCCTCTTTGGAGCCACCCTTGAATTGAGCTCCTATATAGTATTGGTACCTTGCTGCTTTCCACAGCAGAAATACCTGTCCCGGTGGATGGACTGATCTCAAGCACTAAGCACTGACCAACATTTAGAGTGCTACGGGAGCCCTTTGGTTAAAAAGCAGCACCTGAATGCAGCATGCCTCCACATTATGAGCAAATTCCTATGTCAGTCAGGTAGACAGATGCAGAATACATTCTGACCAGTGGGTTACATATGGTCCTGTTGTCTTCCAGGATCTTTCCTCAAGGCAAATTATTTTGTCCTGAGATAACCTCACCAGGGGGATTTGTGTCTAGCTAATGATCTAAACATCATTGCAGACGGCTCCTTTTTATTTTGCAATTTAAAAGAAAAGACATGAAAGAATTGGAAGCAATAGCTGCTGCGTCTGAAGCTCTAATCTTGTTTTGTAGATGGGGCGATGAGAGTGCTATGGAGTGACTGAGTACTGTTTTTAAAGAGCAGCCCTGAGCCTTATGCTTAGATATAGTTTCAGATTGCCAAGCAGAGTGGCCTCCTGCAGACTGCTTTTTAGATGTCAGAAGAATTAACAAGCCCGTAGGTCAATAACAAGCATCTCTTCGAACAAGACTTCATTCAGGCTAAAGAGGTTAATAGATGACACAACCCTCATTCTTTGCCTCTCCAGATCAGCACAGGTTTTGTAGTGATCACTGAAGTTTCTTGTCTTGCTCTTCTGAGCAGATGAAAGTGATTACTGAAGGTGGTTACTTTTAGGCGTGAGCTAATTTCATCACAATTCCTGAGCCCCTGACCTTCCACATAGCCATTCCTTCCCGAGTATAATTTGTATTTGCCTGTCTCCCTTGTGTAATAAAGTATTCCTTGTTTAGCCATTTGTGGTCTGAGTCTCGCACTGAGAGCATCTCGTGTTAGGTGTTCCACTCCTTCAAATTAGTGTAAGTGCCAACTTTAAGGTCCTTTTATTTGGGCAGAGCACTGCAAAGGAAAATAAGACTTACTCTTCCTCTGATCACCAACAATATGCCTGTTGCATAGAACGTGTGTCAGTATTCGTTGTTAAACATTTGTATAATAGGCCTTAGATGTTTATAAGATTTTACAAAGAGAGTATAGGTAGGTTTTTCACCTACAGTGATTTAAAATCCAAATCAGATTTTGACCTGACCAATACAGAGGTCTTTGTCTAAGGAGGAGTGATGGAGGTTTACTGTAGTTCACATCGTGTTTAGTTTCTCACTGTTTTTAACAGTATTATTTTAGTTCAGGAGGTTTGCAAGGCCTTCAAGAGACTAAGGAATAAGTGACTATCTGTAAGGACCTACTTAAGTCTCAGTTTCACGGATTTCATAAAAATGAACAATCTGGGATTGTCTGTGAAATGGACAGCATCAACAGCAATGAAAACTTAATCAAATAAAATGCTACCTCCTCAGTGGGAACGAGTGGTCCTTGCTACTGGAAGAAGTAGGCATTGGCTGGCAGAGCAGCACGGTATATTTGAAATACTAATGCACTTTCTAAAACCGTTGTGGCTGACTCTTAGGTTGAGGCTAATTTAGCGTTTCTGCTAAATTTTTCAGACTCTCATATCTTTTTTTAATGAAGTAGAAAGATGAGGGAAGCTTCAGCTATTACACCAATACCCTTTTGTTTTTAAAAATGTTTAATTTCACTAATTTTTCTCTCTCATTTGAACACCAGTCAGTAAACCAGACAATTACCCCACAAAGGTTTCTACACTTTAGTCACTCTGAGGGGTCCTGTTGATTCTCAGTGGAGAAAACGAGGAAGATATAGGACCCTCTGAAAAGTGAGGTCCTGAAAGTTTGTTCTGTTGAAGGAAGGAGCAAACTCCATTACATGTCTTATGAAGCCTCTTTCTTAAAGGTTGTGTGGAAGTGCATGTGATATTTCTAGCTCTCGTACTATAGGTTTTCTTTTGTGCTTTATTCATGTTACCCACAGATGGAAAAGAAGAAGCAGGAAAACAAAATGCGAAGAGACCAGTTAAATGATGAATATTTGGAGCTGCTAGAGAAACAGAGGCTTTACTTTAAAACAGTGAAGGAATTTAAGGAGGTAAGAGCTCTGTTTGTGTGGACAGAAACCATTTGAGCTAGCTAAACATCTGTTCAAAATCAGTCTTGAAAGCCAGCCCACTCCAAGACATAAACCTTCATATTGGTAAGAAACACCTTTCTAGAGGTGTTTGCTCACTAAGAAAGACTTTGACTTCTGTTTAGCCTTCTGAAACCTGCTTTGAGCTGTTTCTTACAGAACCCTGGCCTTTCCTTTGGAGAAAACCTGATCTCATCTTTAGTTAGCCTTCTGTTATCACAGGGAACTGGGCAGTATTATTATTATTAGCACTCTTATTCTGTGAACATGGCTAATAAGCTCTCGACATTAGCACATGAACTGTGATATTGAAAGGTTTGCAATTCATCTCATTAACTTAATTGAGCAGAAACCTCATTGAGCAAAGAAGCATAAATTAGTTTTCAATAACAAATACTGTCATGACTTGTTACAGTAGACCATAGGCAGCCACTGATTTGCCTAAAAGTTAAAGGCAGTCGTAGTGGCTAATTGCAGATAGTGGGATTTTCAGAAGCACTTATTTTCATCTTAATTCTCTTACTATTGCAGTCATTGGTAGCAGTGCTAGGCCAAGCAACTCTTATTAGTAAAATTATCTAAAGTTTTATCCACATACTCATTTTAGGCATAATAATAACTACAGTGATTCAGTTAAAGATATTTGTCACATGCATTTGTACTAATGTGTGGATTTAAGCTAATCAGAGTCATTCTGCCATTTTATCTTCCTTTCCCCCAAAGAAAATAAATCAATTTTGTGCACTTCATGCTATCTCATCCTGTGCCTAGGTATAAATTCCTTGGGAGTACTGATCAGTATGCTATGTTGGAAAGACTTGGAAAATATGCAGGACTGAATAGGGCGAGTCCTCTATTTAGAGCCATGCCAAGTAGAGGGAGTCAGCCTGGAGCAAGGAATAGGATTGCTTCATAATCCCTAAAAAATAATTCTTCAGTAAAAATCTGTGTAATGTTTTCCTAGCCCAACCAGGCTATCATGATGTTTCATTGACCATCAGCTAAATTTTGCGAAGTGTTTTGGGACACTAGTACAGAAGCGGTTATAGAAGTAGAAACTCCTACCTGAGTAGAGCACTGAACGTGGCTTTCCTATGAAGGAAACATGAAAATCTTAAGCTAAGAAACTAGATGAGAAAGTCATTTGATATATTTATTTACTGTGTATAATAAGCTTTAGCATTTGTTGACTTACGATTTAGGAGAGCACTTGACATTTCTGAAGAAGGATGTGTGGGGTTATTTGTGCCAAATGTTCACAGTTTCACAGCTGTGGCAGCCACAATATCTGATTCCCGAGTGAGGGGTTTATTCATAGTTAATAAGGATTGTGTGTAGCACACACAGAGTTAGTTTCAATAATTAAGTAATCCTTAGGCAACTCGGATACCAGGATAAGAAATGTCCGTGCTGGACTGGTATCAAAGATTTGAATCAACTGCAGTTCTCTAGTGGAATTCTCTGCAGACCCATGAAAGGGAATTGAATAATGCAGAATAGAGGTGATGGAGACGTGTGCAAGGAACTGCATTAAGATGAGGAAAGAAAGGCAGAGTCTTGCTAATCTGGTCAGTACTTCCCCAAGGCACTTGTTACGAGAACAACAGCAATATAACAATAGCATGCTGACACATGGCCCTTGTGATAAAAGAATCTGTCACGGGCAGAAGGAATGCAAAAGTTTTGCTGATTGTAAATGACAATGTACAAGTTATATGTTGCATAATTTTGTCCTGGATGTTTTTCTCTGGGTGAAATAACAGAGGAAATGGAGAGTCTTGTGTCAAAGCATTGTGAAAGTACTGGTAATATTTCATTTTATTTTTACCTTGAGTTTCTATCATTCTTCATAATGTGCTTGTATGTGCCCATTAATGCCTGTTGGAGAACGGTTACAAAATATTACTGCCATGCAGAAGATCTTTAGGTTCAGGTGTTAGGAAATGGCATTGTCCTTTCATTTGCTGTGTCTTTTTTTTCTCTTGCATTCTGTGTCTCTAGGACACTGGCAGGGCCTGCTTAATCATTTGTGTGACTACAGGAGGAGTTTATATTCTCTGCAGTAATTAAGTTTCCTTGGAGAATGAGCGAGCCCTCCCCATCCATTGTCCCTGAGGGAATTTCTGCTTCTTGACACATTCCCTTATTTTCACCTGCAATGTGATGTCAGCATTTTATGGAACAGAGAAACATGTACATAGTTCTTGTCTTTGCATAGAGTTGGTTTTTCAGCAAAAGGGGATTCCAGGATTCCAGATCATGTATAGGGTAATCTTCATTGCAAATTAGTAAACCAAAAAAAAGTGGATTTTATAACTAACAGCATGTCAAAGATAATGTGGAAGCGATTGGCAAGCTACATCACCACCTGTAATAAGATCTTACTATTGGATCCAAGTTATGGATGAGTCTAAATAAGCTACAGCTCATTCTCCACAACCTGCCTTAAGTTGAAAGGCTGACAGGAGTGAAGATTGGTTGTTCCCTTGACTAAAATGGTTAAGGGCTTATAACCATTCAGGGAGGAGATCTGAATAAACAGGATAAGTTTAATGTAGTCATTCCCCAACTGCTTTACCTGACCCTGGCTTGTCACCTCTTCTCATAAGCTTAGCAGCTCAAAAGAGCCACAAAATAACCCGAGGAGGTAAATAGGTTTATCTTTATGTTCCTTTCTGCTAGCCCTTGTGCTTCAGGGGACTTTGGTTTGGCCTGAATGTATGTACCCCAATTATTACAGTTAATATTGAAAATTATTTCCTGTCTTTTGTCAACAGGAGTGCCGTAAGAATGAAATGTTGCTGTCCAAGCTGAGAGCCAGTTCTTCCTGAAAAACTGTCCAGTGAATTTTATACTTGATTGTTCAATCCATAAATTGAATACCTTTTGAGAAGTGGCATTGATAACTGCAATGTACATATATGTAAACTGCTATAGAGGTCTTTTTCTTTTCAATATGTACTGTTCCACATTATTTCATTTAATGGCTATATTATTCATTATCACCTCCATTACACAGTAAAGAGTTAAAGCAGCATAGCAAACTAGAAATATTGTCTAATGTTATTTATTTGTTTTCTCACAGTAAGGGTGATGGGATTATTTTGTACTTTGGATTTAACTGCACTAGTTTTAACTTCAGGAAAAAAATATATTCTCAGTTTGTAACACAGTTGGAAAAATGAATTGAGACATCATAGAGAGTATAGAAAATAGAATAAAGTGATCCTTTTAGCCAAAGTAACACACAGAAAATGACTTATTTCACCTGCTAAGAAACTAGATTCACTGTGATAAATACACATTCTAGCTAGAATGAAACTCCAGGCAATAAAAAGTGATTCCTGATGGTTAAGAAAATGTTAAGAGAAATTTTGAGAAAATGCAGACATAATTTATGTTTCCCTAGTGTAAACTTAAAGATTCTATATTTTTTGTACATACTTCTGTGAAACTTCATCTTGCATTATCTATATATATATCTCTATATCTATATATATCTATATCTATATATATAGATATAGATATGTATAAGAGAAAGAAGGAGAAGTTAAATTACTAGTTCCCAGACACAACACTTTTTTTAATCACTAAAATCATGTATCTCTGTCTGGCTTGAAAAATGCACCTATAAAAATAAATTCCAATTCAGCTCTTAATTTGGAAAGATTCAGATCCAGACCTTCTCTGGAAGCCAGAGTAACTCGTTAGGCCATGAAGAAGCCATTCCAGATGAAGATTTGGTCTTGTAAGTTTAGAAAACTTTGAACACTTGACTTAGCAGTTTTTATATCTGTGTACAGTATTTTATAATTCAAGCAGCTTCTTTTTTGTACAAAACATCAGGTTTTTGGACTAGACTTGCTAATGTACAACACATTCTCTTCTGCTGAACAACCTCAAGTTCTTACTTTTTTCCCCAGTAATGATGATGACAATGCTGTTAGATTACTTACTGTGGCAGGTGAATAAGAAATAAAAAGCTGTTTCAAATCCAGTGATCTGCAGTGATGGTAACTCTTTTGCTTTAGTAATTTTCATACATAGGAGCTTTTACTGACCCATGTAAATGCTTAATTGTAGTTTCACAGATAGAAGTCTAAGGTGCTACTTCTTTACTTTTACCAGTTATTGGTTGTGCAAGTTTGGAACTTGTGCAAAGAATAACAGCCGGGGCATGTGAAAAGGGGACCATAATGGCATAGGTTACCTTATTTCAATGGTCAGCAACCTTTTAAGGCTTTGGGTCAGATTGACCCAGCTTGGATCAGAGGCAGGCCAGTGTGTAGGCAGGTGGGGGCACTAGGACCTGCAGTTTCCCCACTGTTGACATGGGGAAAACACCTGCTGCTGTTGCTTCTGTCCAGAGCCCCAGAGCCATGGGCCAAATGGATGTCTGAGAGATGTAGGTTGCTGATCCCTGTCTTACTTAAGTGTTGGTACAAGATGCAGAATACGTGGCACAGGAAAGAATGCTTACACAGTCATCACCAAATAAAGTCCCCCGTTGAAGTCATTGTCAGGATTTGAACCTTCATATCCGGTGCCATGGAAACTCTACTGGATTTTAAAGCAAGAAGTCTTTATCGGGGAGTGGAAGCTTGTGTGCTGCAAGGTCAGTGATATTCTAGCTGAAAAGTGCTATAAGCTTTTTCTGAACCATAGGAGAGTACAATTCAGTACAATATACCAACTTGTTAACAAGTCTCTGCCTTTTGGGACAATTTGAAACATTTGCCTGTATTTCTTGAGGATAAACTATAAAAAGAAGTGCAATTGCTGTGGCTGGGACAACATGCTTATTAACTCCTCCATACTGGCAGGTGACTGAGTACATAGAGGCTGCTATTTGTGTATGTGTTTTAAATGCTTGAAATTTTCATAGATTTCATAGACATTAGGGCTGGAAGGGACCTCGGAAGATCAAGTCCAGCCCCCTGCCCCAGGGCCAGGAGGTCAGCTAGGGTCAAAGGATCTCAGCAGGATCCTTTGTTCTCCTAGCCTTATTTTCCTTGACAACAGTGCATAATTGCAAAGGACTTGAACTAGAAGATACCAGTGCTCAGGGAGGTAATGAATTGTTTCAGTGCATGTCAGGATGGGTTTGTTCGCATAGCCATAGTACCACACCCTGCAAAAGAACAAAGTGCCCTCAACTCTCACAGATTTATCACTCACCTCTTCAAATACAGGTCCAAACTTCCTTCTTTGGGTGAAAGCAGGTGATTCAGTTGATGCATACACTTATGACTGAATAGCCTAGCAGCTGTGGGAGAGCAAGCTGTAGGTTAGCATTCCAGCTCCAACTGGTCAGTGGTGGAGTTGCAATGGGGAGACTTCATTGCTATACACTCGCCTGTTTGATTGGATAGGGAGTACAATTTCTTTGCTTTGTCCAGCTTTAGAGTGGTGTTGTTTTCTTGTTTATACCCCACGATGCAGGCTTTCTATGAGAGAAAGGAAATAAATTATCTCCGAGTGTCAGGAGAAGATAAATAGTAGCCATACTCTTTAGCTTCTCATCTCTAGGGTTGAGAGAGGTTATAGGAGAAGAAAGGCAATGTACAGAGGACAATTAACCTGATAGGCAGTGAGGGAACTGTGTTGCATGTAAGTTTGAAAAGCAAAGACTTAAAGCCTATTAACTACCTTTTAAAGGGTCTAATCTAAAAAGAGGAAAGAAATATTTTGAGTCTTTGAAAATAGCAGGGCAAGGAGTCATGACCTGAAGCTAAGGAAGGAGAAGTCTAGGTAGACATTAAAGAAAAGTGCTGAATGGTAAGACTCCCTGAACAGCCAAGGAGATTCCCAAGAGATGTAGCTGAGGTGCTATTACTAGAAAGCACCATGCTAATGTAGGTAAAATGGTGGGAAGTTGCAAGAAGCAGCTCAGCAAAATGCAAATGTGAATTAGATCGTCCCAGGGTTTGCCAGGATTGTGGGGCAGGGGGAAGGTCCAGATTATTCTACAGTTGCCTTATTACAGGGTTTCTTTCACCCTGCTCTGAAACCTCTGGTACTGGCTGCTGTAAATCAGGGTACCAGACTTGGAAACTGCTGTACTGGCTCATCTTGTATTTATAGGTGTCCAAAACGTTTAAGAAACAGGGGGGGCAGGGGCAGGCATAGTAAATACAAATAAGAATTATGAGTGTTCAAAAGATACATTTTACCAAGGTGCAAAGGCTTCTCTCTCTGATTCTTTTAAAGTATTCCATATTTTATTCTCTGGAGAGTGAAGGAAGCAGGGTGGAATAATTTTGAATGTTGTCCTCTGGAAAGCCAGCTTAAAAAATCCATGTGCTAAAGTATGAAACCACAAGAGATCTCCAAATCATAAATTTGAACTCAAAATGATTGCAGGAGGTGAGTGGGTGAAGCCAGTTTCTAGACTTCCTCATCATTCATGCTGAAGATACAGTCAACAGCATTTTAAATAAAAATCACTTCCTCGAAATTCCATGAGTAGCACCAGGCTCGTGAAGTAAGACTTAAAAGATTTCTAGTAAAATTGTTTTATATTGGTAGATTCCTCCAGGGTTTAATTCACGTTTCGGTAAATCTAATTATTTTGACTTGCTGATGTATGAGCTGCTGTAAAATACGTTTACGCTTGTTGTTTCAGAAGCTCCAGGATGCACTCAATTTGAACTTAAAACCCCCTCACTTTTCTATTAGACCATGATAGCTACAGAACTTCGAAAGTTGTAACATGAGATTTTTTTTATGTTTGTTTATTGAGGTTTTGAATGAAGTATTTGACATTCAGCAGACAAAAAGGCAAATCAGCAAATGAAGAAGTCTGGACAGTTTTGGGGGTTTTTTTTATTGTATCTCAGTAAAATGAAGTGCTGCACCAAAACAGGTCCATTTGAGCTAAAAAGGACAATCTCTGGAATGGGGTTACCATGTGATTAAAGTAATTTTTCTTCCTCCCTTTTAGTTTGCTTTCTGAAATATGAGCCCTTGAATCATGGGGGTCCCCGTGGATCAAGCCACAGGTTCAGGAAAAGTGTGTGTGGTTTTGAATATGTAAAAGCATCCAGGAATATCTATAATGAGTCAATGATCTGTGTAACAAAATAGCAACATGTGCCATGCTTTTGTCCTTCCAATGCTGAGAATATGCTGGGAATCTTTCTGTGTAATGTTGAATTACATCCATCTCTCATAAGATCTTTCTATGTAATATTGCTTTTATAAACTTTTAAATTGGCATGCCCATTGTGTGCCCCTTCCTGCACTGTCTGGCCCCCTAGGTGCTCTACTGTCTGTGCAGAGTGGCTAATTGGTGAGATCAGAGTGGATGAAACTGTACATCCATGTGAGGCTTGCTTTGCATAGATGCAAGTAGCATTGGTGTCCACATCATGGTGGCAAATTGCACGGCCTCATCGCTGCCCATCAACTCCAGAGGCACTGAAAATGGCCCATAACAGTTACCTATGTGTCTGGTGCTCTTGAGAGCACCAGCTTGGGGTACCCCTAGGAACTATCTTCTTTTGTGGGGTGATATGCACAAAGCAGGAGCAGATAGTCCAGATTTACTGGCTCAGCAGCAAAACTGAGCTGTCTACTGCCACAGGAGAAATATAGCCTTGAAGCAAGGCTGCATCATCGCTCCAACACTCTTCTCAATGTTTCTTGCTGCGATGCTACATCTGATCACCAGCAAGTTCCCACCTGGAGTGGAGCTAAACTACTGAATGGATGGTAACCGGTTTAACCTCAGCCATCGCTGAGCCAAAACCAAGGCCACCTCAACCTCCATCACTGAGCTCCAGTATGCTGATGATGCTGTAGTGTGTGCTGCCTTAAAAGCAGACCTTCAGGCAATCGTTGACATCTTTACTGAGGCATACAAGAAAATGGGACTGATGATTTACTTTCAGAAGATTAAGACCCTCCACCAACCAACTCCTAATGAACAGTCCCCAGCTCCAGTAACCCAGATACACAGTGGGACTTTGGAGAACGTTGAGTATTTCCCATACCTCAGAAGCCATCTCTTGCACGAGGCTGATGTTGAAGAAAGCCAACACTGCCTTAAACGTACATGTGCAGCCTTTGGACAGTTGAAGAAACAGGTGCTAGAAGATCGCAACATCAGATCCAAAACCAAGGTCGTGGGTTATCAAACAGTTATGATCCCCACCTTCCTGTATGGAGCTGAGACCTGGACAACATACAGAAGACCTCTAAAGTTATTTGAGAAGTACCATCAACACTGCCTGTGGAAGATCCTTCAAATCCAGCAGGAAGAGAGATGCACCGATATTATCCTCCTGCAAGCAAACATCATGAGTATTGAGGCGGTGATCATCCAACGTCAACTTCATTGGGCCAGCCATGTCATCTAAACGTCCGACTCCTGAAGCAAGTTTTATTCTCCCAGCTCAGCCAAGACATATACACTCAAGAAGAGGGCAGAGAAAGTGCTTCAGGGACATCCTCAAGGCCAACTTAAAAAATGCAACATTGATGTTAACTCATGGGAGACCACCCCAAATGGAAGAAGAGTCTGCCACAGGGATCTCTGTGCTTTGAAACCCCACAACAACAACAACAACAGGAGATGGAAAAGTGGCAGCGGCATAAATAACATGTTGCAGAGCAAATCAAGCATCCAGTATCACCCACCCCACATGGAAACATCCGAGCTGCAGTAGAGGCTGTCGATCCTAGATAGGCCTCATCAGTCATCTTCGGACCCATGGATAAGACCATCATGGAGGACGATCGTCTTCAACTGCAAGGGATTGTCAAGAAGATAGCCTTAAACTAGGTAGCTTTGGTACTGCTGGCAGTCTAGTCAGAGGCAATTGAAGTTCAGTATGAGCCAGTTCCCTGGTTTTATACCCAGCCCACACTAAGCTCCATACTACTACATCCACACTGCTGGCAGTGAGTTCCTGGGGATACCCCAACCTGCTGTTCTCAAGAATACTAGGCACTCACTCATGGTGCTGGGGCAGATCCAGTGAGGGGTGAGATGATGTACTGCACCCCCCCTTTTCAAGCTTTGCTGTGGGAGTAGCATCTAGGGACACTTTTTAGCTCCCTGAAGTAGATTAGAATCCACCCCTCTTGGCATCCCCTTCCTTTCCTCTCCATGCTCAGAACCACTTCTCCCCCTCTCCATTCATACCTCCCCTGCCAACCACTACCGCTGTTCCCAGCTGACCTGGGGACAAGGGGTCTCCGGTGCTCCTCCTGTCCTTCTGGATGGGGATCCAGGCTCCAGAGGTCAGCAGCAGTGGTGTTGGGCAGGTTCTCCCTTCCTACCCAGCTCCCCCAGGTGTTCTGCACTAGCCCAAGGACAGATATAAGGAAAGGGAATCCACCTATACCCCTCTAAATCCTGGCTCTGCCTGTGTGCTAGGGCATCTTCAGTGCCTTATTTCTGGAGCAGCTTAAAGCTGTGCCCAGATGTAGCTGTGTAAGCTGCAGTCACTGCAGTGTAGACACCTGGAATCCGTTCACAGGATTGGGGTTTCTTGCATGTAAAAATCTTTTCAGGATGAGGCTGTATGTATGTGTTACCTTATTTTGTAAGTCTCTAGATCAGGCTTTTTTGCAAGAAGCATCTGGCGATACTAAATGAATACAGTGAGGTACAGCTGTAAGGTCAGAACGGGGAGCCAAGAACTGGATTTCAACCTTCAGTTGGGTGAAGAACTGCTGTGTGACCACACTGCTGCAGTGGTGGGACTTGCTTTTAAACTTCTGGTATGCAACTCTGAAGGCCAGAAGCAGAATGGATGATAGCCCTCACTGGCTGCCCACCAGTTTAAGGTAAGGGTGAGCATATATATTACAAGTACTCCTTGCTTAACGTTGTCCCGGTTAACGTTGTTTTGTTATCACATCGCTGATCCAGTAGAGAACATACTCGTTTAAAATCGTGCAATGTTCAGTTATAACATTTGGCCGCTGCCTGCTTGCTAGTAGGTAATTACTGTGACATAATTGGATTCACTTAACATTGTTTTGCTTAAAGCTGCATTTTTCAAGAACATAACTATGACGTTAAGCTAGGAGTAGGAGTAGCTATAGCTACTAATAACATTCCCTTTTTTTTCTTCCTTCCCCCCACAAATTCTTTGGATGTCTGTAGCAAACAGTGGATCCTGGTTGCACAGTATTGAAATCCTTAATTCATGCAACTGCAGACTTCTTGGGTCCTTGGCACAGAACATGGCAATGCAATTCCACTGTGGCATTCAGTGCAAGTCTCTTAAAGAAATATGAAAGCACATGTAATAGCTAATAAGGCTGAAATAAATATTCTGAGTACTAGAAATAACTAGCCTGCTCCAAATTAGTCACTTGGATTTTGAGAAATAAATGACCACGTCTTTAACTCACTGCCAAATTGTTTCTTCAGAATAGCTATTTTCTCCTCTTTAGATATGCAAAGTTGCACCATTCATCTCTGTTTATATGAGAGCCGTTTCCAAATGTCATTTAATCCAGTAGTTCTCAACCTTTTTTGTATGAGGACCCATTTGTAAACATTGATGGCCAGTCCTGACCCAGTACCCCTCACTTCCGACCTGCTGCCCTCTACATCCAGGCCCCCAGTGTGTGGGGCAGGGGGGTGGGTATGTGTGGGGCATGGGGGGCCCCAAGCAGCCCCTTGAAGCCTGAAACTCTGCCAGCCTGCAAGGGAAAAGCCATGGTTTTCCACATTTTTCTTCTTTAAAGGACAATCCATTTTTAAAGTTTTGTTGACAACCCTTTCATATATTCTTGCAACCCGCTTTTGGGTTGCAACCCAGATTGAGAAACGCTGCCCTAATCCATTTTGAAGCTCGGGATAACAACACAGTAATAACTGCTTTGAGATGCCGCAACAGGCACATGCTCGCTCATCTGGACATGACCTTGGAGTCTTCTAATCAAGACCAGATGGCTCTCTAAATGTTATAGCCTGGTTCTGCAATGGTTATTGCATTCAGTACATGAATTACTGGGAAAAAGAATAGAAATGACTGGAATAGGATCTGGTTTGAGATCTGTATATTAGTAATGATTGACTAAAGGTTTTTGGGACATCCATTCTAGGCAAGTAGAGAAGGCAGAAACTGTCTTACAGAGGGACCATCTCTTAGTAGGTGCAGCATGCGCAAAATGGGTTCCAAGAATCAGATGAGTTCTCTAGGTGCTACTTTTGTATTTTGAGAACTACAGAAAATTAATAAAATATGGCTCATCCCTTTTAATTAAACCCTTGAACACCTCTGGAGTCAGGTGAGCTAAGGCAAATAGTAAGAAAGGTGATTGGTGCTTTTTGAATTTCATTCCTAATTTTTGTATAGTTCTACTCTTCCTTTCTAATTTAGGTGTGAATATCAGGTACAACTTTGAGAGAAGAGTAGGAGAACCTGCACAGATTCTCTTTCAATGCATAAAGTGAAATAGTAAGCAGACAGGACAAAAAGAAGACGCAGAAGTACTACAGGGAACAAGGAGAGCATTCAGTGTGTGGTTTGTGGATACCTGGATTCTACCCAGTGTGCTTGCTTGGACCTCCCCATAGCTTCTCAGTTTAGTGTTGCAAGCCTGAGCCATCATTTGAAGCTTCAGTCTTCTGTTGAAACTATAATGTATTGAAGACTGTGCTCCAGATTCTCAAGGGTATTTATATGGCTAATTCCTCTTCCACTGGTGTTAAGCCAGTGGTTCTCAACCGGGTCCTGCGAGACCCTTTCAAGGGTGCTGTGGTGTGGGTGACACCACAGCTGCAGCCAGATGGAACTGTCCTGCTCAGGAAGTACGCGCAGAGATGGACTGGGAAGCAGTTGTGGCCGAAGCAGGCACCACAATGTATTACACTTACCTATTGCGTCTCTCTCCTCACTCAGTTCAGCGCAGCACAGCCGTGGCCTCCAGACGTGTGCATGCAACGCCATCAGTGAGTGATGCAGAGACCCCAGCAGGGCACAACTTGGCCCCAGCCCTAGGCAAGGGGAGTAGCAGGGCCTCTATCTCCTCCTCCCTTAGGATACCTGCAAGCCCTGGTCAGGGGGTCACCCGCACCCCTCCTGATTCCAGGCCAGGTCAGCCAGTTCTTAGATTTACCCAACAGGCATGGGCAGTTCGACTGTGGTGGAGACACCCTTGAAAGAGACGCTTCAAGTATTTTGTCAGGCAAGTCATATTATGGGATATAATTATTTATTTATTTATTTATTTGAGGGGTGAGTATCAGAGAAGAAGCGCCATTTACATTAAAGGATAATAGAAGATCAAAATGGTCATTAACAAATCGTGACACCGTGCAACAGTAATTCTCAACTAGGGTGACACTATATTCAGAACAGTTGTGCGGGGGGTGCCTTCAGTCTATAACGGTTGAGAACCACTGGGTTAGGCACTGATGTACCCTTGATGGCGTAGCCCTTCGGGCTTTCCTCAGCTTTCATAGACAGGCTGGTTTCTTCCATGGTGTACTAGGCGGGAAGCTGCTGCTAGTCTGTACATAGTCCTTTGCTCACCTTAGGCTATGTTCTGCTTGAATGAGTCCAGTTTACCTTGATTATCTGAATAACATGTATTTGATTCCAAAGGAATCCCCTAAATTAAACCAGTAGTGTCTGGCCACAGGCTGTATGGGAGTGAGATAACCTTGTTTGAATTCAGCTTCAATTAAGTGGTAAGTCTTGAACTTTAGAAATAAAAAGTTACCTCTCAAGTTAAAAACCCATTGTTTAAAAAAAAAAGAGACAGGTGTCTAGTTCTGCATCTGTCAGAAAATTAATGAGCCACATTCTGATTTTAATTCTATGAAAGGTAATTCTTCAGTTGG
Organism: Alligator sinensis; assembly: GCF_000455745.1. Taxonomy (NCBI): domain Eukaryota; kingdom Metazoa; phylum Chordata; order Crocodylia; family Alligatoridae; genus Alligator; species Alligator sinensis. Next base: position 2,006,226 of record NW_005841887.1, on the reverse strand, counting down.
AAGGAACAGGCCATCAGGTCTACCCCTTGGCTCTATATTTAGGTCACGGCAGTGAACTTTTCATAGATTGTAAGGCTGGAAGGGACTTCAGGAAATCATTGGGTTCAGCCCCCTGCACCAAACAGAAAAGACACCTGGGGTCAGGTGACCCCAGCAAGGTGACTGTCCAGTCTCCTCTTGAAAATTTCCAGGGTTGGTGACTGCACTACTTCTGGAGGGAGCTTATTCCACAGTCTGGACACCCTGACTGTGAATAAGTTTTATTAAATGTTGAGTCTGAAATGGTCTTCCAGGAGTTTGTGGCCATTACTCCTGGTTTTCCCCAAGGGTGCTCTGGTGAACAGTTCTTCACTGACACTGTCTTTCACCCCATTCTCATTAATAAATTGAGCGACTGTGGCACTGATGCCTACACAGTTGGATGGGTCAGAAATTGGCTGACGCGACGCACCCAGAGAGTAGTGGTGGATGGGTCATACTTGACCTGGTGGGATGTGAATAGTGGGGTCCCCCAGGGCTCGGTCCTGGGGCCTACACTGTTCAACATCTTCATCAACAACTTGGACGAAGGGATGGAAAACACGTCCAAGTTTGCCGATGACACCAAGACGTGGGGAGAGGTAGGCATGCTCAAAGGGAGAGAGAGGCTGCAATTAGATTTAGACGGACTACAGAAGCGGGCGGGTGGTAATAGGATGAGCTTCAATGTAGGTAAGTGCAGGGTGCTGCACCTGGGGTGAAGGAATCCACAGCATACATGCAAGCTGGGGAGCTCCCCCCTTGTGAGCACAGAGGTGGAAAGGGATCTTGGAGTCATTATTGACTCCAAGATGAACATGACGCGCCCATGCCCGACTGCAGCCAGCAAAGCCAACCGCACCTTGTCATGCATCCAAAGATGCATCTCAAGCCGGTCCAGAGAGGTGATGCTCCCCCTCTGCGTGACATTGATCTGGCCTCAATTGGAGTACTGCATCCAGTTCTGGGCACCACACTTTAAGAAGGATGTGGCCAGCCTGGAGAGGGTCCAGAGGAGGGCCACCCGCTTGGTTGGAGGGCAACAAGGCAGGCCCCACGAGGAGAGGCTGAGGGGCCCGAACTACGAGGAGAGGCTGAGGGACCTGAACCTGTTCAGCCTCAGCAAGCGGAGGCTGAAGGGGGATTTGGTGGCTGCCTACAAACTGGTTAGGGGAGATCAGCAGCAAATAGGAAGGGCCCTATTCCCCCCAGCAGCACTGGGGTGACGAGGAACAATGGCCAGAAGCTGCTGGAGAATAGGTTCAGGTTAGAGATTAGGAGGTACTACTTCACTGTTAGGGTGGCTACGATCTGGAATCAACTTCCTAGGGAAGTGGTTCTCGCTCCTACCTTGGGTAAATTTAAAAAGAAGTTGGATGAACACCTGTCTGGGGTCGTGTGATCCCAGCGTGTGCTCCGGCCAGTGGCAGGGGGTCAGACTAGATGATCTATTTAGGTTCCTTCTGACCCCCTAACTACTATGAAATCAAGCCCTTGATGTACTCCCCTAAACTGCTACCAAGCTGTTTAAAGTAAAGCAAGTAATAGCTGGTCACTAGTTCTGCACCATTTTTATTGCTGTAATCTACGGACATTTAGTAACACTATTCTGGTGAAGCTAAAATATATATTTGTTGAACCCTCCTTCAAAAATACGGACCTAAATTCAATGCCTATGAAAAACTGTGCTAGGAGATTGTGGCTTGCTTTGCAGACTCTATGCAATCAGCAGCCTTATAGACGTCATTCTCATTAAGTTGATGATGCCCAGAAGACAGACTGAGCATGGGGCATCGCAACAGGTAAGTGTTGTGATGATCTGTATTATTTGTCATGAACAGGCTGTGAGACTAGGTTTTTCTCTGTTCTGTTTGTGTTGGCTGCCTGAGTTAAATCAAGGGGCAAAAAAGGGGTATTCAAGACAGAATAGGAAAGGCAAGAAAATGACAGGTAAGATAACAATGGCTAGGTCCATCCAAGCAGTTTGTCTTACCATTACAGAATCTGGCCTGAAGGAGAGAGGAAGGAGTTCTTCAGTGAGCTGAGAGAGGCTGTCCAGAATATGTCAATGAAAAGGTTGACAGGAAATTGTGCTGCAGGCTGTTCCTCTTGACCCAGAGAGAGGGAATAACTTGGACATTCCTGAGATGTGGATAAGGAAGCAAGGAAATACTATGTCTTATGCCCACGCACAGTGTGCTTTGCATGTGTAAATGAATAAATAATGTTTCGAGGTTTTTTCCAAATAGGTTATTTTTTAATTACTTTGAAGGGAAATGAAACCCCAGTGGTGATGGTTGGTACCCAGAGGGCTGTAACCCGCATCCTATTCTGAGTGTGCACACTTCAGACTTGTGTCCCATGAGAGAGAAAGGGCAGAGGCTTGGCATTTGTGGTAGAGATGCCCCCTGGTTAGGGCAGTGATAAAGCTGGCAAACAGCAGATGTTTTGTAGCCTATAAGCCTGTTGCACGTGGTGAACACAACGTTGGCACCCTGTTAATGCTGTGCATTAGATTTCTGCCTGTAAAGTCTACTGGAGATAACAGTGCCTATAAACACTATTCATTCAAAGATGTTGGGAAGAGAGTCCAAACCTTGAACTCATCAGGGGTTCAGAAAACTGGGAGCATCAGCCTTCCTGAGCTTAAGTGCACTGCAAAGTTGAAACTTTCGAGACAGATCCTCAGCTAATATAACCTGACGTCAGTGGAGCTGTGCAAATTTACAGCAGCTGAGAATCTGGTTCCCAAACTCCACTGAGTAACTCAACGGGATGACTGGCCTTCATTTAACTCAATTCCAGCTAACCTTTAATGCCTCTAATATTAATCTACAGCCGTGAAGTGCTGCTTACTAGTCTGTATGTAGTCCTTTGATCACCTTAGGCTATATTCTTCTTGGAATTAGTCCAGTTTACCTCATTTGAATAAAAGGCATTTGATTCCAAAGGAATCCCCCAAATTATACCAGCATCATAACTAAACACCACTTAATTGGCATTTTTTCCAAGTGCCACCTGCCTGCTGTGACTGTTAGTTGCCAGTCGATAGAAATCTACTGCATGGCGGCAATAGTTGGCTGGATACGTTTAGTCTGGCTAGGGTTGACTGTCACGTGCTAAATGATTTTAGTTCTTTGCTTTCAGAATTGAACACAAATCAAATCAGACACTAGCAAAAGGGAAGCATCCACCCCTTCAGTCTTCTTCTTTCTTCAGGACAGCCTCATAGCAGCAGACATGCTTTTCAAAGGGAGAGCATTAAGCGTTCCCTCATTTTGCATCTCAACGTGTCATCAGTGTTCTTCCATGCTACTAAATCCCTTTAGGTCGTCGCTGCACTTCATAATCGTGTTTCACAGGTACACATTTCCTCCAGTAAGCCAGCCTCCATTCTTTTACCTCTGTCTGACAAAAAGGTTCTTCAAGGCATTGTTGTAATTTTTGTTAAACGCTGTATAAATAAGAGGATTAAAGAAAGCATTGGAGTAGCCGAGCCAAAGAAAGATGCTTTTCCAGATGGGTGGGATGTTGCAGAAACAGAGGGGACTTATTCATTCTGTGATAAAGAAAGGTATCCAGCAAAGTACAAAAACTCCAATTAAGATGCCAACCATCAAAGCCGCTTTTTTTCTCCTTCTGTTCCCTCCATGTTTCTCCATCTGTCTGGAAAGTGATAGGTGCATGACGAGCTGTAAACACCATCTGCGCTTCCTGCGAAGCTTCCTTCACCTCGAAACAAAAGCAAATATGGATTCTTACCAAGACAATTTGTTTGAGTAAAGTATTATTTTTAAATGACAGCACATCTGTGTGCCTATTCCAAATAGCCCAGACTCCGTTCTCTGTATGCGGCCAGAAAATGTCACAGCGTGCCAAAATTACCACACTTCTGATTACGTTTGGAAAGGCTGAGCCTGACCCAGGAGCAAAGGTAACAAAAAAATAGCCAGGGCCCTGGGAATTCTGGAAGCTGGTTTTCCTCTCAAAGGATGCACGGGTATAAGGGAGAGTCACGTTGTTAAAAAGGGATCACAAAGGTACAGATGGTAGATATTAGTACATCTGCTATCGCTAAATTGTACTCCCACGGTGTAATAAAAAAGCAAAACCTGTGTATGGCAGGGATACTAGCTGGATCATATGCTTTGAAGCTTAGATGCACCTCTAATGGAACCATCCTCTTAAAGTAGTTGATTATGGGCTATTATAAATCACCCCCCCAGGCAAGGGGAATATTATCAGCCATCCACATGAAACCAGGTGCTTGGAAGCAGAGTCCAGGACTCAGGGATTCATATGCACATGTATTGCTGGGCTCAGCCTGGGAAAGAGATTGGTATTTGTGATATTGAGCATTTACCAGAGAAAATACTCTAGGATTTTCAGTGCCCATGAAAGCATCTGTAGGTATTGAGCAATCAGGACTCGTAGTAGAGATGATATCTCTTATTAGACTAGCAAGATTTTTTGCAAAAAAGTCTCTGTAGGTGTTCAGCTCTTAACTGCGTTGTCTTGTCTGTAATGAGGACAGCACAACAGAATACACAGAGCTATGTCCTGAGCCCCTAAAACTCCCACAGAAATGGAAATGTGATGGGAGTTGCAGGAACCTGGCACCTCTCAGAAGATTGCCTTGAGTTTAATAATCAGCTCAGTGTTCTTCATGTGCATTCCTCCTTCATGGGAGCTTTATAATAAATACAGAATTTCTGTTTAGTATGAGGGCAGTAGCAGCCAAGAGGCTGAAATGCTGGCGAAAGGTAAACCATCACTCTTCAAGATGGATATCCCAGTCTTCCTCCACTGACAGGAGACATGACTGCAGAATGTAAGAGTGGGTAT
>NW_005841887.1:1998628-2001332 GCF_000455745.1 Alligator sinensis | reverse complement strand
AGAGTGGAGGAAAATGAACTAGCATCTATGGGAAAATGTAAATGGGATGCCCCTCAGTTAGCAGGGATCCCGTCATCTGTAGGTGGACTGGCTCAGCACAGTTTTAATCAAGCTTTCCAAAAAGGGCTGAAAAGATATGACATGAGTGCAAATTAGTGACAAACAACACTGGAAAATTATTTCTTAGCAGCGGAAATTAACTACTGAAAGATGCCCTTTAGGAAGAGTTGGATGAGGGAATTTGTCCCTTGTTTAGTGGATCCTGTGTTCAACATTCAACCTTGAGACTTTGGGGTGTATTGCCAGAGGTCAGCCTTAGCTGTGGCACTGAAAAGAAAACTCCCTAAGGTTTCTGGGAGGGCTGTAACCAGATCAAATAAATGGATTATAGACTGAGCTATACAGGAACTTCTGTATGATGTTCTACAAAGGGAAAGAATTATCTTATTTATAATTTTTCTAGACCACCATGCAGCAGGCATTTGGACCTTGATCTAGCTCCCATTGAAATCAATGGAAATATTCCCATCAACTTCACTGGGACTTGGGCACTAATCCAGCAATATAAAATGGATGCTATGGTAAAGTACATCATATGCTGCTTGTAAGTAATAGACCAGAAATGAAAGGTAGTTTGGATAGAAATAGTTTCATTTTTCCTCGTATTTAAATAACATCTGCTTCCTGTTCTCATTATTCATGGTTCACCAATGAATTTTTGGGACGGTCCTGCTTGGGGCCTCTGAACATCGATATAATATGAATATTAAATACCAGTGATCAAAGTACAAATAGTAGTCTACTGCTTCTGCCAAAAGGGTATTCTCTTTTATTAAACAAACGATATACGTGAGAAGTCTGAGCTCCTGAAGAAATTCTATGCAAGTAGAAGTGCCTGGGCGCATTAGAGACTGCAGACATTTTAACCCAAATTTTACCTAAACAGAGGATGCAGAAAAGGCTGAAGTGCTCAAATGCCTTTTTTGCCTCAGTCTTCACAGGCAAAGTCAGCTACCAGACTGTTGCACGGGGCAGCACAGTTCGGGGAGGAGGTGAACAGCCAACAGTGGCAAAAGAACCAGTTAGGGACTATTTAGAAAAGCTGAACATACACAAGTCCATGGGGACAGATGGGATGCAGCCGAGGGTGCTGAGGAATTTGACTGATGAGATTGCAGAGCCACTGGCCATCATCTTTGAAAACTCATGGTGATCAGGAGAGGTCCCAGATCATTGAAGAAGGGCAAACATAGTGCCCATATTTAAGAAAGGGAAAAAGAAGGATCCAAGGAACTACAGATCAGTCATAAGGGTGTGCGAAGCTTCACCAGCTGTCTTGTTTCAACTCATTTCGAACTCGAAACAGCCAGATCAAAAGAAAACAAAGGGCTTTGAAACAGCCTCGAAATGAAACGAGGCCAGTCGAAACATTTTGAATTTCGAAGCATCCAGCCAGGTGGTGGGAGACGTGGGAGAGCCAGGGCTGCACTCCCAGCAGCTCCACAGCCCCATGTGGCTCAGCCCAGCAGGGAGTGCAGCCCTGGCTCTCCCTGCCTCCTGCTGCCAGGCTGCATTCCCATCAGCTCCTCCAGCCCCATGGAGCTCAGCCCGGTGGTGGAGCACAGCTGGGGGAAGCACATCCTGCCACCGCTCCCAGCGGCTCCCAGCGCTGGTTTCCACCTGGGGGAAACACCACGTCCAGCCAGGCTGAGTTCCCCAGTGCTGCAAGCCACTGGGAACTCAGCCCGGTGTGGGGAGGCGCTTCCCCCAGCCGGGCTCAATTCCCCAGCGCTGGATCCCACCAGCAGCAGCAGTGACCTGTGATATGCCAGGCAGATCCGGGGTCTATGCGCACCCCCAGGAGGGCTGCAGGTGTGTGGGCCCCCAATCTGCCTGCCAGATCACAGGACGCTGCTCCTCCTCCCTGGCTCCTGCTTGTCAGCAGCCTGAGGTACAGTTTCCTAGAAACCCCTGTACTGATCTCCTTGCAACTTGTCAGGCTTCATGCCCTCAGAAGGCATGCTACCATGCCTGCAAGATTCAGGCAAGAAATGACAAAGTTATAGCCTGTTTCATGCTTCCCCACTATAGTCTATGGGCAAAACCGTCAAAACGGTGTTGAAACAGCAGAAGCGTTTCGACGAGACGGAATGGAACAGCGCTTTTGAAATGAAACAAAACTTGAAATGAAACACCGTTCCGTCGAAACATCAGTCGAAGTGCAATGCTGCTGTCTCGCACAGCCCTACAATTCAGTCTCGCCTCAGTCCCTAGAAAAATCATGGAGCAGATCCTCAAGGAATAATTTCTAAGCACTTGGAGGAGAAGAAGATGATTAGGAACAATCAGCATGGATTCACAAAGGACAAGTCATGCCTGACCACACTGATTGCCTTCTATGATGAGATGACTGTCTCTGCAGATGCAGGGAGACTGCTGGATGTGATCTACCTTGATTTTAGCAAGGCTTTTGATATGGTCTCCAACTACATTCTTCCAGGCAAGTTGGTAGGTGTGTTGTCAGCAGGTTGAAGGAAGTGATTATTCCTCTCTATTCAGCATTGGTGAAACCACACCTGGAGTACTGTATTCACTTTTGGGCCCCCCACTACAGAAAGGATGTGGACAAATTAGAGAGAGTCCAGCAGAGGGCAAAAAAAAAATGGTTTGAGGGCTGAGGGACGTGACTTATGAGGAAAGAGGG
>NW_005841887.1:1990371-1998506 GCF_000455745.1 Alligator sinensis | reverse complement strand
GACACATCAAGGAGCAATGGTCTCAAGTTGCAGCAAGGGAGCTTTAGGGTAGATATTAGGAAGGATTTTGTCACTAGGGGGGTAGTAAAATATTAGAACAGTTCACCCAGAGAGGTTGTAGACTCTCCATCCTTGGAGGTTTTCAAGACCCGGCTGGACAAAGCCTTGGCTGGGATGATCTGGTTGGCGATCACAAAGATGGTCCTGCTTTGGGCAGGGGGCTGGACTAGATCACTTCCTGACCTCCAGCCCTAATTTTCTATGCTTCTATGATAAATAGTTTTTCCGAATGTTCATTTTTCAAATGAGACTCGAATGAGCAAAATGAGAAATATACTGGACTATGTCATCAAATCAGTAAAAGACCGTTCAAGAGTCAGAGACCTTTCACATGCAATTTGCACTCATAAGACTTCTATCAATACTCAATGTTCTCTTGGAAAGAGAACCGAGGCCCTAGTTTATTAATAAGCTTGTGCATTTTCCTAACTTGAATGACTTTGCTGAGGCTTATGTGAATGTCAACATCCTGATCGCACATGGGATTAGTTACTTGCCTAAAATTAAGCCAGTATTTTTTCGTGAGCTCGATGTAAATCCAGGCTGTGGAATAAGCTCCTTCCAGAATTGGTGCAATCACCTACCCTGGAAGTCTTCAAAAGGAAGCTGGATGGTCACTTTGCTGGGGTCACCTGACCCCAGTTGTCTTTCCTGCCTAGTGCAGGGGGGCTGAACCCAATGATCTTGCAAGGTCCCTTCCAGCCCCTTAGATTCATAGATTGTATGTAACGGAGGTGTCTTGAAAGCATGGGCCACAATAATTTTCATCTTCCTAATACCGCTCATCCTACAATTACTTTCACCTGGTTTCTAACTGACCTGAACTGTTGTCTTAGGCAGCTGCCTTCTTAAAACATCACAGCAAAATGCTGACACTGATTCTTGACTGTGTTGGAGCTGCTGCTGCACCCCACCACCAATGCAAAGAAGTGTTAAAGGCAAAGTATGTGCTAGCACCACAGCTGGAAGAGGAAAATGTGTATATACATGATTCCTCTGCATGGACACCTAACTACACTTGAGCCCCATCTCCCCCAAACTTTCCTGCATTGCCCAAGTAAGAGAGCGTGCTGACAGCAACTCAAATGCTGAGTGTGATATCAGTGATTTCCATGACAACAGACTTGCATGCATGTGTGCGCATGCAAACACACGGAGGCTCTCAGACAATACAAGGAGGTACTGGCAACAGGAATTTGCTTTTGGCTTCACACCTTTCTTCCTCTTTGCTCTACCTGGGTCATCTGTGAGCCCTAACCTCATTTTCTTTGTCCCCTCCCAGATTACATCATTTTAATTATATATTTGTACTGAAGATAATCCGTTTTCCTGAATAATGCTACTGAAAGTTGGTAGCCTTTAACCCTATTTATCAGCCAACTGAAAATGGTCTTTTTGGCCTAGAGGTGGTGGTGTTATAAACCCTTTGGGACAGGGACTGTGTCCCTGTCTCTGTCAATGTTGGGATGCTATTGCAATACAAATAACAGGAAACAAAGTAAAAATGAGTGAAGTCTGCCCTTCAGCTCTAACTGGAACTCTTGCTGGAGACAGACGGTGTGAGTTGTTAGGAGACGGAGAATACTGTACCAATGCAGTCTACGGACACTTGGATCCTCCAACCTATGAGCACATGAAATAAGGCAGGAAAATGTGTACTAAAATACAGAGCACCTGTTTTTTGTTACATGTGGCATCCTAGTTGACATTATTGTGATTTTTTTTTTTTCATAAAACCTGTACCAGGTGGCTTCCTCACTCTAAGTGAAAACAAGCCTGTATTTCTCCTTCTGTGAATATAGTTATATCAGCTCCATTCTGCTTCCTCCCTCCTGAGAACTGCTATCGTCCCCTGAGCAGCTCCCCTTCTTTCCTGGCCCGCAGGCTTCTTTCTGCTCATTGGGTGGAGAAGAGAAGGGGAAGCTGTGAGCCCAAGACGGTGCCTACAGAGGAGTTTCTCTCCCTGTCCCGCCTGGTTACATGGGGGACACGGACACCTGGCTGCAAAGCAGAATGTCCTGCATTCACGTACAATGGAGACCTCAGAGGGCAAGAATGAAGGCCCTGCTTCAAAATCCAATCAAATCAAGGAAAAGGCTCTCTCAGGCTTAATTAAACCATGGATCAGGCCTGCAATTTGCAAAACTATAGGCTTTACATGTATTTTATTAAAGTACAGTGAAAGACCAGGATAAGCAGAACAGTTTCTAGCTCTTTAAATGCAATGCAAGGCCTTCAATGCTTTCTCGTGCAAATAACTGATTCCTGTGTCAAATTCTGTCACCTCTCTCGACCCAAGCAGTATCTCGTCTCACACCACGCATGGCCTCACTGATTTAAAGGGCACAGCACAGCAGCATTCACTCGGAGTATATAATTATCTCCTTAAGCTGGACTGCTCATAAGGAAGTTTGCAGTTAATGTGATCAGGGTGACATAATCTGACTCTACACAAAACATGCCAATAGACCTGTCTTGTTAAGACCACATGTGCGAGTTGACAATCAAATCAAGTCCTTAGTTATTTTAGCTTAAAATATGTGTGTATATATGTGTGTATATGTAGATATGTGTATATATATGCATAGTATCAGAAAGTCCTGAATCTTCAGTCCTTGCACAGCAAACTCCTGTAGGTTACAACACTAAGTTAGAACTAACTGTGTTTAAAAGCAGAAAAGCACTGAATATTTACATATTTTTCACTGTAACACATGAAGTCTTTCTAACACTTTGGTTTCATTCATCTTGCCCAAAGAGATTCCCCACCAAAGTATCTTCAAAGTCTTTTTAAAAAATTCCTTGAATTTTCGGCAAAGTTCAATGAAAGTATTCTGGATTTGCTGTTGTAACTGAATGTAGGAATTGGCGCTGAACATGTGACCTCTCAGCCTGGAGGAAATTACCCCTATTCTATATATAATTATATACAGACTGACAGTTTGTAGAGCACCTTGCACTGTACAAATGTAAGGTATAATTAGAGTTCTTCCATCTGGAGCATCGGTTTCTTCAAGCAGTTCTACTGGTATTTGAGTACTAAAGCTTCACATCTTTTCCTCCTAAAATTAACTTACTAGAAGTTAGCAAAACTATTGGGATTTACTTCAGGCTGTGGGCTACAACTTCAGCATGCTTCTCCTCTGCAGGCATAAAGACCAATTCCCCTGGTGCTGCCTGGCATACTCTCCCGGCTGCAATCACTGCTGTCACCAGTCTGAGCAGCACTGCCAGCTTCTGACATCTATTGCTGATCTCCTTTCTGGTGTTAGTCATTGCAACACCTAACGCTATTTCTATGCCTGGGGACAGAGTAGCCAAGAGGAAAGGAGGAGCGAGGCGAGGAGAGAACAGTAGGGATAAAGGAAGGGTATCATAAGATGGGATAAGAGGAGGCTGGGAAAAGAAAGGAAGAAGAATAATGAGAGACAACTGAAAACCAAAAACAGGAGTTAGCGGATGCAAAAAATGAGAATTTCTCCCAGCAGAAGTACTGTTTCCATACAGCAACCCTCAATTATACCTGGATGTAGAAAAGAGTAGTTGGATCACTGGACTTTAGGGGAAAAGTCCGATATTCCTGTTGCCTTTATCTCTGTGTTGTGTGTGTTTGAGTGAGAGTCGCTGAAAGGATCACTGTTCTTCCTCAATTTTCTGCAAAAAAAAAAAAAAAAAGATATCTAAGATTTCAGCACTTCTGTTGGAATGACAGGAGCCTTTGGGGAAGAATCCTCAGAAATACAACCTTTCTTTTTTTTCCCCTCGGGTATGTACTGTAGAAATAGTAGATTCATAATGATTCTGAGCTTGAACCTGCACACACAGGCAATGGCAGAACTCCCATTGACTTCAGTGGGATCAAGATCAAACTGTTTATGAACACATCACAATTGTTTGATCGAGAATAAACCAGGCAAAGAAATATGATCTCTTTTCTTTAACGGCGGTTTAATTGCCTGCCCACTAAGTGCCTAGAAAGCAGTAGGTGCCCTAAGCACTGCCTCAAGCCATTAGCTCCTCCACTAGGTAATAAGGAAACATTTCCAAGCGGCTTCTAAATGTGTGTGCAAATGAAGCTTCATATTTTTGCTGCCATTGTATAAAGTCTTCTCTATCTACTATACCACTGAAGTAATCATGGCTTCAAGAATCATTATTTTAAAAAAGCAAACAAAAAGTGATTTAAGTTACTGAACACAGAAGAAGATGAAGTAAAGGCCTTTTCTCAACCTAAAAAGGGTTTGCAGGAATAGAATAAATGGGCAACCACCTCTAGTGGAGATGTAGTTTATACCTTTGCAAGAAAAGTGCATCTAGAAACAGTTTCTTAAATGGATTAAGGTAAACCAGCATAAATGTTTTGCCACCAGGATTATAACTGTCTGTGTTACGACTCTTGCTGTCATTGCTTATGTTGAGAGCAGTGAAGTTGGTTTCCCACCGTTAACTGATGGAGCTATGCCAGCAAAACTTGCACGCGTTGACTAAGAACTGTTAGCAGTGTCATGAAAACAAAATAAGCTTTCCAAAATAATAGACCTCGGAGGATTAACCTGTGTAATTGTCAGAGAATGAGGGAGTAAAACCACTGCATGAATTCAATTAGCTTTTTTGTCTTTCCAAAGGTTGTAGATAAACTAAGTAATGTATTTGTCAAGCTTGTAATTAGAGAAATAACCCTGAAAGGAAACCCGGTGCCCAAGGAAGTACTGAAGAAAGACATTACTTGGAAAATAATGCTTCTTTACGGAGGAAGACATTTACATGTTTTCTGCTCCAGAGGAGGAGACGGTGCCTGACGGTTGAATATTGCCTCTGAACGTCAATTTAAGATCATTTGAATCTTCAGTCTTAAAATAGAAAGGCAACAATCCTGCAAAATGCCGAGTGCCTCTTGCAAGCTGCCGGTGCTGTCAGGTTTCACTGGTGTTCTTAGGTCCAGTCCTGTAAACCTTCACTTGTGTCTGCTGCAGCAGGTCTCATACTGCTGACTTCAAGCTGAAGTCAATGGGGCTGCTTGCAAAATGTCAGGTCCTCAGTAGAGGGTACCTGGCACTCCCCCTTACTCACTCAAGGTGCAGCTGGGCTGCCTCTGATCATCTGTCAGAAACTGCAGTGTGAAAGTACTTAGAAAGGGGAAACTAAGCCAGCAGCAACCAGTTGCCTAAGTTCAGGGAGAAGGTAGAGAGAGGATGCACGTATGTCAAGACAGACTGAGGGCTGAGAGAAGGCAGACCTAGGCACCGATGACTTAACGCATCACTCAAATCTGGTAACCTCTCTCCTGTTGAGCAGTGTCTCGGTCTACAAGTAGCCCTGCCGGGACCAGCTGGGATTATTTGTGCAGCAGGATATAACTCAATGGGCGCGTTGACACGTGCCATTAAGGGGGCAGCAATTCACTGCGGAGCTTATTGCTTCACAGGACGTTGCTCCCGGGTGTGTTGGTTTACACGTGCGCTGGGTCTGGAGTGCAAGGAGCTGAGTTGCAGAAGCCCTGGCTGGCAGGGGCCCAGGGCTGCTCCAGCTGGACTCAACGTGCTGCAGAGGGACTAGCCGGCAGGCAGCCCAGCACTGAAACACCCTTGTGCCCCAGCCAGCCGGGTAGGTGTCTACATGTGCACTGCACAAAAAACTCCGGAGCAGGATAGATCTTGTATTTACGAGTCCTACCCTGCGGTGGAGTTTATTAGTTTTGTGCGTCTTAATAGGGCGCATGTGTAGATGCTGAGAAGTTTACTGCACAGTTCATTAGGCAACTGCACAGTAAACTCGCATGTAGATCGGCCCACTGTAAGGATAGCAGAATCGGGCCCTTGGTGGCCCATGTTTTAATGGGACATAAGGGACCCAAACCTACAAACACTTCTTCAGGAGAGTAGTTGGCGGGCAGTCCTTACATCAGCATTGAAGTCAGTGATGAGTGCAGGCTCATGCCTGAAGTTTGGGAGGAGGCAAGAGGGAAAAAGCTTCCATTAGCATGTTAAATGGATCATTTATCGTTTATTATTGTTGCATCTGCATTATAGGAGCTGCATTTCTATTCTTTCCTGTTCTTGTTTTGATGCCATCATCTGAAGTACCTACCTTTAATAATAGAACAGAATCCATATTGAGAAGGCGACACGACTGCAGAGCAGGTACAAGTTACCTGTGTGCTAACCACACCTGTCCTAGGACTATTTTTGTTTGCCAGAATAAACTTCTTGGAAAAGGAACTACGGAGCCCAATTGAAGGGGTTATGTTAAAACACCCCCGGGAGACTGCAAAGAACATACAATTGTGTGTATGCACCTGTATGTATACGGTGCATGCCTTTGCATGTGTGTACATTGTGCATGTGTGTGCATGTAGATACTGTGCATGTAGTATGTGTGCATGCATGGATAGTGTGTGCATGCACACATGTAGGTACTGTGCACATGGGTACATACGTGTGCTTATTGTGGGTGCAGGTACTGTAGGTGTGAAGGCATTGCATGTTCCTGTGTGTATACTGTGTAAGGGGACTGTGTGTGTGTGCACATGTGTATACTGCAGTGTGTGCACGTGTGTATTGTGTGTATACTGTGTGCTCGTGTGTATGTGTATAGTGTGTGCATGTGCATGTATTGTGTGCGCATGTGTACATACTGTGTGCACGTGTATATTGCAATGTATGTGTATAGTGTGCGCATGTGTACATACTGCGTGTGTGTGTATTGCAGTGTGCACACATGTCTATATATTGTGTGTGCATGTATATGGATTGTGTGCATGCTTTGTGCGCATGTGTATATTGCAGGGTGTGTATTGTGTGTGCGTGTGGACATACCGTGTGTGCACGTGTGCACCGCAGTGTGCACGTGTGCACATGTGGACATACGGTGTGCACGTGTGTATATTGCAGCGTGCACGTATGTGTACTGTGTGCATAATGTATGTGTGCCTGTGTGTCTTGTGTGCGCACGTGTGTACACACGGTGCATGTACATCGTGCAGGGGCAGCGGCAGGTCCCCCCCCCCCCTGTAGCCGTCCGGGCCCAGCCTTACCTGGCGCCGCCACGTGGATCCAGCTGAAGTGGGGCTAGGGCTCAGTGCCGGCTCCGCCTGGCTCCCACTGCTCCGCTCCAGGCTGCTGCTGGGGTCCGGGGAGGTGGGGGCCTGCTCCAGCCAGTGCCTGCTGAGCTCTTCTCATCCCTCTGACAAGTCAAGTGTGTCTTCATGCCGAGAGGCAGCACGCCCAGCCCCTGGACAGCCCTCCCACATCTCTTCCCCAGCTGGGGAGCTGTGCATGGACCAGCTTCCTTCTCCTCCTTGCTGCCCATCTCCGCTCCTCCTTCTCTGAGCTCTTTCTAAAGGTCCCAACATCCTTTCCGACACCAGAGCTGCACTGCCGCATCCTCAGTGGTATCACAGAGAGACGTAAAACCCTGCTTCGCCATGTAGCCTCCCGAGTGGCTGAGCAGCGGGTCGCCTGGCTGCAGGGAGAGTCCCTGGTCCCTCGAGTCCCTGCCGCGGACCCCAGGTCTGTTCCAGCATCGCTGCCATCCGCGAGACCGGCTCGCGACTTCCATGAGCCACGTTTATTTGTTCCTACAGGTATGACCTTTCGTTTGACCATCTGAAAACACACGTTTAAACAGTTATACCAAAACGGCCTGTTGAAGTGACCGGTCCTCGCTGCTATTTATCACTCCAGCAATTTTGTCATATGCAGATTTTACCAGCAACTATATATTTCTCCACATCAGATAAAAGTAGCTGGAAAGCTGTTGGCACCAAGCTAAAAGCACATCCCTGTGATTCTCTGTTTAGAAAACCCTTTTTGCTTTAGATCAGTCAAACCTGTTTAAATCCATGTAGGGGCTATACCGGTTTTGGTGATGCTGATTTTTGTTCTCAGAAAGTTACTCAGTTACACATGCATTCGCATGTGTGTACGTTGTGCACATGTGTCTGTGTGGATATTGTGCATGTAGCATGTATTAACCCCAAAACTGTATCTAAATTTAGGTCAATGCAACTAACAGTACAATTCATTGCGATACCTTTATCGACAAAGCTTGTGATCAAATCTGAATCGAGTCTTTCC
>NW_005841887.1:1948681-1990320 GCF_000455745.1 Alligator sinensis | reverse complement strand
AAAACCATGTCAGCAGTTGCCTGTATAAAACAGCTGGCATACTCCTCTCCACCCCGTCTGTCATATAAATTAACCCCTCCTTCACATGTCACCCTGTCAGTTCATCACCTTTTTCATAGGACTTAAAAGGCAGCCGTTATAATTGATGTTAAAATTTGGAGTGGAGTATAGTGAGGAAACTACACTTTTCACATTAAAAAAAACCAACACAAAACATAAAAAAAGGCCCCAGGAGAGGTGATGTTCATGCCATCCATATCCCCCCTAATTTCATCACATGAGACACCGGAGAGGTTTCTCGATATCCAGGACAGTTACCATCTTCCCCAGTGATGCCCAAGCAAATAACCGTGAATGGCAGTGCTTCCAGGTTAAGAAAGGAGGGAGACTTCAGCAATGTAAATCAAGCAATTTATAGCCAATCTGCATGATTTATTTCTAATAAAGCAGGTATTATAGAGGCGGATTAAATGCGAATCAATTGAAGAAATAGACAATGTCCAAAATGCATGCAGACCGTTACTTGAAATGAAAACGGAAAGAAGCATGGGAGACTGGTTTGCATTTAAGCACCTGCTGATGGGTTGAATCCGATTAATTGAAAGTGAAAATCCTTGCCTGCCGCTGCCGCGTAAATGAAGCAGTTGTGCTTTTTATAGCTGAGCTTTCCTGTCCGGTACAAGAAGAGACCTACTCGGCACAAGCAGCCAGATAGCAGTCAAAAGCAATATCCATCCCATTTTTAAGTATAAATTTGGAATGACATATGAGGCACATCTGTCCTTCCAGGTATCCAGTGTGTCAGTTATAGTCAGAGAGGGAGCAAGTCATGTGAAATGTGTTTATGAACCTGGCTGCCCATAAAAAATGCCCTACAATGAATCCTACTACGTGCAATTTATTTGAAGAGTGTATGTAAGGGTTTTAGATGCATTTGCATTCAGTGCTCTGGGACTTTTCTGTGCACCTCAATGATCCTTTAAATTATGCTGGCTGCCAGTGGGACCATTATAAGCCATGAGGATTGCTTATAAAAGGAAGACCAGCCAGGACACTGGAAGACCAATCATGGATTTGGGGGTTAGAGAATTTGTGATCTTTTTTTGTCAGAGAATTTGCGTTTTTTTACCAGGGAAAACCAGGATCCCTGCTAACGTGTCACCTCTTATTCATCTTCCCACTGAATTAAATAGTACCAGGCTTTTCAATCCCTTCTTCTTCACTGAAGTCTTCCCGTGCATCTGATAATTTTCCATGCTCTATTCTGGCCCTATCCTGTTTCTTCACTATCTTTTTGAGGTAGAGGTTAGATCCAGAAAAGACTTGGATGCAGAGGATTAATTTGAGGGCCCTAGCCTAGAATCCAGCACCCTGGGTTGGACCGAG
The DNA here is from genome assembly GCF_000455745.1 of Alligator sinensis. Classification (NCBI taxonomy): domain Eukaryota; kingdom Metazoa; phylum Chordata; order Crocodylia; family Alligatoridae; genus Alligator; species Alligator sinensis. Next base: position 1,988,934 of record NW_005841887.1, on the reverse strand, counting down.
ACTGGCCACACTGTGCACAGGGGGAGGTAGGTCCTTCATGGACTTAGCACAGGAAGCTGCTTGAAGACAGCTCACTCAATATGCAGTGTCCTTGTTCTTCTACACAGGGAAATCCTGAGTAAAAGAGCAAGTCTTAAATCCCACCTCTCCACAGATACCTCGACAATGTAGCGTCTGCTCGAGATCCACAGTCTGGGACCCTCCCTCTCCAGGCAGTAGACACCTGTGGTCCCCTCTCTCCCACCAGACCTGAGCAGAACATCTCCTTTCTACGGAAACACAGCTGAAGGAAGATGAGAAGGTAACAGCACCCCTCCCCTCCCCTCTTAAATAGCTACGTGAGTGAGAAACCCAAGTTCAAGTCCTTTTTCTGCGAGAGAGGGGACAAATCTACAGCTCCTGCCTCTCCGGAGGCAAGTGGAGACCTCCTCCCTTTCTGCTGCAATGGTGGTGCTGTGCAGAAAAGAGTTTAAGAGGCAGAGAGCGAGCACAAGAGGGCTGATAACTGCAGCCGAGTGGTTATATCACTCACCTAAGCAGGTGGGAGTCCTGCATTTTCCAGCTCCAATGTATGCATGTTTTACATGACTTCCACATCAAACACAGAAAGGACCCTGTGAAGAGAGACCAAAACCTAGGTTTCTCCCTCTTGCAGGTGAATGCCCTGCCCACTCAAATGCACCTGGGGACCATAGCTTATCATGAATTGTTCCACCAGGCTGAACCTTAGGTACCAGCATTTCCTCGTTTTAGATGTAGCTATTTGTTGCACGGCACACGTTTACATTGAACTCCAGGGTTGGTTGGTTTTTTCAATTGGCTATTCGGATCAATATTGCACCATTTTACTAACAGAACAGCAGACGTATTAAAGGAGAAGGTAGCGGGAGCAGTGACTGGGGCATTTCTTTGGGCATCAGAACTGAATGACATTTCTGGCTTGCTATTGACTTGCATAATCCATCTCACTACTATACTTTATTTTCCTTAGCTGTAAAATGAAGATCATGAGTTTGTCCTCTTTGGTGAAGTCCTTTAAAGGTCATAAGCCTATCTGTAGTAATTCACTTGCACTATTGTAGTATTTCTTTATTAATTGTATTCTAAGGGACTGACAGAAAACGTGAAGGATTGGTGGGGGAGAGAGTGATAGGAGGGGGCAGGAGAGAGAGCCTTTGCAGAGCCCCTGGCTTCCTTTTGTTTCCTTTTTACTTAATCACAATTTTTTTAGCCAAGAAGTGTTTGTCTAATGCAAGCGTGCCCAGCTTGGGGCACACAAACCACAACCTCACAGGCAGTGTGCACGTGGCGTGTGGCAAATTGAGGAAGGGGCAGAAAGCAGAGAGCAACACAGCAGGCTGGGCAGGGAGCAGAAAGCAGAGCAGCAGATGGAGCCGGAGAAAAACATTGGAGTGGTCCTCAGGGAGCGCATGGGGCTTAATCTGTGACATAACCGCCCAAAAAGGTTGGTCCCCACTGATCTAGTGGATAGAGCTGGGTGGGCGGGAATCAGGAGATGCGTGTTCATTTTTCTAGTTCTGCCACAGGCTTTCTGCACGGCCTTGATCAAGTCATTATCTTCTCTAATTTAATCTTCTGTCTTTAAAATAGAAATAAAGATGGAGTTGGGAGAATTAAATCCATTAGTGATGGAGAGGTCTGCTCTACAGTGACCAGGGCCACATCAAAGTACCTAGATAGAGAGTGAATAGGAATGAAAGGCTCAGTGCAAGACTTAGTGTATGAGCGTGCGCACACAAGCCACAAGGAAATGTGGGTCAGACCGCTGTTGTTTTCACCTTGGGAAGTATCACTTAATGGCCCATACCTTCCTGAAAGGAAACCTTTATAAATATTTGTAAATTTTATAAATTGTAACCATTTGTAAATTTTATAAATAAATGTTTTATATACCGTCACACTCATTTAATTCTTGTTTCCCCTCTTTCAGCAGCTGCAGCTTGAATCCCTTAGTTAGGCCTTAATTATTCACCTAGTGCCTCTTAAGTTTTAATTGTCTATGATGGTTTATACTTCAGTACTGCAAGAGAATACCATACTGGAGCTAAACAGGTATCAAGGGCACGAGTTGCATCTGGATGCTAACACATGTAGATCTATACTGCGGTTCTTGTGTTATGATGTAGAACATAAAGCCAACGTAGTAGAAGCACTCTGGCAATAGTTTTCTGACAAGACAGGGCAGTACTGCAAGCCTGAGCAGCAGTTTAATTATTTTCTGTAATTCTGCTCGAACCCTGTAAATGCCAAAAGCTGTTGTATAGTTTAGGATTTAAAGCTGTTCAAGACATTACTGTTCTTTATCTGCGTCCTCCCAACAGCAGGAGTTACAGCAGAGATGAGAAGTTGGCCCCTGGGCCAATCTTTACTCTCTCCCTACCCCCTCCTTCCTATTTTCTGCTATTTTGCTATTCCTTTGCGCTGGAAGTATGATCCAAAAACACTACCATTCAGTCAGCAAAGGCAACAGCTTTCAGAAGCCCCAAGCAACACTGTCCCCTTGCAACTACATTATTTCCAGTTGCAGACCTGGAGAAACAGCCCATCAGTCCTCCTGTTTTAGCCGAGTGGCTGGTTCATTCTGAATTGCGGGTATGCATTAGACTGTAATGGGGTAAGTGTATCACTGAATTAAAGGGAATAAGGAGGGCCGCGGGCATTCAACAGATATGTGGGGAAAGGAGGTTGCATTCTGGGGAAGAGCTCAAGGTGGAATCTCATACAGACCCCCCTCGCCTTGTTCGCCAGCTTTGCAAATAAGCAAATGTTAGTTGTGATTCATGCCTACACCCTGGAAGCTGTTTGTCAGCAGCCAGCTGCATCCAGTGGCCTTGACACCTTTTTAGCCCTCTATATTTTTAGCTTTGATAGCTCTTACAGCATCTTATAAATGTACAAATGTTTTTTTACAGGACCAAACTGGAACTGAGGGATTAGTATAATCCTAACTACTACTGTTATGCTGTCCTGCAAATTTTATTAAATAAAGGTCTTGCAGGATGAAAGAATTACGTCCTCATGCTATTAGTTCAGAAGGCGCCTCCCCCTGGTCCTTACCGTGATAGCTCTTTAGAGGATTCGCATTCAGCAGTCTGTTAGTCTGCTTGTGCAATCTTGCCACAGCCCAGATGTCTTCAGAAGAGATTCCCCAGCTTTTGCGCACTGTTTTTGTCACAATCTATAGTTCTAGCTAGAAAGGTTTCATTTGGTTGCTGAATCTGAACTGGAACATCTCCCCTCCAAATATTGGCTATGCCTAAACACAGAGAAATGACTAACGACCTGCCTCGCTTTGCGGGTCAAACATGAACCAGCTCTAAGGAACATCTTTTTCATAAGTGCCAAGCACTTGTACTCTGCAGATCAAGCCCCTTTTAGGTGTTTCAAGGTCAAAACCCAAAAATCAAAGCATGCAAAAAATCACAAGCCACTTTTTTGAAAATTGTAATTTTTCAGACCCCTGGAAAAGGATGCATTAGCCACTAAAGAAATGCAAACGTCTAGAACTCTTGGTTTGGAGATGATACCTTTTATTAGACCAACTAAGAAACCACAAAAAAAAATATCTTTTTCTGAAAGCTTTTGGGCACACGTGCCCTTCCTTAGGCTCAGGGAAAATTAAAGATGGTAAGAAGTCCCCATGGGTAGAAAATAAACTTCGTTTTTGCACAGAGGGTACGAGTCTGTTCCTCTGGGTCCATGAGTGTCTTTGTGAGTTGCTCTTTGATGTGCCATCCCATTAGCCACTGAAGAATTATACTGGCATTAGATTTGGAGAAGTGGTTTGCCATCTCACTTTTTGTTAATAGATGATGTATCAAATAGCAACGTAAAAACTTTGCCAATGATATTTCTAACGTAAATTCTTTTGTTTTCCTTTATAAACATCCGAACATTTAGCAAACCACCATTTTATGAAAAACGATGAGGCACCGATAAATTGTCCAGTGCAAAAAAAAAATAAGCAATCCCTCCTTCTACTCTATCCTCATATTCTCCAATCATTGCATGTCTATCGTATTTACAAGAAAATGAACCTCAATAATCTCCTTTAATCTTACTTTACATTGTGAACATTAACTCCAGCCAGCTCTCTGCAGGGTTTGATAGCACAGTGGTAAGAAGGAGTGCGAGTCCTAGCTGGCATTATAGCCTTCTGTATTACTGCTGCTCACTGCACCTAGGACAAATTCCTGGTCCCATTTTCTTTGCTAGTATAAAAAAAGCAATGAGGGAAACCTGGAATGAGAAGAAGTTGAAGGGTGTGGTGACAAGAGAGATAATCTGCCTTTCTCTGCTCACAGTGCTTATGGCTGACTAGCAATTTCTGGAGTAAAGACTTAATAGTCATGGCTGGGCGGCTTTGGCATTAGGAAGAAAGACTACATTGCTTCTACTACAGTGAATGTCTTAAGAAAAAATTCAAATATTTTGTGGGCGATATCTTTTATTATGCCAAGGGTAAAATAAAAGGGCACCTGAAAGCTTGTCTACATCCCTCCCAGCTATACAGTTTGTCCAGTAAAAAATATCAGTCGCAAAAATCCTTGACTTTCATATTTTTCCTGGACCATCATGGTTACAATAATCAGCCCAATTCTACCTTAAGAAACAGATTTTTTTCTATCAGTGCTGTTCTTTCAGGGCAACCCCCGAGCTGTCCTTAATTTCTTTTAAATCTTCCAAAGTTATGATTTGTTAAGATTTATATAGAAATAACCTTTACAATTCTAGAGCTCAGTGCCCTCAAGCCACATACACAGAAATCAGTTAAAAGCATAATAAATTATATTGAGGCAACCTGTTCAAATAAATCCCTACGGAGGAAATAGTAGAGCGAGAATGCACGGATATTTTGGGACCTGTTTGTGTTCAACTAGATCTCAGAGGAGGATGTAGAAGGGGGGCTAGCACGATCTTCCATTCCCTGTAACCTTGAAATGCTTCTAGGGGACCAGTATTTTTTTAAGGGCAGAAGGGGGGGAATATTTTCCAGCCCAGGAACAGCCTATAGCCCCGCATCTTTAATGTGTCCCTTGTACCCTCTGAGAAAAATAGCCCCCGTCCAATGCAGTAGAGTTGCATAGAGGCCTGTGCTTAAAGTTGCCCAATGTAACAAGTCAACTCACTCGGGGTTCCTGATTTCACAGGTTGGCATGACAACAAGAAAAAAGACTCTAGAAATGCAAGGTATTTGCTTAAGCAGAAATGACCAGACTGCATTTTTTGTGTGTTAATTTTTTTTTTATTGGGATGAAGCTGCTGTCCCTTTACTGATAATACTTATCTAATGATTAGGAAAAAAGCCAGTGGGATGGCAGGGCTGGTATCACTTGATGGCTGTTGTTGACCTTGCATCCTCTAACACCAGTGTCCGAGCTGTGCCACATCTGGATTCAGATCCTGCCAAGAGAAACAAGTAGCTGCCATCATTACCTCCACTGGTTTTGGCTATGCCCTGATTAGCCAAAGCATTTTTCTTAGCTCCCCTAATCTTCTTCCTGTTATTTGTTGACTAAGGCAGAATCTCTTTTTGCTTTTTGTCTAAGGCAACTCCCCCCTTCATAACACTGCTGTGAGGCTACAAAGGAAAAGCCAAGCCAACAGGAATGAATGCCTTAAGGAGTTTGACCTGGTAAAAGTTTCAAGTTTCTCAGAATGGCCAGTAAGACCATACCTTCTCCAGGACATTTACCAGCAACAAGTGTGCAAGCCAGAGTAAGCCCTAAGCCATATCCACACCAGCCCGCTTCTGAACTCAGGTTTGCCCTGAGAAACAAGCCCTGCCCTGGTTCCCACTCTGCCTGCATCTAAGCTTGCCTGTTGGGATGAGCAGACATCTTCCATTGGTCCTGAGCACACATCCCAGTGCTAATTCCAGGCTCTCCCACGTCGCAGCGAGAAGATACAAATGCTACGTATAAGCACACACTTGATTCTGCTCCCCTTCCTTACTTCTTTTTGTATGTTCATCTCCTTTTAGGCTAGGTACAGATCGTCAAATTAGCTCGAGGCTGAATGGATTCAGTCTTTGCAGGTTAGTGTAAACTGCAGAGATTAAACTGAGAAACAACTGGACAGACATTTATCCCTCATTCAGGCAATGCAGCCATATGCCTGCAGTGGCTTAGGCCAAAAGCTGGGGGGCGCTAGATCACACCTCTCTGGCCTGCAGCCAGAGAGAGAGTGTGTGTGTGTTTTTTCACTTCCTCTTCCTGCTGCCTCTGAGGTCTCTGGGATTTGCAGTCCAGAATCTCAGCTGCAGGAGGACTCTGCAGGGTTGCTCATCATTTCCTCTTCCCGCTCCCAGGTGCCTCTGGGATTTGTAGTCCACAGTCACAGGCAGCAGTAAGTTTGAGTGGGGGAAGGGGCATTTCACCCCCCTCCCTGGCCCCAGCCCCCAGCCACTATTTGCCTGGGGGGTAGTCCCCACTCCTTGCAGACTGGGCTTGCCCCACCTCACCCCATTGTCAGCCGGCCCTCGCTGCTCCAGCTAGGGAGCACAGGAGTGGGGCTAGCCCTGCTCTCTGGGGCAGACAGCACAGCCCAGCCTAGGCTGCGAAGTATGCTGGGATGCTGGGGGACTGTGATGTAACTTGAACTGGGAATGGGGTCTGGGACAGAAGTTTCATAAACCATTAGACCTAAATCAGTTAAGTCTGATACTACATACAGCCAGGTTTATCTTAAACCAGTTTCAGCCATTTTGAAACTGGTTTATGTTCACTGCGTTTCTGTTCTGTTACAGGTTTAAACTGATTTCTGATCACTTAAACCAGTTTATGTCCAACTTCTGTCCCTAGCCTTAAAACAAACATGATAAAACTTCTACCACTTCTGTAACCTAACTTTTTGCCCCTCCACCAATTATACCATCTTTACACACCATTTAACAAAATGCACCATGCCCAAATACTCTTTTTGAAAGAACTCTATAGTTATAGGGGATATGGGAACATATTAAAAATCATCACATTCACCATGTTTTAACCAGTTTAAGAATTCAATAAAAGATTTTTAAATTAAAAAAAAATAGTGATTATTACAATTGTAATAATCCAACAAAATCTTAATACAAATCCCCAGGCTCCCCAGGAGACTTTAATGTTGTAACAATAGAAAAGTTTCATTAACATTTTATGCTTTTTGATATGAAGCTGTCTGAAGACCAGACATACGCAGCACATCTTATGCTCAGTCTACATTACAAAGTTTTGCTAGGAAAACCCCTGGTGTGGATGCAGCTATGATGCTTTCTGTCCTGGGGGCAGGGGGGCTGGACTTGATGATCTTCCAAGGTCCCTTCCAGCCCTAATGTCTATGAAATCTATAACAAAAGAAAACGTCCTTTTTAAAAAATTTGCAATAGCATTTAGGGACAGGGCGTTAGCTGTGCTGACAGACAAACTGTTGGCATATGCCACATCTGCCCTAAAGGAATAAGCCAGCAAAACTACTGCGTCGCTGTAGTGCAGATAAGTCCCTGGTAGCAAAGCGAAGGGCCAGATTTCCACAAGCCACCTTCTCTTCGGGGGCACACTAGCCTGTTCTGTCATCCCCCACGCACCTCCCTGTGCAACCGTTAAGCTTTGCAAGGTCAACTGCATTAAGATGCTTTGCCACTTCCTTCACAACCCAGTGGGGGCTGGCCTGGCCCTGCGTTGATATTTCCTTCTTAATAACTGACTGTCTTTGCAGAATTTATTGTTCCTTGATAACCACGCTGCTGCTCTCTTATCCCATGAATGCAAAGCCCAGGTGCTCTTGGAAGATTGCTATGGCAACCCATTCTAGTTCCTCAAGAACCAGGCTATAATTTGAGGAGGAGATGGATTAAAAAAATAAATATAAAAAGGAGTGAAGAGACTGCCAGATAGTCATGTAATATAAATAATGGACAAAGCACGTGAAAAGCTAAATGAAAGGGGAATATACAAATAGTTGTGCCTGGCTTTTTCCACACAGAAATTGAAGGCCAGATTGAACTTTAGTTTAGTTCACAATTACGATGTTGCAAAAATGCCATCTCCGCCAAGCAGGATATAAATCCTTTTGTTTAATTCACTGCTACGTTAGTGAGTACTGCAGTCACAATCTGTGCTAAGGCTGCGACTCAATTTCCTGTCCCCACCAGGATGCATATTGTGCACCCTCACTTGATAACTGATATTGCTGGCTGCTTCATTATTCTCGTTCTCCTTATTGCAAAGGGTCCAGGCCTAAGGGAGCGGGATGAGCAGCGAATGCAAAGTGGCATTATTTTTCTTTCTATGAAAAGGTGGTTCAGGAGCTCAGCGAGACGGCGTGAGGACTACAACACACAAAGGGGCAAAATATGGGAATTTCTGGTAGAACTGCTTTGTGATGTAGAGGTGACAGATAACTAAGAAATGGGATAGTTCATAGAAGGGATAAGAATAAACCAGACACCTGCAATTTGGGGGCGTTAGCTTGCATTTAGCTCCGAACTGTAATTCACTTCCTCTCTGTAAAGGACCAGCTGCAATTCCATGCGCCTTGATCAACAGGTCCTAGACCAGCTACTGATGAAACTCTACCCTTCTTGTCATTAATTCATCAGTGCCATAATACAGGACCAATCATAGCCCTTCTCTTTGCAGGCAAAGGAAGTTGCTTGTGGTCATATTTCTAGCGGTGCGGAAAGGGGATTTGCTGCCTCCAACCCCCATTACCAAAGAGAACCCCTTCCCCACCCCTGCTCCAGAAACGCACAAATCCTGTATGGGCGATTCAGCGCAAGGCTCAATTTGCCCACACGTGAACCCACTTTCCCACTGCCTTGAATGGACCAAGATGGTTGTTTCCTAACTTATCTTTCCTAACAGCCTTCAAGCTTTCTATGACATGCTGTGCAGCCTGTGCCCCTGGACCTCTTGCCCACATTCTGCTTTTTAGACGATTGAGACAAAACCCGTGCTCCTTGCCTCACTTCACAGCTCCCCAGACCAGCTCCTTCATTACTTCGATGTTTTCTGGTGCATCCAAGGACACCATGCTGCTTACAAGCAGGCTATGATAATCATCCATGTCAGGATGACAGTTCCAAGTAATTAGCTGAGCCGGGTTTCCTACTCCTAATTGCTATTTTAACAGCAAATATATATGATTTACATGCATGTTACATTTTCAGACATTTTGGGTTAATTTATTGTAGCAGAAATCACAAAAAACTCTTATTATTAGGGTACTGCGTAGGGCAATGGTGAACTTTCCTGTTATGATTCATATTTTTTCTTCTCTCTTGAGATTTTTATATCTCCATGGAAAGACCCTCTGGCAAAGAGAAAATGAAGAATGGAATAAACAAAAATATATCAAGGGCGTTTTAATAGGAAAACTCAGCGACCTCTATAAAGGGGTCCTCCTAACATTTGCAGTGGAAGTAGCGATTCTGGATATTCTGCAAAAGATTTGAGAAGTTTGACACACATTATTTTCTGCTTTGGGAAAAATAAAAGCAAAACTTAGTTGGTTGCATAGCTTTATATGGTGGAAAGACGTCTATGGCAAGGGGTAATTTTTGTAAATGGAAAGTGTTGATTTTACTAGTTATGCAAAAGGTGTACTCATGGGAAAGGTGTCAGAAATAACTCCAACTCAAAAAATAGTTACCTTTATATAGCTTGTGAGAACAAGAAATTTTCAAAACCTAGGACTTGGATCACGCAAGAAGTATATCTATGCTAGTTAGAGGTGTGATTTTTTTGCAAAGTATAAACCGTTATATAGCAATATAAATATATCTTATGTCAACCTTGTTTCTTCCTTCCCATACGGGGATTGCTGTGCTGCTACAAAGTATACTACAGACGGTATTTTCATAATTGGTTAAACTCTTGGTAGACTATACCAACTATAATGAACTATTGGTGTAGTTAAAGCAGTTCCAAGCCTGACAAATTGATGCATTCAGACATGAACATAATTCATTCAGTCTCACTAGAACTGGCACGTAACCTCCATTAAGCTTGTTGATAAAAACACCCTTAGACAGATGGAGAGAGATGGCATCTTGCAAAGCTGTAGCTCCGAACATGAACCAGGCTACAAACTGCTCACTCCCTGCCTAAAGGAAAACTTTGTTCATATCCCTACTCGAGTTTTAACCCTACTTGAAGCAGCATTTTTAGTGTATAAATTTGCTAAGTGCATCTCTCTCAATAAGGAGTAACTTTTACACACACAATAAATGCTTGCCCACATTTACAGAATAATCCTATCCTTTGACTTCCAGTTTTCAAATAAATTAAAATCTACATATTTGTTGATTAGTTTGTAGCTTGAGGTAATTATCGGTCTTACAGTAAAAGAACTGCTTCACAGAGAACTTGTAAAAGCAAAGCATACCTCTCTCCATTACATCTCAGTGATTTAGTGGTTTAAAAAAAAAAAAAAAGATAAAAGTGAAGAATTAATTACCACTGGGACTTTCTTTTTTCTTAAAACAGTTGGGAGAAACTAACCCCAAATTTATGATGGAATAATCTTCAGCTCATATTTGCAAGGCACAGGAAAAACATTTTTTTTAAAGGGATCTTTCATAAAAAGTGACAGCTATAAAACACCATCAATATAAATACTCATTTTTTATTTCATAAGCTTGGTTGCAGACAATTGGCTGCTAGATCTTCCTAAAGGTGGAAAATTATTTTTCATATAGTAAAAACCTACTTGTAAGTCCCACAAATTAAGACAGATTTGTATATTCTTTGTCGCAAATGAGAATGAAAAGTGTTCAGTTGAATACACTCTTCAGTGAGAAATGAGATTTCTTAATTTGAAAAAGAGAATACATCTGGACTGAATTCATGCTACAAAATAAATTTGAGGCAAGTGCCACTTTGTACACAGAGATGTTAATTTGCTGAACTCCTTTAACTCAACAGAATAAATGGAGAGGAACTTTTCTTACCCGTTAGTTTAGTGCCAAGCTATGGAGCCCATTAGCAAAAGGAAAAATAAGAATCTAGCGATCACAAAGCGTTAGCTTGACGGTACTAAGAAAATGAAGAGTTGTTGTCCACGGATGAGGTACTTGGGCTCTCTCTATACTACACAATCTGCTGTCACATTAACTGTGGTAGCAGTGCTCATGTGGCCAGGTCCCCCGTGTAGTGGATTCAGCTCTGCAATAAGGAAGAGTATTTGTCCTACTGGCATTACGCCGGCTCCATCCACACCAGGAGTTTTGCCACACTTATAGAATAAAATAATTTTACACCTGGAAGTGAAGCCAGATCATCTAAGCCCATGAGGGAATTGTATCTAGAAGTGAAATCTCTAATCTTTGGTCTGTCAAATGAGGTTGGGCATTTGCCAGCAGAGGTGTAATGGGGCAGCTCCAGCACTCAGGGTGGTGCCAATAGTGGCGTGGCTACTTTATGTTCCCCACTCCCCTCCCACCTCACCAAAGGCAGTACTTGGGACTACGGCCAACCCCTTCTTCTGTTATGCTACTGTTTGCCAGTAGTGTCCAGACAGAGAACATCAGCATATTTCATATGCCAAGGCTCTTGTCAGACCTTACCCCATAAGCTGAACAAATGGTAAGTGGCTTAGAGTTGTTCAGCTTTGTGGAGCAGTTGCAAGGAAAGGTGAAAAAACAAGTCATGCCTGAGCAACTTAATTGCCTTCTATGATGAGATGACTGGCTCTGTGGATGCAGGGAGACTGGTGGATATGGTTTACCTTGACTTTAGCAAGGCTTTTGATACAGTCTCCCACCACATAATCCCAGGCAAGCTAAGGAAGTACGGGCTAGGTGGATGGACTGTGAGGTGGATAGAAAACTGGCTGGAACATTGGGCTCAGAGAGTAGTAATCAATGGCTCAATGTCTCGTTGGCAGCTGGTATCAGGTGGAGTGCCCCAGGGGCCAGTCCCATGGCCAGATTGGTTCAATGTCTTCATCAATGACCCAGAAGATGGTATAGAGCACACCCTCAGCAAGTTTGCAGATAACACCAAACTTTGGGGAGGAGTAGATACGCTGGAGGGTAGGGCTAGGATTCAAAGTAACCTAGACAAATTGGAGGATTGGGCCAAAAGCCATCTCATGAGGTTCAACAAGGACAAGTGCAAAGTCCTGCACTTAGGACAGATCAATCCCATGCACTGGGACAGGCTGGGGGCTGACTAGCTGGGCAGCAGCTCTGTAGAAAAGATCCTGGGGGTTACAGTGGACAATAAGCTGAATATGAACCAGAAGTGCATCCTTGTTGCCAAGAAGGCTAACGGCATCCTGGGCTGCATCAGTAGGAGTGTTGCCAGCAGGTCAAGGGAAGTGATTATTCAGCACCAGTGAGGCCACATCTGGAGTACTGTGTCCAGCTTTGGGCTCCCCACTATAAAAAGGCTGTGGTCAAATTGGAAAGAGTCCAGCAGAGGGCAACAAAAATGGTTTGAGGGCTGGACAACATGACTTATGACGAGAGGCTAAGAACTGGGCTTATTTAGTCTGGAGGAGACTTAATAGCAATCTTCAACTACCTGAAGCAGGGTTTAAGAGAGGATGGAGCCGGACCGTTCTCAGTGGTGGCAGATGACACAACAAGGAGCAATCAATGGTCTTGAGTTGCAGCAAGGGCAGTTTAGGTTGGATATTAGGAAGAATTTTCTCATTAGGAGGGCAGTAAAACACTTGAACAGGTTACCCAGAGAGGTGGCGGACTCTTCACCCTTGCAGGTTTTCAAGACCCGGCTAGACAAAACCTTGGCTGGAATGATCCAGTTGGGGATGATCCTGCTTTGAGAGCAGGGGGTTGGACTAGATGTGACCTCCTGAGGTCCCTTCCAGCCCTAATTTCCTGTGATTCTATGAAAAGCTGCTCCAACTGCCCCTCACCAACACAACTGTGACTTGTTGCTAGAGACTTGGTGAGCAGGGCAGGACTAGGAGCTCGGGGAAAGACCGACTCGCTGCTCCCACTGGGCAAAGCAAGTGCTGCAGGCCTGGAGCACCTGGCAGCTGCTGTGCTTGCTACTGCCGCTCAGACCAGCTCTGCTCCCCATGAGAGAACAAGCCAGTCTTGGGGGGAGGGGGGGGGTTTGGAGGGCACTCACGCTGGCTCTGCTCCCTGTGTGAGTAGTGATGGGGAGATGGTGCCCCCCCATCTGGACTGGCTCACTTTGCTCCCACCAGGAGCAGAGACAGTGTGGGTGGTGGTGGCAGGCACCATGGCTGCCAGGCGCTCCAGGACTGTGGTGTTTGCTCTGCTGGACATCTCTGGGGAGCAAAGCAGTGTGACCAGCCCCACTGTGCCGCAGCATCCCTGCTCACCCACTGCCTCCTGGGATGCTGAAGGACTTCAGGACTGTGTGGAAAAGATGTGGACAGTGGCCACAAGTTAATAGAACAGGAGCAAAATTAGGTGGATTAGAGAGAGAATCTTGCCCTGGAGTGGCATAACGTTAGCCAAATAAAAAGTGCTTTAAGCTACTTAAAAGGTGCTAAAGTGCAGCCAGTCCAGGGGTTAAGAGCTCCAGAAATTGCCTAAACTTACCATGTAACAAGGCCCTAAGCATGGGCGACTGGTGCCTCCCAAGTCTGGGGGCGGGCACCAGATGGCTGACGGGGTGGGAAAGGGGGTCCGCCAGCAGCCAATGGCCAAGCCAGCTGCAAAACTGGAAGTGCACTTCCGGTGGCACTTCTGGTTTTGCAGGTGGCGCTTCCAGGGGGTGCATGGCTGATTTCAGGGGGTGCACATGCACCCGCGTGCACCCCCTATGTGTCGCCAATGGTCAAGTCACCTTCATAAAGTAAGTGTTTCTGTTCTTTATAGACTTGGTAAGAGTGAGCATGGTTAGCCACCCACAAGTTTGAAGCAGTAACTAAAGGGACAAGAGCCATCACTGCTGATCGCCATGACACACTCCTTCCCAAATCTGTCAACTCCCAAGAACGAATCTCCACTTTTAATAAAAAGATTCAGATCTGAGTCTAGAAGAGAGGCGCAGCAGGGCAGCACTGGCTGCAGTGTTGCTGATGGCGGGTACAGCTATTTTTGTTCTTCCTCCACTAAGAGCAGTGACCCAAGGCTGCTGCCCAGGACCCTCTCGCTCAGGTATATCATTGCTCTACTCTCTCCCCACCATCACCACTCAACAGTCTTGGGGGAGAGTGCAGCCAAACAAAGAAACACCTAGAAAGCCACTCTAGCTAGATTGTTTCAGGGCAGTGGGCAGCCACAATACATGATTTTGCTAGAACTAAGAGCTTTTCTGTTTTAAAGTGGTTCCAGGGGGGGAAAAAAACCCCAAAGCCCAGGCAGAATTTTGTATGAATTTTCCACAATACCTAAAACTTACAGCAGTGATACTGCAGTTTGAGGTACTGGACTGTCATTAGCTAACTACCTCTCTCTAGGGTAGAACATGCTGGTAGTTTCAAGGGCCATTGTGTCATTCTTAGGTGGGCTAGAAGAAACACAGTCCCTCTCCAAAAAAGGCACAGCACTTAAAGGAGATAAAAGGTAAAAGACAAAGGAAGGCAATAAAGAAGACTCCTACTTGCATCGTAAGCAATGAAGAACTGAGGCACATGCAGATGTGTTGGCTTGTTCAGAGCCTGTGGCAAAGCCAGGAACGGGACCCAGACCTAGCACGCCTGAAGCACAAGACCGTCCTGGCCCTATCCCTCTTCTTACAGTTCCAAAGGACTGATTTCCATAAGAAGGAAATACAGGTGTTTCTCATATAAGACCACACAGCTGGATGATAGAGATGAGATGGATCTGACTGAGTATGGCTACTCATACCGCATGAAGTGTTTACAGCTTTGGAAAGGCTGTTAGAAGTGAATTTAATGCCAGTTGAAGAGGCCGGATTGATAGCGTTACAATCCAGAGTCTTCTATAAATCCATAGAGCAGAGAAAAAGCACCAGAAATTATTGACAGCGTTTTTGCTACCCTGTGAAACAAGTCCTTAAATGCAGGGGTTGGCTCTAGAGACAAGGCAAAATTCATATCCATGGCCAGTCAATTCATTCTCGGCCTCTCTTACAATCCTTAATGGATTTTGAGAACCTGGTTTTGGAAACTAAATAGTAAGAAACCTAGGTCTCGTATAGCAACTTGTTAACAAATAACAAAAGAGCTTTATGGCATCATTTCCCCCTTCCCTTGTGCAGATAGGGAAATTGGGGAACAAGGAAAGGAAGTAATTTGTCCAGAATCACTCAAACAGGACACTTGCATTAGTAGAAACCTTGTTTCACTCCGATAGACCAGCTAACTTTCCCATAGATCTCCGTATTTATTTCTGAACAACCTTCAGGGGAATAAGAAAGCTTGAAGCTCATCTACAATAAGGTAGGTTGTGCCTATTACTTAGCTTACATCCTGCAAGGAGTGTCCCTCCTTTACACCCCTTTTGAGGGCTGCCTCGAACATCAGTCAATGCAAGAAACCAAAGGATTAATACGGCAAAGAAAAACCTAGCACATCCTTTTTTCCCCCTCATTCACTGTGGAGCAAGTGAACACAAATACTATCCCATCAAGCTTTTCAATAACCTTGCTGTGCTGTCAGTAAATCTTCACTGCCTATGACATTTCACCCTGGAAGATTTGATAGCGACACTTTTGACTAGTTTTATGCCCATCTAGACTGCACAGTATTATAGCACAGGAGAAAGGCTTGCATCATGACAAACTTTCATGATTATGAGCAATATCTAGGCAATAGACTTTTCCTTTATGGATCTACTCTGGGAACTGTCAATGAAATCCTTCTAGTTCAAGCTAGGTAGTTTTGATCACCCTTTAAAGTGTCTTAAAAAGTCCAATTTCTTTGTCAAGGTTCTGAGAGAGGGGCAGGGTGGGGAGGGAGAGGAGGCAATTTCGCAAGAAATACAGTATTAGTCCAAAACCCATCAGTCATTATTATGAGACAAGCCGTGAGAATAGGATGGCTGAAGTCTATTAACTGCTTACAAGATTGATAACATGGTAAAATGTAAAGGGAACTGTACATTTCCAATCAGTTTGTCCATCTTTTAAACTTCTTGTAACACCACTGATTGTAGAAAGAGAAGCCTGATGTGAATGGGCAGAGGTTTCGTTTACAAGCTGTATTTTGCATTTATGATCCCATAACCAAAGAGAAAGATAACTATATATTTGCACGTTCAAGTGAGCGGCAGCACCTACGTAGTCAGCTCTGGAATTCCTCTTTTCATTAGTCAGGAAACGGCTGCATGAAATGTATGAGCATTCCTATACATGCCTAGGAAACCCAAAATATAATATTCCTTCAAATTAAAATAACCCCCCCACCCTCTCCAAAAAAACCTGCTGTTTTGTTAAGATGGGCTCTAAAAGGCTTACTGTCTTCCATAGTAAACCTATCCTAAACCCAGTTCTGAGACGAAGCCAACTTGGAATATGGTGGCACTTCCATAATTCAGAGTAGTTTAATTGAATTTCTCTCTGCTTTTCATGCAATCACAGCTAGGAGTATTTATTCTGCTCTTGGCATTTAACCACTAAAAGATGTGGACAAAGAGAGATATCAGAAAATTAATGAAGAAATGGAGAAAATGTCTGCTGAGAAAGGTTAAGAACCAAGGGCAAAATCTTGGCCCCACTGATGTCAGTCATGAAGCAGACAAACGAAACAAAAGGAGGTAGAAATAGGATGACTAAAAGGCAAGTTTAGATTACAAGTGAATCAGACTGGGCTCTATTAAGCTATAGAAGTTAACAATATTCTAGCATTAAAAACCAGACGGCACAAAGGAGTCCAGAAAAAGACAAGACTTTAACATCACGTTTAAATGACACGACAATTTTTTCTCTGCATCAAGAAGTGAGAATGCAGCACTCACTGGCCCCTGCTACACGTTACATATATTATGCAATAAACTGGTTAATGGCACGATAAATTTAGACTGGCCACATTTGCAAAGTAATTTTCACACGATAAAAATAACTATCCAGCTATAAAGAGAGCCAATCAGCTATAAATTAGTGCTTGAAAATGTCTAACAACTCTATAGCTGGTTTCTATCCAGCTTAGGTTTGAACCTGTAGCAGAGCCCATTATTGCTCGAGATACGAAAACCATTCTGTTTTACAAATACTAAGAGGACAGGTTTCGTGGTTAAGGCACTGGAGTACTGGTTTCATCTCATCTTTGCTACTGACTGCAACATCTCAGAATTCATTTTCCTATTGCTCCCTCCTACCCACCCAAATAAAACTGTGGGCATAACTATTAGGGCTGTGTGAAGCTTCAGTCCCCGATCCGATCTGGTAGAGATTTGGCTCGATTCAGTGGCCGAATCTCTGAATCCGAATAAGAGGACCCTTTAATATCTCCAAATTGATTCGGAGAAATTTGGACAGACACAGCCAATCGCCCAGCCGGGGAAGGGATGTGGGGGGGCCCCCTCGCACGCTCCCCGGCAGACCTGGAAATACTTCCGGTCCACTGCCGAGCACATGGAGGGCACCCCCCACGCTCCTGTGGGACGCTCCATGCGCCCCAGTATCGCAGTGTTCACAAGCTGCGCTGGTACCTGGAGGTAGGTAGAAAAAACATTTAAAGCTGCGTCTGAATCGCTGATTCTCCAAATCAGCACCGAATCTTCAGGCTCAGATTCAGCCAAATCGAATCTGGGACAGTGATCTGAATCAACAAATCAAATCACTGTGCCTGATTCGGGCCGAATCCGAATCGAATAGGGCCCGTTTCACACACCCCTAATAACTATGTTATCACTGCCCTGTTTCAGGAATATATCCTGAAATGGGTAAAGCACTTTAACCTTTGAAACGCATCACGTGACCTAAGAAACTCCTATGCTTCAAGTCTAAATTGCTAGCTGAAGATGTCCAAAAGATTTAAGCTGCCTGATTTATCAGATATGTTGACCAATACTAATTTAAAAGAGTCTTACACTGAGTTTAGTCTTAGAAGCCATGTCCATTTAGGGGAAAATTACAGAAGACAAAATACAGCCATTCCATTATAAAGAAATATCAGTCTGCTCTTAATCATTCAAAGCACAACAGTGATAATAAAATGGTCGTTTCCCTGCATAGAAAAATAACTTAAGCCTGCCTCTTAAATGCTTCTACGTGGTATCTCTTATATTTAGGTCTAACTTGATAACTTCACACATTCATAATTTGGCCATCACCAGCAGGACAATGGCCACCGTGCTCCCCCTGCTTTACCTGTGGCAGGTTGGTGCGGTCTTGTGTTGTGTCAGGGCTGACTCTAATTTTGCTAAAAGGTTAGACAATGGATCTGCATAGGATGCTTTGGATAGGAATGATCCTGCCTCAGGCACGGCGTGAAATGGATCCAGCCCTAGATCTCTTACGATTATTATTCACTTCTGGGAGGTAAAGGAGAGTAAAGTAACTTGAATTGCTAAAGAATTTAGTTATATTACAAGGTCTGGAAATATGAATTCTAAATTTAATTTTGTCCCCGATTCCTTGCCAGATTGCTGACAAGTCCACCTGACATCTCTGAAATGGGGGTTAATGGCATTTGCCTGCTTCATACTAGCCTTGTAAGGGATATTGGGAGAAACACGAAAAATAGCTGGTGATGGCATTATGCATAACACCAAGACTTGACACTGTTTGGCCCAAGGATTAAACCCATCAACTGGGATGAAAAATACCTACATGGCCTTGCCACTTAATCTACAGTAATAAATCGTGTTCTACGCTGCACACTGTATTTAATTGTAACATTGTCAATCAGTTTACTGCCTTCATTCCACTTTCTCACTCCTTTTCCTACAAGGGTAGTTACCTTTGCCCACCCCCCGTGTTATTTCCTTTTCACTCCCCATTCATAGCTCTGAACTTACTAAAATCTTTTCTTCTGTATTTTGTCCTTCCCTTTCCTCCCTTCACAATCTCCCTGTTTACATCATACTTCCAAAACTACACTTCTGCACACTCCTATCCCCTCCCCACACCCATTTATCTCCACCCGCTATGGCTTTATCCACCACTGATCCAGGAACCAAAAAACAACAAGCAGCAAATGTTTTTGCCTTCAATAAAAACCAAATAGCTGCAACAACATTCACTTAAAACTTAAAGCAGACTAAAAACATTTGCCAGGACAAATACTTCAAATTAAAGAAACTTAACTAGTGTGTATCCTTTCATTTGCAGAATCTTAAAAACTATATACACTTCAGGAATTATATGGGATGTATGTTTAAATTTAGGTTGAAATGTCAAAAATGATCAAGTAAAATAGACTGCTCTTCTGGAATATAAACGTATTAGCACAATATAAAAAAAAGGTCAAGCACACTGCATAAAAATATACAATTACGTTTTATTTTGTACACTTGACAACTTGTATTATTTGATAAACAGATCGATGCACTATCCTTGATGGTTTTAAAATAATTTTGGGTTAACGCTTCAGTTTTAGACTCATAGAAATTGTGTTTTTCAAAGATCTGCTACTTTCTTCTGGATACTTAATGAGAAAGGCAGTGAGTTTTGTACAAGCGATTCCACTGAGAGAAACAACGGTTTTTATACTGTAAACATGATCCCAATGACTTACCAGCCTCTTTAATTTCTGAAGACGAAAGGACTCCTACTATGCAAAATACCCACTCTGTATTCAAAACTGGAGAGCAATGAGTCACCCCAGCCTTTAAGAGGTGTTTTCAAGGTGAGAGAAGATAAATGAGATTTTCCTATTTGTGGGGGTGGGGGAAGCTAGAAAAAATGCACAATTTTCAAGAACAACTTTTGTTTCACTGTTTCATAGTGAAAATGGTTATATCCAACTATCAGCTTTGGAATGAATGTTGACAAAGCCACCTAGCTGTGTCTCGCTTATTTTGCAGGAACTTCTTAGGTGAGAGAAGAGCTACAAATCTACTCAGAAATCGAACTCAACATCATCAAATTTTCAACACCACAGCTGACGGTCATAGAAGAAACATCTGCTAGATTGTTTAAAAGAGGAGAGTTTTTTCCAGTGACAGAAGCCATTTGGATAGTGATAGGTTCAACGACAAAATTGCCGTCTCTCTGGTGTCTTCTTGTTAACCTGTTTGAAGATTTTCGCTTTGTGAACGCTTTTGGGTTTCTGGTAACCAAATCCTCCACCTCCGCCTCTTTTTTGCAATCTTTTGCCTTGGCTGCTGTTCACGTCTGGAAGATTTTGGTTAAGGAAGGTTGACAACATATTTTAAATCAAGTTACATGCTGCATATTTCAACACTATTCAAAAGGAACATTTTTCTCTAACATGGATGGTATTTTACAAAATAAAGCGTATTTGCTGCAAAGCTGGAGGAAATCTCTTAAAACTTAACTAGCTCCCATTATTCCATTTAATGTCGTCTACTATTCTTTCTTTCCAGTCTTAATTTGATTTCATTTGACTAGGACCAAAGTAAAGCTGTTTTGGGAATCAACTCTTTTCTTGAGACAGTCCTAATACTTTCTGTCCCCAGCAAGATAATATTCAGCCACTATTACATTTACGTATATACTGGGCCTGTGCAAAGTGTCAAGTATTCGCTTCAGATTCAGCCGATTTGGAGGGATGGTGATTTAATTGGGTGATTTGAGTCGCTGACACCAGGGGAGCCTAGCTGCAGGCTGCTGCAGCAGGGGGGAGGGATGCGCCAGGATCACAGCCGGCCCAGCACAGCACACGGGTTTCTTTTGACTGCATAGCGAGACCCCCACAGTGCAGAAGGGAGCAGATTTGTGGCAGGGCATATCATTCACCCCTGCCCCACTCCCTGCTGCACTGTGGGTATTGCTCCATGACCCGGCCCAGCCAGAGCCCCATTCATGTGGGGCAATGGGAGCCCAGTGGCTCGTCCAGGGGTGTGGGTGGATGACTCCTGCAGCTGTGCGCACCGTGGGGGGAGCCAGGGAAGGGGTGCACATTTGTTTCCCTTCCTCTGGCTCCCCCACACCATGTCCCTGGACAAGCCACTGGGCTCTGATTGACCCATGAGCCGGCCCAGCCAGGGCCCTGTTCATGGTGAATGGGGCCCCGGCCAAGTCGTGGGAAAATCAGAGTCCGTGATTCCTCCAGAGCCACGGCGCAGGGCAGCCAAGAGGGTGGGGGGGCCGTGGCCCCCTGATCTTTGCACAGGGCAAGGGTGGGCTGCAGCTGTGCTCTGCCTGCTCCCCACCTCCGTGCCTCATTGTAGCCTTTGAAAGCGGTGCCATGTGCCTTGCTGCCTGGCCTGCTCAGTGGCAGGACGCACATGGTACTGCACCACTTTCGAAGGCTCCAGTGAGGGGCGGAGGAAGGGAGCAAGCAGAGAGCAACTGTAGTCTGCCTTTGCCCAAGGCAAAGATTGGCTCCCTGGCGCCGCGGCTCTGGAGGAGCCACTAGACTCTTCCTGGGGTAGGGTGGGCATGGGTGTCCTGGGGGCTCCATCCCTTCTGGCCTGGCAGCTTTGCTGAGGGTGGTTCCACTCGAGCTTTAGGCCCCACCCAGGCAGTGCGGGACTGAGGCTGGGCCAGGGCCGAGAGGTGGGAAGCTTGTCCCAGCCCCAGCCTGTCCCTCCCTCGTTATGGGGGTGTTATTCTGCACCACCTTCCCACCACAGATTTACTAGCTGGAAGCAGCTGTGTCCAGCGTGGTGAGAACTGCTGCCTGTTTAGTCTATGGCCAAATCTCCAAAATGGCGCCGAAACTTTTCTGAATCGATTCAGACCTTTTAATTGGTCTCCCGATTCGATTCTCCCCCTCTATGCGACGCTGGTCAGGCCGCAGCTGGAGTATTGTGTCCAGTTCTGTGCGCCCCATTTCAGGAGGGATGTGGACAACATGGAGAGGGTCCAGAGGAGGGCCACCCGCATGATCCGGGGACAACAGGGCAGACCCTACAGTGAGAGACTGCGGGACCTGAACCTATTCAGCCTCCACAAGAGAAGGCTGAGGGGGGACCTGGTGACCGTCTATAAACTCACTAGGGGGAACCAGAAGGGCTTGGGGGAGACGCTGTTTCCCCTAGCCCCCGCTGGCATAACAAGGAGTAATGGGCACAAGTTGATGGAGAGGAGGTACAGATTGGACATCCGAAAAAACTACTTCACAGTTAGGGCGGCTAGGAGCTGGAACCAACTTCCAAGGGAGGTGGTGCTGGCCCCTACCCTGGGGATCTTTAAGAAGAGGCTGGATACCTACCTGGCTGGACTCATTTGAGTCCCGTTTTTTGTTTAGGGTTCTTTTGTTGTTCTCCCGCCCTGGCGGGGGGGCGGGCTAGAAGATCTATTAGGTCCCTTCCGACCCTAAAACTATGAAACTATGATTCGGAGATTCAGCAACTGAATTGGGCCAAATCTCCTCCTAATCGAATTTGCACAGCCCTAGTATAATACCACCTTATTGTACAAATCATGCTGGGGGAGTGGGGGGTGGGGAAGAAGAGACTCTAAGTGTTTGCCTATCCCACTTCTGTGCCATGCCCAGGACAGGGGGCCTAAGAGTTGCCCTTAGGGGGTGCCTAGCGGCACTCTAAGATGGCTGTACCACCTTAGGTCCCAAACTTGGCACATGGACTACGGTGTCCTTCTTTGTGAATGCAAATAAGAGCAGGGAAGACACGCCCCAACACATACATACAGCATTCCCAGATGCACAAAATATGCAAAAATTAAAATGCAATTATATTTGTATCTGTGGACAAATATTAAAACTAGCCAAACTGCTGGGTAAGTTTTGATAAAACCACTCCCTTTGAACTTGTTGACATGTTTAAATGATTAACAGCAAAATTATGGGCTTGCACCTACTACATTCCTCAAGAAAGTACGTTGGCAATTTTAAGCAGAACAACAGAAGGATACGGAGATCAACAAACGGAGGGACTTTGAAGCCAAAAGAAAGGCAAACTTTGGGTAGATCCAGGTTATTGACATTGTAGATATGCTTCAGGGAATGGGAGTCATAAGCTCTAATGTATGCTTTGTATGCTTCCTGGGCTGACTTGTGAAGAAAGTAGTTCTTCTCAATCAATTTCTCCAGCTGGAGGGGGGGAGAAATAATGTATCCAATTATGGTTACAGTAGGTTCAAATTGCACAACAAATCAAGTTATCTGAATTTAAGTTGCAATGAAGACATATATTTCAGTAAAATAGCCCTTATGTTTATGAGCATTTTGCAATCTCAGTGTTGAGCAGAGAGAAAAAAATAAAAAAAGATTTACATTACATTGCCTCAGTATCTCGACAAGTGTTACAAAAATAATGAATTACATTGTTTTAATATAGTCTTTTTAGATTATTTTTATTTTTAAAAGTAGATACAACTGAAATTGAGAGTTGTCTGACAAATTAAAAATTAGCCTAGAGACAGTTGTATATTGCCAAGCTTCAAAATACTAAAAGCAGGCAATAGTTATTTTTAACGCAGCGCACACCTAAATTTTCTCTTTAAATCAGAGGATTTTACTAATCACAACTGCCAAGAACACAAAATCCCTACTGTGCTATAGCACTGGGTTTAAACACATGTGCTTTGACCTTTAACATGCATTAATTCACCATATTAAAAATATTATTCACTACTTTCAAATTATTCTTAACGATGGGTAACTCCCTCTGCAGCGGTTTTAAGAGCCTTTACTTAAGTAGGATTTAAACACACACAACCCTAATGGTGCTGAATTTTTCAAATATAAGCTATTTAGCAACTTTACAGACCTTCCACAAAAGGAATGATTCATATTTAATAACCATAAAAAATGTGAAAGAGACTGCATAATTCTAGAAAAATGCCAAGTTCCAAACATGCTGCCATATTAGGTGTTTCCCATTTATAGTAAAAATGACACATTCTTATGAAAACAAAGGCACTACTTTTCTGAAATTTAATTTAGCTTAACCAGAACACAAACTGAACTATCAACCCAGCTGACCATCCAGGTTAAAGAAAAGAAAGAAAACACATTACACTTTGCTGGGTCAGGATTTCAAATCAAATGAGAAAGGTTAAGAAAAATCTGGCTGCTGCTTTATGGTACTGATACATAAATCAGACTAGTTAAAAAGATTTCTGCTATACATAACAGAATTCACAAATGAAGGTGCTAGACTTCCCTGTTCCTTCTGAAGTATAGAGATTTTTTAAAATAAGGTTTACTGATAATTAGAAAAGCTAAAATAGAGGTTAGCACAAACTTATATTTACTATGCTCAGCACAAACACTTCACCTGCAATCATTAATTCGCAACCGGGGAGACAGAGAATACACTAGATAACAATATCAAGATTAAATTTTATAAAAGGGAAGAGCCTATTTCTAAAACAGACAAATTAATTCTCACTGAATTTAACAGCATACAAGGTATATAAGGAGAGCAGAATGTCATAATTAATGCATCATTAAAATTAAACATTGTGTCATTATGAAGTCATAGGAAGGTGAAATGACGGGAAGGCCAAGCACATGGCAAATATGAAAGTTTCCTATACAAGTCATGCAGTCATTTCAAGGCCTCCTTTACCTTGTAGCAATATAATACCCTTTACTGAAATTATTTTCGTACAGGAATTCAGAGATGTATGAAATATACCTGAGACTGGATATCTGAAATTTTGGACCAGGAAAATTCAAATTCACTCAATGGTACCTAAAAAGAAAAAGTATGAAATTAGCTAAACAAAGTATTTTTTTTTACTCAGCATTATATAAGGTTTAAGTAAGAGACACAGATTGCATCAGATGGACAACAAAGCCTGGTTTACGCGAAAAAATGATAGCAGCATAACCTGTCTGACAGAGATGGGATCTTCCTTTATCAAAAGCTCTCATGGAGGGCTAGAAATGCCTTACGCTGGTATGAGGGCACAGTAGCAAAGTACTTAAGGAGACTTCGAGCTTCACCATGAACTCATGCCAAACCTACCTGTGAATTGGCACCTGATCACTTTGGAGAGTCAAAGGCAATCTGATCTGATGCTAACCACTCCCATGTGTACTACTGTCTACAGAACCAGGCAGGCTTTAACCGTGCTAGCACAACAGACCGTCAAACTGTACCGGTGTGCACACATTTTAAGAACAGGCTAACTGCATCCACAATAGAAAGTTTAGCCACTTACAACCATACCAGCATAAAAATGGCAGAATTGCATAATGAAAACAAACCCTAAAGAAGGCTAGTTAAGAATCACTTGCCTTCTATATGACATTCAAGTATTACTTAAAATGCTACCACTAAAATTTCCACAAAGTGTTTCTGCAAACCTTTCCCCTAACAAAACATTTTATTACCCAAGTGAAATCATCATATTTTCCATAGAAATGTGCAGAATTCTGAACTTGTAAATGATGGAGAAAGTGAACTATAAAGCCAAAATACAATGGCCCTCTTCTATATGAATAAAGACCGAGCATCAGGCATTTAACCAGAGTAGGACATTACAGGCAATCCCTGTTTAACGTGGTTTTGGTTAGCACTGTTTCAGTTTCATAGTTGGTAGGGTCAGAAGGGACCTGAGCAGATCATCAAGTCCAACCCCCTGCCATGGGCAGGAAAAGGTGCTGGGGTCAAATGACCCTGGCTAGGTGATTTATCTAGCCTCCTTTTGAAGACCCCCAGGGTAGGAGTGAGCACCACTTCCCTTGGAAGTTGGTTCCAAATCCTAGCTGCCCTGATAGTGAAGTAGCGCCTCCTGATGTCCAGCCTGAACCTACTCTGTCAACTTGTGGCCGTTGGTCCTAGTTACTCCTGGTAGTGCTCGGGGGAACAGGGACTCTCCCAGTCCCTGCTGGTCCCCCTTGGAAGTTTATAGACGGCCACCAGATTCCCTCCAGCTGGAGAAATTGATCGAGAAGAACAGGTTCAGGTCCTGTTGACTCTCCTGCCCTGCTGCCCTCTAACCATGCGAGCGGCCCTCCTCTGGACCCTCTCAATGCTGGCCACTTCACTTCTGAAGTGCGGTACCCAGAACTGGACGCAATACTCCAACTGCAGCCTGACCAGTGTCACAGAGGGGGAGGATCACCTCCTTGGACCGGCCTGTGATACGTCTGTCGATGTATGACAAGGTGCACTTAGCCTTACTGACCGCGTCCCCACATTGGCGGCCCATGTTCATCTTGGAATCAATGACTCCAAGATCCTTTTCTGCCTCTGTGCTGAGGAGAAGGGAGTTCCCCAGCCTGTAGGTATGCTGCTGGTTCCTTCTCCCTAGGTGCAGTCCCCTGCATCGTCAGTATTGAATCCCATCCTATTCTCATCTGCCCACCCCTGTAACCTGTCCAGATCCAATTGAAACCTGTCCCTCCCTTCTAGCATGCCTAGGTCTCCCCACACCTTAGTGTCATCCTCGAATTTAAACAAGGTGCTTTTCACCCCCTTGTCCAAGTCGCTGATGAAGATGTTGAACAGTGCAGGCCTGAGGACTGAGCCCTGAGCCCTGGGGGACTCCACTGCCCACATCCCTCCAGGTCGAAAATGACCCGCCCACCACCTCTCTGGGTGTGGCCCTCCAGCCAATTTGCGACCCATCTGACCGTGTAGGCATCAACGCCACAGTCGCCTAATTTTTTAATGAGGATGGGGTGAGAGACAGTGTCGAAGGCCTTCCTAAAGTCCAGAAAGACTACGTCTATGACACCTGCGTCCAAGGATTTTGTGACCTGGTCGTAGAAGGCAACCAGGTTGGTCTGACAGGACCTGCCCCTAAAGAACCCATGTTGGTTGCCCCTAAGCATAATCTCCCCTGCTGGCCCCTCGCAGGTGTGCGCCTGGATAATTCTCTCAAAGAGCTTCCCCAGGACCGACGTAAGACTAACAGGCCTATAGTTTCCTGGGTCCTCCTTCCTTCCTTTTTTGAAAATGGGGACTGCACTGGCACTTTTCCAGTCCTCTGGCACCTCGCCAGAGCACCATGAGTGCTCGTAAAGCCGTGCCAGGGGTCCCGCAATGACCTCTGCCAATTCCCTCAGCAACCTGGGGTGGAGATCATCTGGACCTGCTGATATGAACATGTCCAGGCCCACCAGAAGTTCCCTGACTAGGTCCTCACTATAGTGCTCATTTAAAATGGATACCTGATTTCACTGAGCGCTTAGCCAGATTCACTATAGCACTCAGTGGAATCAGCAAGAAGGCATGGTGGGCAGGCGGGGAGAAGGCACTGTGGCGGCGGCAGCGAGTGCGGGGGCAGGTGTGAGTGCGGGGGGCTGGGGAGAAGTGGCAGTGAGTGCAGGGCCCACACCTGGGGCTTGCATCCAGGGCAGGGCAGAAGGAGCGCCAGTGCCTGGGGCCATGCTGGCAGGGGCCTCCACCCAGTACAGGGCGGCAGGAGTGCTGGTGCCCAGGCTGGCACATAGCGCTGGACTGGCCAGCGGGCAGGCGGGTGGGGAGAGGCACCGGTGGTGACAAGCAGTGAGTGGGGGGGGTTAGCATGAGCGCAGGGCCTGCACCGGTGCCAGGCTGGGGCAGCAGGAGCACAGGTCCAGGCTGGCATGTGCAGCTGGAGAGGTGGCAGTATTTCTATTTACATTCATTCCTATGGGGAAATGGGTTTCACTCAGCATGGTTCTGCTTAACGTTGTTTTTCTGGAACCAATTAAAAGCGCTAAGTGGGGGTTGCCTGTAGCGTAGACATCGTTTCTAATGTCTCTTAAATGAGAAAAGCAACCCTTCCCATTTATGGTAATAGAAGGGAGCAGTGACTTTCGCTTGAAAGAACAAATGGGAATATTTTTTGCTTTTGTAACTGACATTTCTTAGAACAGACTTTAAAATACAGCTAAGAACTAGTAGGTTTTGACTTTGTTTCTACTGGAGGGCCATGCACGTACTTATTGGGCTCTGCTGGAGGGCTTACAGAAGCAGTTTTTCCCCCTCTCAGAGCATGTTCAGGCTGCACTATAAAACAATTCTAGTTAGGCTTTTAAGTTTCAATGACTATGCACAGTTTCCATTGCAGGAGAAACCTCATGCTTCCATTACATGATTCAGTTAAACATTTTTTAGGCAATTAAATGGCCTTTATTCAAGTATTGAAACATCTGATAAATCATTACAGATTCTACTTCAAATATCTAACAGCATAGTAAAAATGTGGCACGTAAGTTTACCTTGGCTTGCTTTAGGTAACGAAGGAAACCCAGTTCTTCTGGTCGTAAAATGAGCAGCGCATGTCCACGGCCATCGATACCTCTGGCAGTTCTACCAACACGATGAATGTATTCCTTTTTTTTTTTTTTTTTAAATAAAGAAAAGTAAATAAAGTGTAATAGAAATTATTAAATTCTTATACTCTCATATTCTAAGTATTTTCTTTAATATACATTGTTGCTTTCTGAATAATACGTTACTATGAATGCACACAGTATGGTCAAATTTGATAATCAACTCCCTGAAAAAAAAAAAATCTATGCCTCAAAATTCAAGTTCCTGTGTCAATTTGATCTGCCTTTGAATCATGTAAACAGCCCAATAAAAAGCTGTTTACAGTGACTCGGCTGTGGAGTTTATCCTCCATAACGCTGCAAATTCCACATGGAAAGCATAGGATGCAGAAACCAAGAGGTGCGAATCTAAAGCATGATTAAGTAAGGTAAAAAGGAACACTTAATGTAAAAATATATTTGGGGATACTGATACTATAACACTCACTTATTCAGCAAATGAAAGATTAAACGACTGTCAGCATTTTTTAAATAGTTTTCCTTGTTTCCTCCATTGTTCTTACACACACACGAGTGAAAAGAACCTCTTTAAGAAGAGAATAAAATTGCTAGAAAGATTTAAATGTGAGTATACAACCCAAGACTGCTTTTAATAATTGTTAATGGGTTTCCTTTTTAACCCCCTTCAGAGCACAGCCAGTCGCCTTTCACACTGAAATGCAAACTTTTTTAGAAGTGCTTAAAGTACTGAGCACAACAGGTACTCCCACCATATGAACCTTATAATTGGGTTCTCTCCCAGAAACTACAGCAGAAAATTCAGCTGCTTGTATATTACAGTTTTCTATGGAGTAATTAAGTAAAACCATCCTTCCTTGGCAAACAGGGTCTGAGAGACACAGCAAAAGAATTTTTTGGAGACAAGTTACCTTTGGATCATCTGGAGGATCATACTGGACAATCCAGTCCACTTCAGGAATATCCAGTCCTCTGGCAGCTACATCAGTACACAGCAGTATTCCAGAGTCTGCATTACAGAACTGGAAAAATGTGGTGGTACGTTTGGTCTGCTTCTGCTTGCCCTAGGGGAACAACAAAACATGCCACGGCCACACTCAGATTTAACTTGCAATTAAATGATTTTGCAAATCAGCCTTTAGAACCGTCAGCTGTGTACAATATGGTTTCACATTCTGTATGACCACAAACAAAAATTACAATAACCCGATGCATCTCTCTTATCCAAGAGACTCTCACAGCATCCATTTCAGTTTTTAAGAAAAGTAATGCAATGTTGTGCTCGTATGGCAGAAACAAGGCAGCCTAACATATAGCATAGGTCTATAATAAATGCTACTTTTGAGGGCATTAAAAAGCTCAATCCTAGAAGTACAAAGTCTATGGTAATATTCACATGCCTGAAGTTCAGGAAGTGAATAGGTTTTTTATAGGATCAGGATGTAAAAAGAGTGACACTCAGGAAACTAGATAGAAAAATGCCTTCTTTCTTTTTCCCCTGTCCTCACCTCCAGCATATCTATTAAGAGTGCAGCACAAAAACATTAACAGAAAAAAAATGAAGAGAGCTGAGGCCAGTTATAGCTGTTTCATAAAGTATTTATGACTTAAATCAAATATTCAGTTAATTCACACTACTATCTTGGGTTGCATTTGGGATAATACAAGCTCAAACGTTTTCATCCAAGATGTGGGGATAATACAAGAATTTTTAACTACCACTAATTAACTGACTGTCCTATTTTGCAGCTTCTACCGCATTCAAGTACTTCCCACATACTATTTGCTTAATAAATGTGAGATCATTAAGCAAAGATTAATTCCAAACTAAAAACAATGGTAATTTCCAAGCAAACTCCCCTGGATACAAAGAAGATTTCCTTCACCTCACAATAAGACAGCGTGAGGAAATCACTCAGTAAGTCCAGAAACAAAAGCCTGATTGACATTGCTATTTCATAGACATTTGGGGCTGGAATGGACCTCGTAAGATCATTGAGTCCAGCCCCAACATATTCTAACATTTAACCTGACCTTGTTGACAAAAATGGTTTCTTCCCATACATGTTTGCAAGAAGACTAATGCTGATGTTTTTAAGAGTTAATGTAGGACTCAGATGTGGGAATTCTCTATCAAAGTCAGCTTTAATAGAGTCCTTCTATAAGGCAGGTTAATTTCATAGGAGAAAAAAAGTGTTCAGCTAGTAATTAAAGAAGAATATCTGGATTTGGATGAAGGATTCTTTATAAGCATCCAACACAAGGCATTTACTTTAGATGGTAGGAAGATTATAAACTTTGGCACAGGAATCTCAGAATCCTAAACTCATATCTGAGCCATTTAACCTTGAATTAAACAAATCGTTTCAGGAAGCTCAGGTTTTGGCAATGGATTCCCATGATTTTCTCCCTTTCCCACAAAATCTGCAGCACAGGGACCCTCAAAACCAGGCAAGGTCAATATACTGAGATTCATCTTCTGAGCCTTTGCAATCTTCTCTCCTAAGACAGCAACAAAATCCAGCAGTGTTAGTGGTTTTGTGATAAAGGTAACTGTTCTTTAAGAAATGAACTGGAATAATTAAGGCCAAAGAAAATCCATTAGCCTGTAATAATTTTCATTTACTATTAGATTCAATGAGATTGGAGCTGGTGACCTACAAGACAGTACTGTTTTTCCACAACATTTATTGAGTAAAATACTTACATGAATGGCCATGACAGGCAAATCAATGTAGTTGAGTAGTTCATAGTGGTACTTCACTGACATACACGATGAGAAAAATACCATCAGCTTTTTCTTCCGGTTCTTCTTGAGGAATGTGAAAAGCAGAAGGAACCTTTTTTCAGATGGACAAACTACATAGCCCTAGAAAGAATTCAAATTCCGTTATTTAAAACACGCATGCTTTTACTTCCAATAACTCAATTAAATTAGTAGAAGAAATGGAGTTTCAAAAACATACATTTTAAGTTCCTGATTCTATAGATGAAGCAAAACAGTTTTACACATGTATGCTCTCTCCCTATCCAGGAAACGAACTGCATATCATTTCAGAGAGCTGAAATATTTATTTTGGCAAGTTGTCTAAAGAGGAGGAATGTGTCAGGAAATACTGTTAATTGACTTGGTAAATCCACAAACGAGCTGTTTCAAACCTCTTAATTGCTGAAGGTGATAGAACTAAACAATAACTCCAAATGCTACTGCATCAGTCAACAGAAATTTTACTTCAGATCAAATCTATGATGATAACTAACAGCCTGCAACTGTGCCACAACTTTCACGTATTACCAGCTGCAGAACTCCATGTATATTGCTATGTCTCTTTATTTAAAGCATTGTTTCTCAACCCATGGGTCAGGACTCGAAAGTGGGCGCAAGAATATATGAAAGGGTCAGGAACCAACTTAAAAAAATGGATTCTTCTTCAAAGGAGAAAAGCGTGGGAAACCGTGGATTTTCCCTTGCAGGCTGTCAAAGTTCCAGCTTGCCAAGGGCTGCTTGGCGCCCCCCCATACCTCACACAACCATCCCCTGCACCACACCAGGGCAGGAGAGGGGTACTGGGCCAGGACTGGCCATTGATGTTTACAAAGGGGTCCTGGTACAAAAAAGGTTGAGAACCACTGATTTAGAAGGTGCAGTATAGTGTTAGTTGACTCAGCCTTTGACATTAAATCAAAGGTGACTTCTGTTTAAAAATACCTCAAGAAAAGTAGAAGTATTAAGGAAATGGATGTCTGAAGCAGTAATAAAGGCTTTTATGTATTAATATCATGTAGGGAATAACGACTATCCCTAGTTGATAAAACAGTTCCAAAAACCATCTCACAGAATGACAATGGCACTGAAATTGATTAAAAAAATACAAAAACAAACAAGAAAAGGTTCAATTTCACGTAAATTCTCTTTAAATGTGCAATGTGGTCAGGAACAGATTCTCAAAACATAACTAATAAATATTACATTTGCTAAACTCTTCATGTCATCTATCTTGCAACATCTAATACATGTAGGGAGGAAACAGATGCCGCATTTTATGGCAGCACTAAGTGAAAGCAGACAGATGGCCCTACCTCCTGTAGCACTACAAGTGCTCACATTTGTGGCCACGACAGAAGGTAGCGATAAATCATGCTGCTTTATTGTGGCTGATGTCTGTTTGCTTATGGTGGGAGAGTGCAGGCAGCACAAAGCTGCCTGTGCTCTTCAACCACCCTCGGAAGGGGCTCTGTTGGCCTGAGGGGTCTGGTCCTGAACCCCACAGGAATAACTGGGTAGGACTGGGCCCCTCAAGCTTTGGGAGCACCTGCCTCACCTTCCCTATTTACACAGATGCATCTCTCTGGGAATGTATCTCAGTAAAGTGGGGAAATTCAGGGCTTCGCTCTGTTACAGGGTACGTGTCTACAAATCGGGTTCCCTGCTTGCAGACACATGACCTGCGTCAGAGTGCAGGAGTGATACGCAGCAGATATTTCCCTGATGGGTGTCTGTAAGTGTAGAGGGGAATTATCCCCCTATGCATTTGCAAATACATGTCAAGGAAATTTCCTGCATATCTGAACCCCAACATGGGAGGCCTATTTGCAAGCAGGGAGAGGTGACCTCCTATGAGATGTTCCCCCCACCATGCTTGCAGATGCATCTGCAGGAATCCCCTGCAGGGAGATTGCTTTGCTTTCTGACACAGAGGGTCATTTCTACCCAGAAGGGTTTCCTTTGCTTGTAAATGTGCCCCAAGTCGGGACACAGCACCTGACAACACCTGTGAAGCAATCAGCTGTCCTATGACGTACTGTGGTACAGCTGACCACACACCACAGATGACATATTTCCAGCCATAGATAAATCCTTATAGCTTGCTAATAGCAGACCGAGTTAATCAATCTGCTGTCAGTTACCCAACCAAAGTCCAAGGCTCCCTGCCATTCTAAACAACTGCTCTTTAGAACCCATGTAAGAACAAACGTTGAAATAAATGTCAAAAAGCAAACCTAGATTTACTAGCATTTCTGCTTTACCTGTTCAAGACCATCAACTGTTGCTGTCTCCTTGTTGTCATCAACCCCCACATATAAAGGCTCCTTTTTCAGAGATATTTTAGCCAAATCTTCAACCTTTCTGGTTTGTGTAGCAGAAAATAGCATGGTCTGTCTGCGCTCTGAAAACAGAATCCAGATAAAATCAGCCCAAGTACCATCTCAGGGCTTTCCCAAAATAGGGGGTGTGTGTTATATTTGGGGGTGTGCTATATGTGAAAAAACACTGTAACTTAACTTCTATAGACTGAATGACTTTTTTGGGGTGCTGCCTGTCCTTCATGATTAGCATGTGCTGAACTTAGTAGTAACTACTATTACAGGAAAACAGAGCAGAAGGAAAATAATCATTTCAAGTCTTAACTTAAGGAGTATTATGCCTTTTCTTGCTAATGTTTTATACCTCCTTTATTTTTCAAAATCACAAGGGTCATGATTTCTAAGAATGACACAGATGTTACTTACTTGGCAGAAGTTTTATAATCTGTTTCATTTCTTCCTCAAACCCGACCTCTAAAATACGATCTGCTTCATCAATTACCAAGCACTGTAAGTTCTTGTACATAAAGCCTGGGGTATTCTATAAATTTAACAAACACAAAGTTGTCAGCCGGTGGAACCGTGTATAAGTTCTTTTTTAGCCACAGGAAGCCACCTGGCATTTTACCTACCTGCATGTGATCTAGAAGTCTACCTGGTGTTGCCACGATAATATTGATCCCATTTCCAAGCTTCTGTGCCTCAGCTGATCTGTTACTGCCTCCCATCACCAACCCATAAGTGTGGACATGATGAGTCATTAGCTCCTTAAGAACTCCATAGGTCTGCATGGCAAGCTCTCGGGTGGGTGAAAGAATCAGAGCACCAGTTCCTAGAAAAGGAATCATCCATGTAGCACCAATTAGACTCGTTATTCCCCTCCTTGGCCAAGAACTACATCAAATCTGTGACATTTAACTGGGAAGCAAAGGAAGAGCCTTACCATTCCTAGGCATGAATTTTAACTTGTAGATGAGTTCTATTGCAGGAATAAGGAATGCAAGTGTTTTGCCACTACCCGTTTTTGCAGCTGCCAAAATATCTCTATAATGGAGCATAGTTAAGAAGAGAAATACTTTAGTTTACATATAGCCAACAGCACTTAAATGTTAATGTTCTTTTTCCTATAAAAGTAATTAGCAAATCTGTCGGAGGATTCGTAATAGGAAGTATTAGCAGTTGAACAGTAACTGGAAGCATCCAGTATAAGCAGAGGACTTAAGATTGCAGAATAGAAATAGCCCAGACAAATTGTGAGAGATCCTGAACATTGCATTAGGAATGTTTAATAGGAACAGAAGACAGGTTTTATGGAAGCTAGATATAACTGAATGCATTTAGGTGACAGGTAGGAATGAAAACAGATCTTTCCACTTGTAAGACCACAACTAGTTTCCGTGCATACTTCCCTGGCTATTATTTTATGTCTTACATACTAAATACATAGACTCATAAAAGTAAACAACCCCCTATCAACTGAACAAGCCATATTCCCCTACAGACTAGAAGAAAGCAATTAAACAAACTACTATTTCTACTTTTGAATGCCTGGAAAGCATTCAGACACTTTAGAAATGGATCCCACAAAAAAGCACGTATAATGTATGAGTACCAAGGTAAAATTAATTAAAAAAAAAAATGTTCTACCTAAATATATATATTATATAAATATTTATTATAAAAAGCAGAAAGACAGTATCCCCAGACTTAAGACCCCTGCATTTATAATGAAATTAAGTGAACATGCTGGGCTTTTAAACTTCTACTTCTTACCTGCCTTCCAAAAGGGGTTTAATACTCTTATGCTGAATTTCTGTCATGTGCGTAAAGCCCATTTCATTTATTCCTTTCAATGTGTTCTCACTGACAAGATCAGCAAGTGAAGTAAACGAAGTGTCTTCAAAAGCACCTGAAAAAAAGCACCTTTCATTTCCTCACAACACCTGCCCATCCTCTGTGTACATGACTACAATTACCTAGCTCAGAATCAAAGTAGCGGACAGAAAATTTCCTTTCCAATGGTATTACATTTTTAGCTAGAGATACTTGTAAAAGCAAAACTGAACTAAAAACCTAAAGTGACTGTTCAACAATCAAATCAAGTCCATGCAATTACAACAACCAACCCCTAAATTGTTGGCAAAATATTTTATACTGATGTGTACTTGTTGCAACGTTTTCTACTGCACGAGGCTGGCCATTTAACTCGTGTATGAATGCACCTCTTTCCACTGTATTTAGCACTCATGCACCCAGCCATCTTTTTGCTGCACTGTTCTCCTTTAATAATTAGAAATGTTTTCTTAAGTAATTTTTAGCAGTTCATTTAGAGCAAGAGTGAAATGAGGAAGTGTAACCAAAGGCCCTTAACATACATACTAACAACAGTGGCTGAATAATAGTTGCTTAATATTGGAGTATACAAGTCAGGCCACTTATAAATATTTCATGTTATTTTATCTCCAGCAATTACTGCAGCAGTTTGCCTTATATGAGGGTTAGTGCCTCATGTTCATTAATGCAACACGAAAAAGAGAACCAGAAGCACTAATACACAACACACCAACAAGTGAAAGAAAAGCTTTTAAAGATTTCAGTTGCAAGTTTACAAATACCTAGAGGTGCACCAATACATTGGTCCATATCATATCAGCACTGATAAAAGGAAAATTGACATTGATGGCAATCAGCTTTTTTGGGTGGATATGACCAATAATGTCACAGATAAACGCTGCGTGCATGTGCACAGCCGCAGCATGCACATGGTCAGTACAGCCCAGCAGCTTGGAGAGTAGTAGCCGGCTGGTAAGCCTGTGGGGAGGGGGGCAGATTGAGGCTCCCACGGTGAGGGAAGGAACAGGGCTGGGGCAGGGGCTGCCCAGCTGGGGCTGGGTGGGGTGTGGGACAGAGCTGTGGATGGCTCATCCAGGTCCATGGGAGAGTGGGGCAACTCCCACTGCTGTGTGCACCCCCAGGGGAGGCGGGGGGGAGGGTATGTGTCCTCCGGATTTGTGTGCAGGGTGAGTTCGGGCTACCCGCTGCACACTTGGGGCCAGGGGCTGTGCTGGACTCTACTGGGCGTGCAGCTGGGTCGGATCAGGGCAGGCGACGGTTGCACTACGAGGGGGGTTACGGCAAATTTCAGGGTGGTTGCAGCCTACCCTGTAACCCTCCTCCTAGCATTGCCACTGCCCACCCCACTGTCCTCAATACTGACTCAGCCCAGGCTCACCCCTGCCAAGAAGAGGTCACAGCAGGCAGCCTGCCCTCACGCTGCACACAAATCTACCTGCCCCATATACCTCTCCCAGGGTGTGCACAGCGTGGGGACCCCCATCCCCCTGCATCCCCTAGATGAGCTGACTGTGGCTCCATCCTGTGCCCCGCTCTGCCCCAGCTGGGCAGCACCTGCTGCTGCCCCAACCCCACTCCCTTCCTCATCAAGAGGGCCCCGATCTGCCCCCCACAACTCTCCTTCCCCTCCACAGACTTACTGGCCAGACA
Source organism: Alligator sinensis (assembly GCF_000455745.1). NCBI lineage: Eukaryota > Metazoa > Chordata > Crocodylia > Alligatoridae > Alligator > Alligator sinensis. The sequence goes on along the minus strand of NW_005841887.1, from coordinate 1,952,166 downwards.
CAGCTCTCCAAGCTGCCGGGCTGCATATCAGCAATTGGGTTGGTATTGGCTGATATAGCTGCTTAATATTAATAGCTGGCTATCAGTATCGGCCAAAATTTTTTTTTTTTTTATCAGTGCACCCCTACAAATAGCTTTATGTTCTGCATTCATTTTCAAAACCCTAGAACTATACAGCTTATATGCAAACTAACTTTGAACAGTCAAGTTTGAAAAAGCTGGGTTACTCTAAGGAAACAATTCAGAACTTGCATCTTATTAAATTTAGTGGTAGCGAACATATGGAAAACAGAACAGACACTACCTGTTACACCAAGAGGTAAACTAGGCACTTCAGCATCCTCTTCATTCAGGTCTTCCTCTCCAGAAGCATCTGCATTTTCTTCTACTTCAGGAGCTTTACTGTTTTCTTCATCTTCTGCTTCTGCAGACTGCAGTTCTTCAGTCTTTATCTTTTTTGTTTCTGTGCCTACAAGATCATTTAAAGAGAATAAATACACCAAACAAGTCTACTGTGCTCATAAAACTAGATATGCAAACAATATAAATACATTTGTGCTGTGAAATTTATTTCCTTAATATGTAGATCCCTCTTACAAGGTTTCCATGCCTCCAAATTTCCCAACATGGTTTAGTCCCTGGCCATCCATAGGCTTACACCTGTACTTAAAATTAGGTATCCGAGGACTCTCCTAGACCTCAGTACAAATCTTTGCAATATCAAGCCTAAGCTTGTAGCATAAACAGGACCGGAGATTACTGATGGGACAGGAAGACAAGCTTTAAAATTAACTCCTTGCTTAGATGCAATTAATTTACAGCAGTGGTCATTCTGCTGCAGACTGCTGAAACCAACAGTCAGTTCCATTCAGATTTACATTCCCAACCAGAAGAGATAAAAACCTCTCTCTAAAAGTTAAGTTTCTTCCTTTCCTTTCAATAGCAGATGAGTGCATTCAGTAAGCAATGTCTATAGTATAGTATTTCTACATTTAACTTCAAATAGAGTACAATATAAGCTATTACAAGTTGAAGAAAGGTGTTTCTAAATAAAAAAATACCAGCAGACAGCCTACTGTGGAAATCAAACAGGAAACAAAAGTTCTATTTCTACACACATTTTTAAAAATTTTTTTTTAAGAGAACATATAAAACCCCTTTTCAAGAAATTAAAAACAAAATGTGTTTAAAAGAGCCAAATAGGTTGGTATTGTTTTTCATACACATCTTTTTTTTTTGCATACAGATCTTGCAGTTAGAGGAAAAACAGCTATATAACACCATGTTAATCACTTGTTATTAATACATCATATTTATGTTAGTATCACAATGATTATTCTAAGGGTTATTTCCCTTAAATGAGCACATAATTTATTACATCTGTACTTAGCTATCTTGTATTTCATTAAAAGTAATTTGATGCGTTAAATTCTGAGACGCAAAACTCTAAAGTAACAGTCATTAAATTCTGCTACAGGGTTTTCATGTGGGGAAAGATGTAAACAACTATAAAACCATAAGGTTCAATTTCTCAAGTACTTTTACAGAAATTTTGTCCAATTTGATTTAAAAACATCTCATGTGGTAGGTCTCGCAACATAGATTTGAGACAGAGATATTTCTGTTCAATTCTCAGTCTTTTAAGAGTTGTACTACCTTGCAACTCTATTAACCAGAGAATCTTGAAGTGCAAATGAAAGGATTACTCAGGTTGTAAGTTCAGAGCACATCAGCAGTAAAAGTCAACTGTTATACAGCATTGGCATGTGGGCCTGTGAATATTATGCCTGCCTTTTTAAAGAATGAAAGCTACTTTTTAGGTCTGAGACCAGTGGTATCCAGGCTACTTCAGTGTTGTGCATTTGAACCAAATCCTCTACTACCTAGCCTCATTAAGATCTGAGAAACAACAGAGTCTAGCAGGGACTAAGCATTGCCATTAAAGAATTCCTATGTTCTGATCCTAGCTAAGAAAATCAGTAGTCCCATCTCTCAGCAGTTTTTCTTGTCCTTTCCAAGTATATTTTAAATGTTCAAGAGAGGCTACAACAATAAATCTATTATGATTTAGCAGAATTGCATCTGCATTCCAGGGCATACGGAAACTAATTTTATATTTAGCTTCTCTGCACACCTGACTCTTCAAAACTTGGTTAAATAAAACCACGAAACCAAACCAAAGGATCTCAGCAAATATTCAGAAACTCATCTCCAACATTCATGTACCACTTCTCTTGCTACACAACAGCAGGGCCTGGCGCACAGCTCAGATGAAACTTGTCAAATCTCAGCACTCCCTATAAGAATCGCTCTATGAATCCTTCCAGTTCTCCGCACTGTTGTAGGAATCATGGCAAGACTACACGCACAAGCAGTTAATTGGAGGGGATGGAGAGATGGATATGGACAGAGCAATTCCTAACCTTTTCGAGCCTGAGGCACACTTACATTAATAAAAATTTTCTGTGGCACACCTTTTAAGGCATTCCCCATCCTCATACTTATAGTAGCTCATTCGCATGGCCAAATTACGCAGCACGCCTGTTCATTTCTAACAGCACACTTTAGTGCCCAGGCACACTGGTTGGGAAACACTGGGATAGAGGAAGGAAAAGAAACAGTCCAAAAATAAGCCAGTGGTGGCCTTAGGGGAGGGCAAACCAGGAGCCCCACACTTTAGATAGAGGCCCTTAAAATTTTACAACATTTTTTTTTTTTTGGAGAGGGGTGAAGTTTTTGCAAGGAAGCGGCTCTATTTGCATTTTAACGCTTGACTATTTATCTAATTCCCCCCAAGAATATTAAAAAGATCAACGATACAACCGTTATAGTTCTTCCAAATTAAGCCTCTAAGCGGCCCCAATTAGGGTGGCCATCATAGAGGACAGTCCCGGTTGTCCTCTGTCCTCTACTGACACGAAACCGGACACCTTCACAGCCTCTATTTTTCTCCTGACTGGTTCCTTGACTGCGTTTTTCTCTTGAAGAGAAAAATAGAGGCCATAAAGGCATGGGGTTTTGTATCAAAAGACAACAAGAGTAGCAGAAAACCAGACTGTCTTCTAGGACGGCCACCCGAGCCCCGAATGACTCTCTTGCCCGGGGCCCCAACAACCCTAAGGCCGCCACTAAATGAGCATAGGCTGCGACTAAGAAAATAACCGTAAAAAAAAAAAAAAAAAGAAGAAAACATACCATTTTCCAAGTTGTTCATTTGCCGTTTCTTCTTCTTTTTCTTCCTTGACTCGGGCTTCTGCCCCTCTGCCGTTTGGGTGCCGCTGGACACCGACTGCGGCTGCTTTTCCTCCTTCGCTTCCACCTCTAAGGTTTCTTCCGAAATGGCCTCGCCCGCCGCTTCCTCTGGGCCCCCCGCCTCTGCTGCCCAAGGAACAAAGCAACGCAAACACGCATCTAAAGAGCGGGTCCATCCCACACAACGATAAAAAAACTCCCAAAAAACCAACCCCCCACCAAACCTTCTTCAA
>NW_005841887.1:1943616-1948519 GCF_000455745.1 Alligator sinensis | reverse complement strand
CCGCCTGCAGCTTCAGGTTTCGCTGCCGCAGCTTGAGGTTGCGCTTCTGGATCTTCCTGCGCAGCAGCCGCATGGGCAGCATCCCGCCCGCCGCCATCGCCGCCGCCATCTCTGCCGGACGCACGAGGGCCCGGAACCGGAAGCGGAAGTGGAGCCAGAAGCGCCCTCCCGCCGCGCGGCTGCAGCGGCCCCTAACGGCGCGGAGGAGGCAGCGCGGCCCGGCAGGGCAGGGCAGGGCAGGGTCTTCTAGGGTGGCTGCTCTCACACCCAGCAGGGTGGTTGCATCCCAGGAGGTGGGGTCCATCCAGCCCAGCCCCAATGGAAACTCTTCCTAAATAGCCGGACAGGAGCAGGGAAAGCAGGGCAGCCCCTGCAGGAGGTGGTCGATGTGCGCTCGAGAGATGCCAGGCAGAGGAGGGCAGCCCCTGCCCAGTCTGTGCCAGCGGGATCAGGGGGTGAAAGTCCTCCCTGGCCCCAAATCTGGCCGCTGGTCTGATCCTGAGCGGAGGGACGAGATGGTCCGGGTTTGGTGCCAGCTGGAGCATTGGTGCAGCCCAGGCAGCGCCTGCGAGGGAGGCTTAAAAACACCCTGACACGTATACCCGAGGTGTGGCAGGGCGAAACGGTCAGAGAAGCAGCTCCCTTTGTATTCGATACCCCTTACTTGGCTGCATTTACACACCAGAGAGGAAAACTGCACATGTGCACATAACCCACTGTACACATGCATTGAGCCATGCCACGGGGACCTGTGCACACACTGCGGTCACACACAGTTCACACCAGGACACATGCTGAAGTCACGCACAGTTTGCACCAGGCACACACACACTCCAGTCATGCACAGTTTGCACCAGGACACATGCTGAAGTCACGCACAGTTTGCACCAGGCACACACACACTCCAGTCATGCACAGTTTGCACCAGGACACATGCTGAAGTCACGCACAGTTCGCACCAGGCACACATACACTCCAGTCATGCACAGTTTGCACCAGGACACATGCTGAAGTCACGCACAGTTCACACCAGGCACACATACACTCCAGTCATGCACAGTTTGCACCAGGACACATGCTGAAGTCACGCACAGTTCGCACCAGGCACACATACACTCCAGTCATGCACAGTTTGCACCAGGACACATGCTGAAGTCATGCACATTTCACACCAGGACACGCTGCAGTCAGGCGCAGTTCACACCAGGACACACACTGAAGTCACGCACAATTTGCACCAGGACATATGCTGCAGTCATACATGGTTCACACCTGGACACACGCTGCAGTCAGGCTCAGTTCACACCAGGCCACTGTGCCCGTACCCGATTCCTGACGGCACCACACCGCGGAGATATGTCCAGGCAGTCCTCAGCTTACAACGTTTTGAGTCGCAATGAACGGTGCTGACAGCGTTTATAAATCGACACCCTGTTTTGACTTTCTGAGGTCAGTTTGATGACACTTGACTGGACATGACAACATGCCAGCAAGCAAGTTTGCTGCGTCACCTGCCTTTCCCCAGAGAACGTCTGTCTAAACTTCCTTGGACACTTTCTTTAAGAAAGCAGATGAGACTCCAGAAAAACCTGCAGCCGAGACTCCTGAGAAGACTCCAGCCAAGAGTCCTTCAAAAAGTCCAACCAAGACTGCTTCAAAAAGTCCAGCAAAGTCACCTCAAAGAAGTCCTTCCAAATCAATGATTGCTTTTTACAATATGAATACATTAATGTAGCTATATTACTCATCTATAATTGATTGAGTACAAAATTCTCAGTTATTTTTGGTTAAAATAAGGCATCGGGCCTTGGTTCAGGAACCAATCCCCCATTTATAACATTGTTTCCTATGGGAAAATCAGTTCCAAGTGACAAGGTTTCAACTTAAGATGCAGTTTTCAGGAACCGATTGTGTCGTATGTCTGAGGACTGCCCATACTCACCGCTCTTCACAAACATTAACCCTCACCAGAGACAGGCAGACCAATATCATTCACACATAGCACCCCCCGCCACAGACATGTGTGTCCTCCTGTCCTCCAGTGCTGCACAAATATGCACATGTATGTACTTCAACCCACAGTGCTCCAATGCCACATGACTTTCAAATGACATGGAATGATCAATGTGCTGTATTACTTCTTTAGAAAGAGTATAAACCTCCTGCAGAAACTGCCTCTACTGGAAACCCCTTTTCCTGGTGGTATTGCAGCTTCTCTTGATTACAAATGTTTAATTCACATAGGGAAGCAAATAGCGGTATATTCTCCAGTCCCTCCTTCATTTGTGTGAGTACACATGGCCCTATTTCACACTTTAATGCGGGGGCTCCAGGGGAAACTTTTATCTATGACTCTTATTGGCAACATAATACTGCTTCTTCCTATGCACAGAAAAAGCTGGTCAGAGCAGCAACAGCTGCAGCAGTGAGATAGGGTAAACTGCTATTGCTCTGTTGGCTTACCATCTTGCCAGTGAACAGACACAGGCTATGTCTATACTAGGGTTTTTCAGACCTTTGCTTCCCAATGGGTATAGCTCCACTAGCGGTAGTATCCGTGAAATTGTAGTGCAGAGATGGCATTTGATCCCTAACTTACTATCCTAAGGATTTGTGAAACTGCCAGGATTACTCACTCCCAGATGCTGACCATGGCAAGAAGGGACATGAACATATCTTCAGTGCATGTCTTTTGCTAAAGCATGGGATCTTTAGTCACCATCTGCTTTGCTGTCTGTACCTAGTGATGGGAAGACATAACACAGAAATCTCTTGGACCTTCACCAGCCAGTCCTCAGACAGCAGGCCAAATTTTAGAGCCTGTCAGTTCCAGGGCATGAGTTCCTGGATTTTTATTACGCAGCATTTTCCAGTTGGCCAGCTGGATTTCCCAGCTGCTCTTCGGTTCTAGTAATGGGCAACGTGACCTTTCCTTGTAATGTCATCTTACTGCCTTGGCTCCCTACCCTTTTCTAAAGAAATGCCATCAAATTGAAATACAGTTGACTATAGGCACTTTTAAACCAGTAGATGGCACAAAGAGTACAGGAATGCTATTGTAGAAGGCTTTGCTATCGTAACCCAATCATCGCTACTTACTCTTGGAAATCTGAAGCGTTACACGCAACATAACATTGAACCCGTAATATCTTACTATAATGTGAATTATTAATTTCACCATGCAGAACCCTTATGTTAATTTCAGAACATTTATTCCATTATAACATCAAAAAAACCCCTAGATTTTGAAGTCAGATTGGTCAAATAATTCTCCTTTTTCATTTTTTTCTTTCGGAAGTTCCTGTGAATAATTGGGATTGGACATTAAAAAGGCTAGCCTGACCCTCCAGTGCTGGGAGCTGCACAAGAATTTTATTTGACAAATTCACAAGGGTTCATATACAACTTCAAGTAGCCATATTCAGTTTTCCGGTGTTAGATACAATCACTAATTGTTGATAAGTTTTCCATACTGAACAAGAGAAATTCAGTCTTGTCATTTTTTTGTTGTTCAAACACAGACATCTTACTCAAGAAATCTTTAAAATCCATTATGCCAAGAATTTCAAGAGGGGAAAGGATATAAAAGAGGCGGGGAAGGAAGGAGGTATGTACACAGAAAAGTGACAACAGCAATTGTAGAAAATAAGTTTGCTTATGGAAATTTCATGACTTTTCACTTGAGTTTTTCAGTGTCTGCTCTCAAAAAGATGGGTCCACCCCCCATTTTGGTGTAGCAGTAAAACTGGGATGAGACTGAACCGACAAACATGCCCAAATACGCCTGGGCTTGGAATGCCAAAAGGGTCCTGACTGGAATTTGATGATGACCTGAACAAAAGCTGCAAATAAATATTATTTCACTTCGCTATTTTGGTGAGTGCCTTAACTACTAAGGTATATAATTGTGCTTACCCTCCTTTCTGAACAATTGGAAACATTTAAACAAGAAAAACCTAGACTGTTCCTGCTCCAGAATAGCTGTAGGTTGATTGATATTAAGGGCACCTTCTGGAAACACATGGATTTGAATTTTTTGAGACAAAGGAGGGAATTGAATCCAGCGTTCCCTGGATTAATTCTCTGTCCGCAGAAATACTGGCTTAAAGTGGGGCATCACCACTTCCTCTGGCCATATTTTGAGTAAAAAGATTGGCACAGTCATTATTTTTTAAAAGAAAGGGCTTAGAGGCCTACTTTTGAGGAGAAGTCTTAGGCCTGCAAATGTTAAGTGGAGGGAGTCACCTTCACACCACTCAAAGTGAAGCACCTAAAAACCTGAAGGGGAATGGAATTGTAGCTCCCTGCTCAGTAATCTGGCTTTTGTGAATCCAGTTCTTGGTGCCCAAATCATTCTATTTATAGGGAGCCTAGGTGCCTAACCTAAACATTGTGGATTTCATAGATTCATAGCTGTTTGGGTTGGAAGGGACCTCAGTAGATCATCGTGTCCAACCCCCTGCCCTGGGCAAGAAAGAGCGCCAGGGTCAGATGACCCCAGCCAGGTGCCTGTGTAGCCTCCTCTTAAAGACCCCAGGGTAGGGGAGAGCACCACCTCCCTTGGAAGCCCATTCCAGATTCTGGCCACCCTTACTGTGAAGAAGCTCTTTCTAATGTCTACCTTAAATCTGCTCTCTGTCAGTTTTTGGCCGTTGTTCCTAGTGACTCCAAGGTGTGCCCTGGTAAACAGATTTTGGGTCAGAAAACAGATTTTTGGCCCCTATTCCTTGCTTCTGCCCCTTGATGAATTTGTAGTTGGCCACAAGATCCCCTCTCAACCTTCTCTTGTGAAGGCTGAAGAGATCAAAGGTCCTCAATCTCTCCTTGTAGGGCTTTGCCCTCAGGCACCCAACCATATGAGTGACTTCCTCTGAACCCTCTTGAGGTTGTCCACATTTTTCTT
>NW_005841887.1:1940300-1943603 GCF_000455745.1 Alligator sinensis | reverse complement strand
AAGAGCGGTGCCCAAAACTGGACACAGTACTCCAACTGTGGCCTGACCAGTGCCACATAAAAGGGGAAGTATCACCTCCTTGGACCTGTTTGTCATGCACCTGCTAATGCATGATGAAGTGCGGTTGGCTTTACTGATCATTTCATCACATTGACGACTCATGTTCATCTTGGAGTCAACAGTGACTTCAAGATCCCTTTCCACTGTTGTACTGCTGAGAAGGTCATTCCCCAGCCTGTAAGCATGCTGGTGATTCCTTCTCCCTAGATGCAGCACTTTGCATGTGTCCTTATTAAACTGCATCCTACTCTGTTCCACCCACTTTTCTAACCTGCCCAGATCTGACTGGATTTGTTCCCTACCCTCTGGTGCATTTACTTTACCCCATAATTTGGTATCACCAGCAAATTTGGACAGAGTGCTTTCTACACCCTCATCCAAGTCACTGATGTAGACATTGAACAGCACCAGTCCAGGGACCGAGCCTTGTGGGAGCCCACTGCCCACATCTTTTCAGATTGATACTGACCCCTCCAGCACCACTCTCTGGGTGCAACTCTTAAGCCAATTTTCCACCCACCTAACCATGTAGTCATCTACGTTGCAGTCGCTCAGTTTGTCTATGAGAATATAATGAGATACTGTATTGAAGGCCTTCTTAAAATCCAATTTGATGACATGCACCTCAGTTCCTGCATCTAAGCATTTTGTGACCTGGTCATAAAAAGAAACAAGCTTAGTCAGGCAAGATCTACCTGCCTTGAATCTGTGCTGGTTGCCCTTTAGCATCGCTTTCCCTGCTGGACTCTGACAAATGTGATCCTTAATAATTTTTTCAAGGATTTTCCCAAAGATAGAGGTGAGACTAACTGGTGTATAATTACCTGGATCCTCCTTCCTCCCCTTCTTGAAAATAGGGACCCCATTTCACAGGCGGTGCAGATGGAAGTGACATTTTTCATGTGTTATGACTCTGAAAGCATTCCACAGCCATGATGTAGCATATGCACAGCTGCAAAGCACTTTTAAATGGTCAATTGTGCAACAAATTAACCCTCATCATCAAATAAGGTATTAGATTAAAGCATTCTTTTTTAGAGTGATTTAGGGAACTTGTGTTCCCTCAAGGGCTAATTTTTCATTCAGATATGGGGATTTCAGTGGGGAGGAAGGGAGAAGGGAGCAGCACAGAGTTGCCAACTTGCCTGGCCCTGAGCTGGAGCAGAGGGGTGGAACAGGCCCCTCGCCTTGTATCCCTGCCCCCCAGCTATCCCAGCTGGGGTATTGTGGGGAGCTGGACCAGGCCTGCAAGGCAGGCTCCAGTCTAGCCCGCTCCTCTCCACCAGCTCCAGCTGGGCCTCCTGAGAGTGGCAGCAGCAGCAGCGGCTGTCTGCTTTGCCTGGCCTGAGCTGGAGCGGGGATGGAAAAGAGCCCCTCACCTCACAGGCCCAGTTCAGCTCCCCCTGGTACTCCAGCCAGGGTAGCTGGGGGGGCGTGCAGCAAGGCAAGGGGGCTCTGTTCCATACCCACCTCCCTCCAGCTCAGGCCAAGCAAAGCCCAGTTGGCAGCTCCGTGCTGTTCTCTCACCCCCAAGCAAAGCCCAGCTGACAGCCCCAGAGCTTGGTGGAGGGGTGGGATGGGGACAGAGGTAGTTCAGGAACCTCCTTGTGGGCTTCTGGAGTGCCTCTGCTTGCTGGCCAGGGAAGATGCAGGCAACCTTGATCCCCCTGCCCATCGCTCTGACCCAAAAGGCAAACATCTGTTGTGGGGGGAGAGGGCTCTAACTCATGGCGCTTTACGTAAAGTGCCATGAGTTAGAGTAGGAGTTTGACTGTTTGTAGGCATCCTTGGTGGCTAGACACCTAAATATTAGCTCCTTCAACACTGAGAATTGTAAGGCCTAAGGGTAGGTCTATACAGCTTTTACAGCATTTGTGAGAAGGCTATGAAGGGTCATATCCAGTTCACTCATTCTGCACCATGAACCTCACAATGAGGCAGCTGAGCCCCCCTCACAATGCCCCATGCTGCCACTCTTGAGATTACTGTATCCAGCATGCTTGAGAGCTACAGCAAAGTTTAGTTGCTTTCTGTCTCTTTTTGACTGTTATTCAAACAGCAATGGTGAAAATCATGAAACAGGAGTGGGCAATATCGATAATTCTTTGGTGACAGGTCCAGACACTAGTCTAAACCACTAATTCTTGTTAATATTTTTTTCTTTGAAGTTGAGGCATTTGTTAGACGTCATATAAATTCCCCCAGGCATATGTGTCTCATTTCTGTCCAATAGAATCATTCCTAATTGCTTGTCTCATATCAGGCAATCGTTACGAACAATAGGATTTTCACAAACAGCTATTGAGCTGTTGTCAAAAAATGTCTCATATCCTCTGCACAAAAGATCTTGCAGGAAGGCTGGTAGGGAATTTATGTTTTTGATTGAAAGAGTTTCATATACATTCAAAGAAATTTTCTTGTTAGAGATTACCTCTGAAGATAAATCATTTTTTTGGAATGATATGTATTTGATTTCATTACTGTTTCTCGGGGCTATCATTAAAGACAGATTTCAATGCTTTCCTTCATATACATAAGTAGTTAACTAAATTGACCAGTAGGACTATGCAAAATTTTGCCACCAGTTTTGTTTTGATGCTGTTTCAACCTGTTTCGAGGTCAAAACAGCAACATTGAAATGAAACAGATATGGTTGAAAGAGCCTTGAAACAAAACAAGGCAAGTTGAAACGTTTCGCCATTTCGATGCTGTTTCGACATTGTGCCCATAGGCTATAATAGGGAAGGTTGAAACAGCCTATCACTTTGTCATTTTTAGCCAGATTTGGATAAAACTTGCAGAAATGGTAGCCTGAGCCATACCATATTCTGAGGGCATAAAGTGTGCAAAGTTTCAAGGTGATAGATGTAGGGGGTTCAGAGAAACTGCACCCTAAAGTCTTGAGAGCCAAACTTGTGTCATGTGTATGTGTTAAGCCACAGCAGGGTCAAAACTGCAGGGATGCTGGTCCCTGCTGAGGCCACAAAGCCTGCCACATTTCAAGGAGATCGGTGCAGGGAGTTCGGAGAAACTGCTGCACAAAATTTGAAAGCAAAACTCATGTCACATGTATGTGTTAAGCCACAGCAGGGTCAAAACTGCAGGGATGCTGGTCCCTGCTGAGGCCACAAAGCCTGCCACATTTCAAGGAGATCGGTGCAGGGAGTTCGGAGAAACTGCTGCACAAAATTTGAAAGCAAAACTCATGTCACATGTATGTGTTAAGCCACAGCAGGGTCAAAA
>NW_005841887.1:1914669-1940290 GCF_000455745.1 Alligator sinensis | reverse complement strand
AACTCCTACAGGCCTGGCTGCTAGGCCCCTGCTATGGCCACAAAGCCTGCCAGCTGTCAAGGAGTTAGGTGTAGGAGGGTTCTGGGGCCCGGCACCCCTAGCTGCTGACAGGCAAAACTCGTGACATATGTGCTTGTGCAACTGCTGCCTCATCAGGCAGCAGGACTGAAATTCCCCCATCACTTGCCACCACAGACCTGGGGGTAATCACTGACCATAGTATGAACGTGAGCCGGCAGTGCGATGCTGTAGCCAGCAGGGCCAACAATACCCTGGCATGTGTCAATTGATGCATCTCCAGCAAAACAATCACAAAGAAGTGATTCTCCTGCTCTACTCAGCTCTACTCAGCATTGGTGAGACCGCAGCTGGAGTACTGCATCCAGTTCTGGGCTCTGCACCTTAACAAGGACATGGTAAAGCTTGAGAGAGTCCAGAGAAAGGCTACCTGTATGATCAGAGACTTGCACGGCAAGCCATACAAGGAAAGGCTGAGGGACCTGGGACTCTTCAGCCTGAAAAAGAGAAGGCTGAGAGGGGACTTGGTAGCAGCTTCTTTCTTCTGACATCGTTTCTAGGGCTGTGCAAAACGGCGACGTTCCATTTCACCTTGAGTTTCAAGGTTTTGACAGAACAGCGTTCCGTTTCGAATTTAATCAGAAGCGTACATCTAGGGCTCGGTGAGCAACTGTTCACCAGGGCACCCTTGGGGAAAACTAGGAGTAATGGTCACAGTCTGAACACCCGAGTTGTGAAGTAGTTCTTCCTAATGTTGAGCCTGAAATGAGCCTGAAACGATCTTCCAGGAGTTTGTGACCATTACTCCTAGTTTTCCCCAAGGGTGCCCTGGTGAACAGTTGTTCACCAAGCCCTAAATGTATGCTTCTGGTGTAGTGGTAAGCTGCTACCAAGTCTCCTCTCAGCCTTCTCTTTTTCAGGCTGAAGAGTCCCAGGTCCCTTAGCAGGCTTTGTGGCGTCCACAAGGGTTAGCATGCCTACAGTCTTGACCCTCCTGTGGCTTAACACATACACGTAATGTGAGTTTTACTTTCAAGATTTGGGGGTGAAGTTTGCCCAAACCCCCTGCACCTATCTCCTTGAAACTTAGCAGGCTTTGTGGCCTCAGCAGAGGCTACCATCCTTGCAGTTTTGACCCCACTGTGGCTTAACACGTACAAGTGACATGAGTTTTTCTCTCCATATTTTGGGGTGCAGTTTCTCTGAACCCCATGTGCCTTTCTTCTTGAGCCTTGGCAAGCATCATGCCCTCAGAAGGGTCTATCATTTCTGCAAGTTTCATCCAAATCTGGCAAGAAATGACAAAATTATAGCCTGTTTCAACCATCCCCATTATATCCAATGGGCGAAACGGCGAAATAGGGTCAAAACGGCAAAACATTTTGACGGAACAAAACAGAACAGCCGTTTCAACTCAGAACAAAAGTCAAAACAAAACACTTCTCTGTCGAAATGTCAAAACACTGGTCGAAATGGAACGCTTCCATTTCGCACAGCCCTATTGACTAGTACCTTAGTGCACAAGTAATCTCTATGAGATTGAAATGGGGCCAGAAACCTGACAATGTAACCAGGTACCTGGAGCAGCTGTGACACACAAGAGAAATGGCACCTTCTGGCTGCCATTGTGCCATTGGCATAACTGTGAGGCTGTGGTGGTAGCATTATTTGTCTGTCCTTCCCCCACAGTGAAGTTGGTGTCCAGGGTGGCTGACCTGGTTGGCCTGCCCTAGTTACACTACTGAATGGGATCACTTTACTGTATAGTAGTGATCAACATGATGGAGTGCAGCATTTAGCCCTAAAATAAACAAGGCTAACATTTTCAAAGGTTGCTATTGATTTTAGGGGGCCTCATTTTTGCTGCCTGTGTGAGACCACTTAACGTGATCCAATTTCCGGAAAGTATTAAGCTTGCATTCTATAAAAATGTTACATTAGAAAACAGGAAATTAGAACTGTTATTGTCTGTGGCCATTTTAGAAACCAGATGCTTCTCAGAACTCTGTCCAAAGCAAGGTAATAACTGTGGACTGACAGTACCCCTCACAGAGCAAGGCATCCAAGAGAACTTTCTTCTGACATAGTTTCTAGGGCTGTGCGAAATGGCGACGTTCCATTTCACCTTGAGTTTCAAGGTTTTGACGGAACAGCGTTCCATTTTGAATTTAATGTTGATTCGAAACAGCTGTTCTGTTTTGCTTCTTTGAAACAGTCAGGCCGTTTTGACGCTATTTCGACATTTTGCTAGATTGGGCTGGGGAAAGGAAGTCAGCCCAGCTGGGCTGACTCCCCACCCCCAGCCCAATCGCAGTGCTGGGGAGGGAACTGAGCCTGGGTTCACTTCCCTTCCCCTGCAATGTTATTGGATTCCCGCATCCTAGCGGCGGGAGATGGGGAGTCTGGCAAAATTTCACACAGCCCTATTAGTTTCCCAACTGGGGCAGTTTAGCTCATTAGCCTGGGGAGCAGGGACATAATCATTAGGTATGAGACAGCTCAATGACATTGCAATTTCATTACATAGGACCATACCAGTAGCACCAGAGGTGGCCTGCTGCTCAGATGGAAGCAGCTCAAAGATGAAACCAAGTAGGACAGACATGATGGCAAAGGGAAGAGAAAATCTTTTTGAAGAGTTTGCAGTCACAGTGCAGCCTTAATTGACCACACACACTTGGTCAATTCAAACTGTGATTCAGTTCTTTGAGGTTCATTGCTGACCGGAAGTTCACACTTGGTAATGTCTGTCTTAAGTAATGCTTTCTGTCATCTCAAGTTGGCAAGAAGACTCCATCCCATCCTGGAGAATAATGACCTGGCCTCAGTTATTTGCTTTTTTGGCACTTGTATATTATGTCTTCAGTACTTGGGAAGCTTTGACTAGGCCTTAATGGGCGTGTCTACATGTTGCCATATGGTGATGTTGCTACAGCACTGTGCTTTAGTACTTACTTTGGAAGCACTAAAGGAAGTACTAAATCATGGTGCAGTGACTGCCTGTACTGCACCATGTGCACAGCGCACGGTTAGATTTCACGGCTAGAGGGAGCGCACAACTATGGAGAAGTAGCTGCCGATCACGAGTAGAATCGTGTGATCGCTACGTCACCGTAGCACAATATATGGCAATGTAGCATCTTGCCGTAGTGATGTAGGGCGAAGTGTAAATGTGCCCAATATTGTACAGAAATAGAGGACACAGCAAAGCATATCTCCTCATAAATAGAGGCCACAACAAACACTGTCCTTCATTCCTTATGCTGGCATCTTTTATAATTCTGTATCCAGTTCAAGGTCTTGGTTTTTATCTTTAAGGCATTTCATAGTGTTACACCAAAATTAATTAACTAATTCATTAAATTATTAAAGGGGTGGCATGGATGGATTTGATTGACCAGTGAAACTATTCTGGCTTGAAAAACTCAATTTGTTTAATATATAAGATACACAAGGGGAATTTTACACAGGCCTTCCACTTGGTAGCAAGGGTTTGGCTGGCTTGGCATCCTCCAAGCACCAGGCTTGGGAGGAGGGCCTCAATCCCAAACAGCACAATGTCTTCTTTTCTTAACTGTTCACCTTCTTCACTGCTGCGCTTCTCCTGCATGGGGTCTCCACCACCAACAATAAGATGCTGTCATTTTCCTAGGTCAGCTATACAAGCAGTTATTCAGCCATCTATATAAGAACTCACCTAAGTGGGTCAGTGGGCCACTTAAAGGTTGCCAGCTCATGCTAAAGCTTTCAAAATGTCTTCAGACTTTCAAGTTTTCAAGATGAATGTCAGGGTCTACACAAGCCACAGGTCTAGCACATCTATCTACAGATCTGGAGGTAGATCTTTACTGCATCTCCAGAGCTCCCAGACACATCCCACTTAGCACTCACACATGCCAAACCCAGAAATTCATTGGTGAAGCTGCTTCTGCGATGTTCCCTCCCTAGCCATTCTTGTGCACTCTCTCTCCAACGTGTCTCACCAGCCAGCCTGGGGAAATGCCTCCTGAAGAAACATTGCTGCTATATTTCTGGATTGGCCACATGCAAATGGAAGCAGGCACCCCAGGTAGAATGGGGTACACAAGGTACAGATACCCTGGGATAAAGACAGTTATACTCCACTGGCACAAATGAATTGACTACCATAAGGATAAAGCTTGGACTACCATAAGGAAAGCTTTCTCGGGAGCCGGTCCAAAACGTTGGGGTAAACCCTCCTAAAAATGAAGGGCAACTCTGAACCTCACCCACTCTTCATTCAGAATAACTATCATCTGTATATTTAAAAAAAGAACCCAGCGAGTCAATCTACTGCATATTTGTCTCCCAACTATGGAGAGAACAAGAAAAGAAACACTACATGCTAGTTGTATAGTCACTGTGGGAAGGCACTCGATAGTGTGGTGATAATAAGAACCCATATAGAAGTGGATGACTTAGAACTCTTTATTTTATCGCTATGGATCAAGTTGCTTCTGCTATTTGCAGTTCAGACTTCCAAAACAGCAGAATTCTGGGTACTCAGAAGCCTTGCATTTCTGCACTGGATGAATAAATAATTGAAACCTGTTTTCTGTTTTATCTTAGCAAGTTGTTTGTACTTGTCTGTTTTGATCAGGTTTAAACCTTTCCACTGATACGAGTGCTCAGAAATGGCTTCACTGTTTTTTCCTACATCAAAACACAGAATCATCCTTTATTGGTATGCAGTGTAACTTGCACTGGAATAGTCTTTTAAAACATGACAATCTTCCATTGCATTCAAGTTCTGATACTTTCCTTTTTAAAAAATATGCTCAGTGCAGATTTTCCAAAATGCTGTATGGGCTAGCAAGTAGGGTCAAGTGGGTAATGAATAGATTAATCAAAACTGCAGATGCAGCAGCTAGCTCATAATTTACGGACTGACAGGTTCATAATCCTTAAAATCATAATTTTCTCTGGGGTAAAAGGCTTTCCTATAATACATTGCCCTTATTCATTTAAAGATTCCTAATAAAAGTATTACTGTCTTCTTTCCAGCAAAGGTGTGCCACTTATGCCACTTCATCATGTATATCTTTTCATCTACACGAACTACGTTTAAATAACACGAAGTCAGGTTTAAATTCACAAAGACTGAAACACCTGAGACAGTCGGTGAAGTGTAAGTGGATAGGGAATGGATTTTCAGCTTCCAATTTAAGGTCCACATTTTCTTAACTTGAGCCTTAGTCTTGGTTCTGCAAAATGACTATTTGAATGCATTGCAATAAGACTTACAAAGCAGAGAATTGTACATACATGGGAATAGGCAGGTCTATGTCACATCCTGGCAGGCACCCCCAGCCTGTTGGCCTCAGCCACTGCAGGCAGGCTCTGAACGTCCTCCCAACCGAACAGCACATGTGTTGTGTTCAGTCCTGACCTAATCTAGAGCATTTTGAGTAAAGCACTATACTTAGAGCACTTCTGCTTTGGGCTTTTTGAACATCTGTACTCAGCCAAAAGTGAAAGATTTCCAGAAAGCGTCATCCAGATTATTCCCAGCGCTTCTCACTAAAGCATTCTTTAATTCTGATGGACTGAACACGAGAAAACATTTTTCTTTAAAATCTTGACAATAACCTTTGCTTTTGATATGACCCATGTAACAATCTAAGAAAACGGTCTCTTATGAGAAAAAAGGAGTCAAAACGTTAACTCTACAGAAAAGCATTAATTAAACTTAAGGATTCCTCTGAATCACATTTTTCTCACTATAGAATGGCAGCTGATCCCTCAAATTGAAATATTTCCTGAGAGCATTACATTTTAAATGCTTATTTCTTTATTGGCTGGTTGGTAAGTGAGTTAAGGCACCCGATTGGGACTTGAGAGATCAGAGTTCAATTGCATGATGTGCCGCAGACTTCGGTTACCTTAGGGAATCATTTCTTCTCTCTGTATCTCAACTGTAAAATGAGAACCATGAAGTGTGTTTTCATCTGTAAAACAAGGATAGCAATAGTTCCTCCACAGTCTATTTAGGCCGTAAGCTCTTTAAGGCACGGACTGACTCTTACTCTGTGTTTGCATAGAGTTTACCACAAGGGAGTCCTCATTTCAGGCACGACCTCTGGGCATGTGTCTAATAACAAAGACAAGTATATCACTATTAATATTTTATAAAAAATAGGCTAGTATTTTTTATAAAAATATTTTAAAATCCAATTAGCTCTCTAAACAGAAGTTTGAGTGTTTAACAAAGATTAAACTTACAGCAATGACCACCCAGAAGCATTAAATATTAATCTAGAAATCAAGAGTAAAATACTATGTTGACATCAAAATAGAAGATTTAAAGCAGTGAGATTTCCAGCATCAAGACTCTTTTACACCTCTCTGGCAGTATGAAAGGCTTTGAAGTGGGCATAAATTACATTTACATGCACGTTTAAGGCCCTTTTACACTGCCAGGGCAGTGAAAAGGGTTTTTACCATTGCCAATCATAACCATTAATTCATGATTTGTGTATCTGATATTTTATTTTTTATTGGAACTCAGTTGGATTCAAGGGCACTCAGCCTTTCAAAAGAGGTGCTCAGCAGTTTATATGATCAGGCTCAGAGCGTCAACAGGCCAAACCTTTATAAACTGTACCAAGCTATGATAGCTGTAATTACTACATGCTTTGACTCAGCCTGTCTAGGGCCATTTTAATCAAAAAGCCTTGCAAAATGCAGATTTTTGTCCTCTAATATAAATGACACTATCTCTTAATGGTTCAAAGCAAGCCTGCTCTTATGATCAACCATATTCTATAACTAGAGGTACATTCAGTTTTGAGCCCTGCACTATAGAAGGGAGGTGGACGAATTTGAGAGAGTCCAGCGAGGGCAGCAAAAAATGGTTAGGGGGGATGGGGCAGATGGCTTACAAGGAGAGGCTAAGGGAACTGGGCTTATTTTGGTCTAGAGAAGAGAAGACTGATTTAATAGCAGCCTTCAACTACCTGAATGAGGGTTCGAAAGAGGATGGAGCTGGACTGTTCTCAGTGGTGGCAGATAATGCAAGGAGCAATGGGCTCAAGTTGCGGCAAGGGAAGTTTAAATTAGATATTAGGAACAAGTTTCTCATTAGGAGGGTGGTAAAGCACTGGAAGAGGTTACCCAGAGAGGTTGTGGAATCTGCATCCTTGGAGGTTTTTAAGACCCAGGTAGATAAAGCCTTGGCTGGATGATGTTGTTGGGGATGGTCCTGCTTTGAGCTGGGGTTTGGATTAAATGACTTCCTGAGGTCCCTTCCAGCCCTAATTTTCTATGATTCTATGATTTTTTTTCTTTTGTGGAAGACTGTCATTAGTGAAAGCCAGGAGGTGGCAGTGTTTCCTAATGGATAACAGTGATAGTGTGATATTGGTGAGGGGCTAGTTTGGAAATACAGTGTAAGAGCTGGATCCTATGTACCTTACTCATATCATTATCATTGCTCAGGTGAGTAGGCCCAGTGAATTTAAGTAAGGATATGTGGAATCAGGCAGAAAAACAAGCTAACATTAAAAACAAAGAAAGGCCAAATATCTGGTTATTCAACATTGCTTCTGCATGCCTGTGAACGGGTGCAAAACAGCCAAAACTTGGTGCATCCAAGCATGTCCTATGTAGAGAAATCCTCTGCTGAGACAGAGACCTTTATTATTTCTTATGTCATCCCCCTCTTAGGCCCTTGTAAATAGGACAAGGGATGCCACTGCTTCTCAGCCATCTCTGTCTAACTGAATAACCCCTGTCAATGTTACCAAGTGAATTGCATCTCTAGCTTTTCCTGGTCTTGAGTGCATTCCCTCCCAAGTCTCAGAGACATTAAAAACCTCCCCCAAAATGGCACTTTATTTTAAACTCGGTGCACTCCCACAGAGAGCCCAACTCTGGGCTAGAAGAGGCATTGCATTACTTGGCCCCAGCTCGCCCACCATCTATATGTATTGGGTGCTTTCGTGGGGCGTTTTTGGCTCTTTTATCTAATCTCTGATTTAATCAACTTACATAAAAGCGCTGGCTAAAAAGCCCCACTGATCTATTCAGAAGCATCTGATCTATACAGACACTGCAAAGCCAGGTGGAAGTAACGTGCTGCTTCTTCCGGTAAAGTGCGATTAGTTTGTTTTTTCCCATCGGGAAGCAGTCAGAGTCTCTAGCCTGGTTGCAGATGGATTCTCCCAGAGCTTACTCTGGGTTGCAGTCTCCTTACTTACCTTAGGAGGTCTAATGTGGTCTTTCCAGTTCTATTTTTTCTGGGAACAGTGACAATGCAATTCAGAGGCCAGGCATTCATCCTAAAACTTAATTTATTTAGAACAAAATAATTTCAGATAAAAATAATAACCCCAATACATGCATGTCTAGCTCGCCAGTTAACCATTTGCATGGGAATGCTAAGAGGACTAGCTCATTAGACTCCTCTGTGGAGCCTCTGTCTATTGATGTGTCTTCCCATTGGAACCCAATGACAGTTTCTGGACAGCCCATTCACAAGGATCAAGACAGTTTTACTTGCTGACAGCCCTTTTGGCACCCAATCTCCTAGTCTGGTAAAAAAGCTTTGTCACATTGGGTCAGACCTGGGTAGATACCACTGCATTTCATGTATTCCACAATTTCTCCGGTCTTCAGGACTACCTGCAGACCTCTCTCTTACTCCTGCTCCCCGTGCAATGAACCCAGAAATGGAGCAGTGAAGCTGCCCAGGAGGTGTCCGCTGGAGGCATCTTAGGAGCAGTGCTGGGGGCACCCTCAGAGTGGCTTCACCACTACATTTCAGGGTGCATGAGAAGTTGGACCATGTGGCCAATAGCAGTCTCAACAGAGCTGGGAAAAAAGTAAACATAGCCCTGGTGGCTCCAGGATCAGGGAAACCCAAGTTGGTTGAACATCTCTTCTTGCTTTCTACTGATCGTAGCTGGACCAAAGAAATGGGCTTCACTATAGCCAGGCACCTAAGACGAATTTAATTAAAATTAATGAGGAATTTTAAAATGAGATCAACAACCCCTTCCACTTCCCTCCATGCACACTTAGTTTCCCAGCCCCCAAAATGTCTCCCAACTTTTCTGGTGTCATTTCCTCTGTTCCTTCTCAGACCATACAAAGCTATTTCTGAGTTAATGACCTGCTTGCACAGAGGTGTGGCAGGTTACTATATTCATTATTATTGGTTCATGCATTATTTGGACTAACATGTTGCTCTCTTATGAAGTAACCTTTTGTTTTGCAGGACATAACTACAATAAACTGCATTAACACTAACACTTGTTGATTAACAGGTAACGAATAATATCCTTGATACAATACTGAACACAACAGAGAATGGGTATAGTTGTTTTTTTTCTCCCAGACAGAGGAACTTCATCTCACATTCCAGTTGCTATGTGGAGCCGAGAGCAGAGGTAGCTAAAAAAGGGAGAAAAAAAACCCCATGGGCATTTTTACATGTGCTCTGGGAGTTGTGGGGGAGAGCCAGCGCTTTAATTAGACGGCTTCGAGACCCACTCTAAGTAAAGTGCCTGAAGCATCTCGTGTATCAGCGTCTCCGTGCTTCAAAATGGTGGTGAGGGCACTTTATCTAAAGCTCATTGAACAAGCTTTAGTTAAAGCACCCCTGGTGCCATTTTGAAGTGCGGGGATGCTGATACATGAGATACAGAGGCTGGCTGGAGCACAGTAATTATCATTAATTGAGTCTGCTCAATGCGCTGTACTAATTACAGTGCATGGGAGCAGCCTCCCAGCTCATTTATAAGCACCCCATGTGCCCATCGGAGTCCTTAATGCTCCTGTATACCAGTGTTATATAGGGAAGCTTCCAAGCCTACTAGTTTTACTCTCCCAGACTAAGCATCTAGAGCCACTTTGGGCAGCAATGCCTCCAGGAGTAGTAAGTTGCCAGATGTTATGGACACTAAAACATCTGAGCTAAAGTTAACACAGACCTTTTCTTCATATTCAGATCTGGAGGTTCCCAATGGGTAGATAGCGTTCCTTTGTCAAGGCACCTCTGCTGAGCCTCTAGTGTGACATGACTGGGCATCTCACTGCTCCTTTGTCGAGTGGCAGTAGATTTCAGGGCCTTGCAGGTGGCTAGGGAGTTGCATCAGAATAGTACATAGAATCTCTCCCTTGACACAAATTAATGTCAAGGACACTATGCACTACCAGCAGTAAAGTGAATGATTTTAGACTTGCCAGCGTGTCAGTTTTGCAGAAGGGAACTGTGTAAACAGTAATACATGATCAGATCTATATTTGTCATACATGCACCAAGGGAGAAGAGTTCCAAGACATAGCCAAGTTTCTTGACACGCTAGAAGTGTGGAAAAAATGGACTGAAGCTTGTGTTCTTCTCCACAGTGTCAGAACCCATTGTTCATATGCCTATAGTACAGTGGGAGAATTCCATAGTTTGATACAGAAGGCACAGTCTGTCAATCATTTTGTAAGTAGGTCATGTAAGTAGGTCACGAGTGGAAAACTCCAGAGCCCAGTGACTATATATTAATGACCTAGAAAAAGTTCCCGCCAATCTTATGTAAATTCGTACCCCACTATTGGACTGTTCTAAATTATCCCTCCCGGTGGCCCAGCAATTGGCTTTCTAGCCATATAAGAGGTTGAAGCAGTTTCCGCCCAAGTTGGAGAACCCCACACACACCTTGTGGAGAACTCTGAGTACAGTGTGGAGCCTAGCAAACTCCACGCGTGTTTCAGAGCAAACTTAGCGGCCTGATCAACCACTAAGGACTCCCCGTCACCCACCCAAGGGGGCCTAGCACACCCCAACCTGAGACGTAAGACGACTGCCGGCTCGAACACCCCGAACACATTTGCAGACCGACCAAACGAACTTTGTAATTTCTGCCCGACCCAAGTTTTGTTTACAACTGTAATCGAAGCAAGCTTCTGACCTGCACTGTACGAGCAGTGTAAGTAAACAACCTTTTTGTTTAATCAAAACGCATCTGTACCCGATTCCATCCCAAGCGTCACAAGTACCCGCCCGCCGACTAGGGCTCCTAAGGCCCTGAACCCCGCGCCGCGGCTCTCGGCGGCGACACACAGGAACTCCACAAATACAGGGATTGATCTTATCTCCATATGCGATCCTTTACTGGAAGCATGGCATCATAATGCAAACCTGAAAGAGCGATGTTAAACTTTTATAGCTCACTTAATCATCTGCCAGACATGTACAAAGGCATAATGTCTCATTAATAATTATTAAATCATTGAGTCATGAAAAGGAGATGTTCCTTCTTTAGTTGCATAACAGCAAGTCACCATTAAAACACAGGCCATTTACACTGCGTGCAGATACTGAAGTTCTGTTTAAAGGAATTAATAAGGCTTTATTAGAAGATATATCTTGTGTAAGGGAGGTAAGTACAAGTTGATTGAAGTAATGCTTACTATGCCTCTGAGACCAAAGGTGGGTGGGCACTCTTCTTGAGGGGCAGGAGTTCACACATCCCTGTGCCTAGCATTTTCTGTGGGCAGTTTAGTGCTTACAGTCTCTGTCAGCTCTGCGCACATGCACACAGCAGAACAGGATCAGCCTCTGGAGGCATGCCAGGTTGCCCTTTGAGAGAAAGACAACATCCTAGGTGGAATGGGATTGTCTTTCTAACATGAAACCTATATTTGATGTCTAGTGGGAGTCAAAACACTTTGTAGATTTGGGCCTTAGGAGTATAAATCCTATTGATTCCCATATTGATTTAGGCTCCTAAGGGACAGCTTTCAAAGAGACAACTTTTGAAAGATACAGCTAGACGCCCAATGAGATTTTCAAAAGCACCAAAGATGGTTAGGTACTAGACTTCCATTGAAAACAATAGGAATTCAGCTGCTCAGGTAGTTGTGAAAATCCCATTAGGTGTCTACCTGTATCTTTAGGTGTATCACTGGCTTTGAAAATCTGGCCCTATGTTTGAAAGGGAACATCAGAACTCTTACAAATGGTATCATGCACACTCTTTTAATAGAAATACACATGTAAAATTTACAGTGAATAAACATATTGGTTATCTTTACACGTGCTCTGGGGGTGGCACTTTAATTAGAGCAGCTCTGAGAGCCACTGTAATTAAAGCGCCCACAGCATCTCATGTATTCAGCATCCCACGCTTCAAAAAGGCAGCAGGGGTGCTTTAGTTAAAGTGTTCTCACTGCCATTTTGAAGTGTTGGGACACTTCTTCTCTCATATACTTCATTTCCCCCTCTACACATCATTAATGCAGTGGAGCCACACAACTGCTTTATCATTGACGCTTGCCAGGTCTTCATCCTGGATGTGCTCATGTGCTACACACATGAGGAGGTGGTCAGTAGGAGTGTGCAAAGCTTCGGTCACTGATTCAATTTGGAGAAGATTTGGCCTCATTCGGAGGCCAAATCACCAAATCCAAATTGAATCGGGAGACCAAAAAAACCCCTCTGAATCGATTTGGAAAAGATTTGGAAAAAGATTAGGAGGGAGATTCAGAAGGCAGTCTTTCAGGGGAACAGAAACTGAGAAGAGGGAGGGTGAACAGGGGGAGAAAGACTGACATCTGTAGCTGGCCAATGACTGTGATCTTTCCCTGAGTCCCCTTCCAATCACAGTGCTCTTGGGGCGGGATGTAGAAACAGCACATAAGCCTCTGCCTGCAGCCTTTCTGTCCCTTTTGTGAGCTGTTGCTGCCTGAGCAGAAGAGGGTCAGGTGGCTGGCCAGAAACAGGTGGGTGGGTGGAGATCTAACTGGCACTGGGAAGGCCCCCTGTCACAGGCTACCCTCCCTGCTGGTTTCATCCAAATCTGCCTTAACACACAAGTGACACAAGCTTTGCTTTCAGCAGTTTGAAGTACAGTTTCCCAGAAACCCCTATACCTATCTCCTTGAAACTTGGCAGGCTTCATGCCCTCAGAAGGGGCTACCGTCTCTGCTGTTTTCATCCAAATCTGCCAAAACATGATAAAGTTATAGGTATTTCAGTGATTCCCCATTATTGTTTTAATATTAAATCATGTAGCCGGACCACAACCCAGGGGTAGCCGTGACACCCCCTGGTGGCCACATGGCTCCTGCCTCCCCACCCCAGCTCCTTGGGGGACCCACCCCCCCTTTTCCTGCCATGCCTTGATGGTATCATTATGATGTTAAGGGAGGCTTTCCCAGGGTCCCAGAATGAGTCTTTGTACTTTGGCCAGCTAGTACCTCTTGCTCCTGGCTGCCCCAATCTTGCCCCTTGGGCACTAAGTTATGGTGCTCTGGCCCTATCAATGCCTCAGGGCACCATTTGCCTTAGGGGCTATATTTGTGGCTTCCTGGTTACATCCATGCCTCACATGTGTTACTCCATTTTCATTGGGCTTACCCCAATGCGGCTTTTGACCCTCAGGACCCAAACCTCTGCCCAGGCCTCAGCTTTCCCTGCCTTAGCCCCTTTATTCTGACTGCCCTTCAGCCCAGGTCTGCAGCCCCTGGCCCCCATCTCTTATGCTCTTGAGGTCTGGCCCCAGGCTGAGCTACTCTCTGCCTCAGCCCTCAGGTCCCTGACCCCAGTCTAGGCTGTCTGCTACTGAGTGCCCTTCAGTACTCCCAGCACCCGTACATGGCATCCACATCTCCCACATAGCCACAATCTGGTCCTCCAGTATAAAGCTCAAAAATGGAACATAAACCCAAGCAAGCTGCTTCAAACAAAAAGTATCCCTCACTCAAGGCTAATATTGCCCACAGGCCATACCTCCCTTGGAGCCTTCTCATCCTAGCAGCCCTGGGTGGCTTAGGTTCCTGCCTGTCTTGTCTCTAGCATCCCTTCTGTCCTTGGAGCTCTTATCCCTACAGTAAGCAGGGCCTCAAGCCTTGGACATCTGTGCCCCGAAGCTCTACACCTTCCTATCCCATGCCTCCATGGCCACACAGGGGCTTTCACTTGGGGCTGATGGCCAGCCTGCTCTCCTTTGCTGCAGCAGCCAGCTACTCTTCTCTCTTAGACTGCACACAGACATTTGGGGAGGTTACAGGGAGATTAGAGCGGGTTAAAATGGCCACCTCATCTAACGTACTTCAACCTTACACTAGTTAGGTGGATCTAAGTGCAAACCGTACAGAAGTTCAGAATAGTTAGATCAGTTTAAAAATGGCTGACCCAATCTAAGTGAATCTTACTTCTGAGGTACACTCTGGCTGGTCATTTTTAGACTAGTCTAACTGTCCCTAACTTCTGTACAGTTCCCAGCGCAGCCCTAGGGCTAGGAAAGCCCAACCATCAATCCCACCCTCAGGGCTGTGCTTCTCTTACCATCTCCCTGGCACCAGGCTATTTTTAGCCCCCCTGGCCCTACCCCCAAACCCCAGATGGACAACCTCACCCCTGCAGACCAGCTAGCTCCCGACTTGAAGCCCACCAAACCCCCCCATTCTGCAAGCTGCTCCTGGTGCCATTTTTTACCAGCATTCTCCAGTGCCAGGAGCTAAGCAATTAAGTCAGGTTGCCGGGAGGGGCAGGTGGGATGGCAGGGTTGGTTCACTGGTGGGGTGTTGCTTGTCTGGGGATTGGAGGGGCTAAAAATAGCCCCTGGTCCCAGGGAGTGGGGAAGAGAGTTCCTTGTTTCCCCAGGCCCCTCCACGGACCCCACCTACCTCCATGATTCCCGGATCCCCCCCATGAACAAAGTCTGCCTCCCCAATCCTCCCACAGACCCTTCCTATCTCCCTTGCAGCCTAATTGCCCCCTGATTTCATCCCCCACCTTGGCTAGCTCCTCCATCCCAACTTACCTTAAATCAGGTGGCCATTTTTAACTTGATTGGCCCTCCCCTTAATCTCCCCAAATGTCTGTAAGCAGCCTTAAAGTGAAAGGTCCTTTGGCCCCTGTCACAGTCCACACACCCAATTTAAGATCCAAGCGCACAATTGGAACTGCATTAAATACAATTTTGGATCTAGTTTTGGTAGTAGATCTTGGAACTTCCAAGCTACAGCATTCAAAATAAATTTACAGCCCACACTTGTTTTAATGGTGGCTGATACCATGCAGCATTATTAGAATTTGATCTCTACCCTTTAGTTAAAGTATTCAACATAAGACTCCCAGAGATGCATTGAGATGGTTTATATTTTAACTCTTTAAAATATAGACCTAGGTCTAGGATTCTGTACAATTTAGGCAATGAATCTCATACATGTAGTGTCAGGTAAAAGAGTGACGGGGCTATGAAACCTGATCCTGCATTAATGAGATTGCCATTGTATGGTATCAAGTTACTTGTGCCTACTCACAAAAACAAGGCCAAATATGAAAACGAGCAACTCAGAAGTACATTAGAATGCTAAAGATTCTGCTTAAACTCACATATCTTCAGACACACCTATTCTGTTCCTAGAGCTTATTTTTACCTAGTTGTTTTAAGTGTGGGGTCGGGGCATGTAACATGTATAGGACCTACTTTTACTTAGCGAAGTAAGCCAGCCTTTAGTGGGAGAGTTTTAAAACTGACCCAAGAATATAGGAGCAAAAAGCCTTTGATCTGTTATCCCATGATCACCTCTTGGCAAAACTGGCCAGTTGTAGCCTTGAGTCCACCACGATCCACTGGCTGGGGAATTGGCTCCGTGGTTGGACCCAGGGAGTGGTAATTAATGGAAGTCAATCGTCATGGTGTCCTGTGACCAGTGGGGTCCCCCAAGGCTCTGTCCTTGGACCCATATTGTTCAACATCTTCATTAATGATGTGGACATTGGAGTCAGAAGCGGACTGGCCAAGTTCGCCGATGACACCAAACTTTGGGGCAAAGCATCCACACCTGGACAGGCTCAGCAAATGGGCGGATGAGAACCTGATGGTATTTAACACTGAAAAATGCAAGGTTATCCACCTTGGGAGGAAAAACCTGCAGCATCCTTATAGGCTCGGCAGTGCTACACTTGCTAGCACTACGGAAGAAAGAGACTTGGGGGTCATCATTGACCACAAGATGAACATGAGCCTTCAATGCGATGCTGCGGCTAGTAAAGCGACCAAAACCCTCCCTGGCTTGCATCCATAGGTGCTTCTCAAGCAAATCCCGGGACGCCATTCTCCCCTTGTATTCGGCCTTGGTGAGGCCACAGCTGGAGTACTGTGTCCAGTTTTGGGCCCCACAATTAAAAAAGGATGTGGAGAAGCTTGAGAGAGTCCAGAGAAGAGCCACGTGCATGATCAGAGGTCAGGAAAACAGACCTTATGACAACAGGCTGAGAGCTATGGGGCTCTTTAGCCTGGAAAAGCGCAGGCTTAGGGGTGATTTGATGGCCATCTATAAGTTTATCAGGGGTGACCACCGGTATCTGGGGGAACGTTTATTCACCAGAGCACCCCAAGGGATGACGAGGTTGAACGGTTATAAACTACTGCAAGACCGTTTCAGGCTGGACATAAGGAAGAATTTCTTTACTGTCTGAGCCCCCAAGGTCTGGAACAGCCTGCCATTGGAGGTGGTTCAAGCACCTACATTGAACACCTTCAAGAGAAATTTGGATGCTTATCTTGCTGGGATCCTAGGACTCCAGCTGACTTCCTGCCTTTGGGTGGGGGGCTGGACTCGATGATCTTCTGAGGTCCCTTCCAGCCCTGATGTCTATGAAATCTACGAAATCTATGAAAAATCCTATTGAGAATAATCACTCAACCTTATTTGCGTGAACTCCTAGCTCCCACTCACAAAGCAGTGAAATGCAAGAACCTAAAGCTTCCTGATGAGCACTGTGCAATGACTTGCAGGACTAAGACCTTGAGAGAGGACTTGTTTATCTTCCTACTAAATTAAATGGCAGAACCTGCAATGATATTAGTGGAAACAGAACTGGGCCCTGGCTCTGCAAATATGGATGACATTTCAAATAGTTCAACTCCTTAATCTTTTGTCTGCTGTTCAAAGAGAACCTAGATTTACCTGGATTAAAGGCCAAAAGTAAGAGTTTGAAGATCTCCACCTTCCAAAATAATATAACACGAGACATTCAGACCCCCCCATTGTAAGTGTTACTCAAGTTCCTCAGCTTTGATGATTGCTTAGAGAGCTTGAAACACTTCAGGACATTAACACGCTAATTCTGCAATGTCACATGGTGACCACATCTATACTGCACATCATTACTGCACAGTCATTTAGTACTTGTTTATACAAGTACTAAGTGATCGCACAGTAACCGAAGTTACTGCACAGTTGCACCGAGGCACGGCTTTTTTGTGAGACTGATTATGCAGTAGTTCATGACTACTGCACAGCAGCGTCATGTCATAGTTCCCGCCACGTAATGCTACTGCACAGTAGTTATGGGCTACTGTACAGTCAGTGTCTCCTGTAGACACAGCTAGTGTCTCTGAACCAAAACCTATAGCCAATAAACATATTTGATGGAAATTTTCTTCATTTTCATGACCTGGTAGAATCATTAGTAGCCCATATCAAAGTCCTAGTGCAGAACTCTGTAGAGAAGAAGAGAAAATGAAAGCACATACAAAGGTATTAGAAACCTGTACATAGAACAAACCAGAGTGTAACAGAAACAGATTTAGGGAAGGTGTGATAGTTTATCAATAATCAAAACCTTTCTAATTAAATTTTCCAGCATAATTTCACAGCAGGGCATTTAGAACTCATGCACTTACATGGAAGGAGAAAGGTATGCTTTCTCCATGGCTGATGGATTTGTTCCAAAGCAACACTCACCGGACCTGGATATTGGGAATGACTAACAGCAGCTTTTCTTCACTGACCCACACTCTGGAAGACTATTACATATTGCACATTCGTTTTTCACACAAAATCCCCACTGACTTCAATGGAGTCCCGAGTATTTAATGCTACAATAAAGCATAAGATGCCAACCGCAGCACCAGCCTAGGGACCTAGTAGATTTTTGAAAACTTGGGAATTGCACTTTTACAGATACTAACCAGATTTACAATTTTTTGTACTTAGATGGAAGCTAAGAGAAGCAGCAAGACTGGCAGTGTGATTTGGGTTTTCCTTTTGATAAAAAAAGTGAACAGAGTGTGGAAGCGAGATCCACTATGTAGCCATTTCATGGGCTTTACATATGATAAGATTGGGTTACAATGCTGAAATTTAATCCACAAGCTAGTCTCTGACGCTCTCCATGTAGTTTTCAATGGCCATGTCCCATCTGTAGTGACCATCCGTCCTTCTTTTCAGGTTTGTGGCACTCAGGGAGGAAATAGCCCAATGTGGGTGGCTTAACTTTTCATCAACCGATAGAGACACTACCTCCATTAACCTCCGGCTGTTTGGAAAGCTGTAGCCCTCTGGGTAAATAAAAAAGTCTCAATTTAGGTCCATACAAAATATTCCCCCTAACGTCTCATGATACTGGGCTTCCCCCTTGGTTTTATGTCCTGCTGCCATGTTGATATAGCAAGGAAGTGAAGTGAAGCTCCATCTGCCCTGTTTTCCTTTACCAGAAATTGCAGTTTGGGGCACCAAGAATGAAGCAAGTATTCGGTCCAGGCTTCTTTTTCTTTGCACAAGGACCTTTCCCCCTTTTTTCACAGTCTTTCCTCCATGCCTGGCAGTGTTATTTGCTCCTGCTAAAGCTGCCACTCAGGTCTTTTCACAGGGAGACTAGAAACTCTGCACTCTCCAAGTTTCAGTCTCTTCAGAGAGACTCATGATAAATCCTGCTCCCTTTAGGCCTCTTCCTAAAGCAGACAAAAGGGAGCAGCAATAACCTACAACTTACGTGCCTAAATATTTTTTTGGAGCGAGGCCACGATTCGCTTTTTGGAACATGCTGGATGAAACAAAGTTTGGTTAACAGGAGTATAAACAAATGAAACAGATGGGTTTTTTTCATCTGAAAATGAAAGATAATGCTGTGCTTTGATTAAACAACATGTTACTCCTTCCCATCTGTGTCTATACTCAATGAAGAATGACAGAGGAGGAGGAAGAAGAGGCAGCAAATCTGTGGAAGGAAGCACCAAGCAGAGAACACATGCACTCAGAAAAATATTTTTTTTCCCCAAGAAAAGCATGATTCAGAACTCTCTGTGAAGCCTGGAGTACATACCTCCCCTTCGTGACAGGCCACAAATAGCAATAAATATGTCACATCACACCATGAGGTGAGGAGTACAAAAGAGCCCTAACGCATTCCGATGGTAAAATGGCAGATGACAAACCCTGCGTTAGGTTTCGTATAATTCAAGACAAATAAAACCATGATGCAAAGGCAGAACTAGAACAAAGGAACAAAGCTTTCAGAATCTGTAAAATACTAATGCAATTTGCCTATACACAGCAAATTGCATCTCACAGTGAAGGCGCTCCATGTGAATCACTGTGAATCACTCCATATGAATTACCCTGGAGACTGGACACACACCTTGTCGGGGTTATTTGACCCCAGCCGTCTTTCCTGCCCAGAGCAGGGGGGTTGGACCTGATGATCTCACAAGGTCTTTTCCAGCCTGAAACTTCTGTGAATCTGTGAATCAAATACTGAGATGCTAAGGTACTAATTTCATTACGAGTTGTGGGTTCAAAGAGTTGGAGATTGCGTTCTGACCTTCTGCATATACAACGGCCATAGAGATGTCATGCTCGATAGAAGTGAAACGTAGCAGATTTGCAAGCAGACCAAACCACCCTCTCACATTTGTTTAAGCGGGTCAGGGAATTGTGAAACATGAAATTCACCACTCTAAAGAACAGAAAAAAAGGCCTATCGACCCATGGCATCTATTTTAACTGTTTTGATAGCTAAAATGTTAGAGGGCGCCAAGAGACCTTATGCTTGGGAGTTTCTTCCTGAGAGCCGAATTCAATTCTAATAGATCGAATAATTTCAGCTGAGCACCACTTGAAGGTCTTGCCCTGAATATTTACATGATACCTTTATGTTTCTGTAATTAGGCCCTTAACATTTTAAAAAGACAACTGCAAAACAAACATCCCTATTTAACCAGGCCACTGGGGAAACAAACAGTTTAGCTAAATCTGCCCCCTCTCCTTATGATCATAGGTAGGAATCCTTTAACCTCGTTGTGTCTACACTAATTGGTATTAGCTGGCTATTTGCTTTCTTCTTCAGCTGCTCCAAAAGAGGAGTTTCACACTTACCTAGCTGTCAGTCCTAAGAGAAAGACCAGAAGACATGTGACTTCTCTCTTTATGGAGCCAAAACTCCTGTGGGCCAGTCATACTGTCATAAACCTGCACTTGTTTTAAAATAAAGGGCACAGTGGTCATGTTAGTGATTGAAGTTTAAGGTATGCACAAGCTGTCTTCCTCTCCGGGATGCAAGGAGTCTTATAAAGATAACATTTTCAGGTATCTTCTGAGTTGATAGCCTATTCAATAATCTCATACTAGCTGTAGAGACGCTGGATGGTCACCATGGGACATATCATGGAGCTCTTGCTTACTGTGGAGAACATTTACTTGCAGAAGTAGCTCCATTGCAATCAATGGGACTGAACTTTAGTATCTTGTTCCACCACAATTGCCACTGATTTTGCTAGTGACAGACTAACGAACTGTTCAAAATGAATCTGACCCTGAGAGGTGAAGATGAAAAGCATTTCTAGGTGAAAAAACAGAATCCTGCAGCAAGCCTGAAATAAAGTAGGATATTTCCTTTTCTCGGATGGTTCAGAACAGTTCACCTTTACACTCCCAGTATGAATATTTGTATCCTTCTGAATAATTAACCAGCCTGGATTAGTAAATAAGATATTTGCAAATCATTTATAGATTAAATATTTACTAGTATTACATTATCTTTTCATTAAACAACCAATGTCCTATAACAGTGCATATCTCTGAAGAAACAGAGAAAAGCCTCTCTTGATTCTGAATTTCTTGTCTTCTCTGGGTTTGAGCCAGATTCTTTGGGTCACATGTACAAAATGGTGGGTGCATCTACACGTGCTGTTAGTGTGATGAAATAACCTCTGGCGCAGTTCATGCCAGAGTCAGCTGCTCCCGGGAGCAGTGTTTACATGTGCACCCAAAACCACAGCAATTTGAGCCAGGGTAGAGCAGCCTTGGGCTGGCATGGGACCCGGGGGGTTAGTCCTAGACTCCAGGTGGTGGTGTCAGGTGGCAGAGGGGCTGTCTGGGGTACAAGGGTGCTAGAGTGAGGGGCTAAGTGGCAGGCAGCCCCTGTACTTTAGCACCCTCTTGCCCTAGCCAGCCCCTGTCACTGTCTACACATGTGTTTCGGTGGAGTAAATTGCTTTGCCTTAGGATAGTACTGTTCCTGATAGTGCTTTCCTACAGTAGAGTAAATGAATTTACTGTGCCCTAATACCAGATAGAAAGGCCAAAGCAACTACAGAACTGAGGCTGGCAACACAAATTAAAGACAATGAAAATTCATTTTTTAGGTATGTAGGGAGTAAAAGGAAGGTGCAGGGCAGCATAGGACCCCTACTGAACAAGCAGGAGCAATTAGTGACAGACAGGGGGGACAAGGCTGAGCTCCTCAATGAGTTTTTTGCCTCAGTCTTCCTGAACAAGGGTCAAGACAAATCTCCTAGTGGGTTCTTAGATGGGCATCAGATGGACACCAGCCCACTAACTGTTGATGCTGACTTGGTGCAGAGTCACTTGGATGGACTGGATGTGTTTAAGTCGGCAGGTCTGGATGAGCTTCATTTGAGGGTACTGAAGGAATTGTCCGGTGTCATAGCAGAACCACTGGCACAGCTGTTTGAGTGCTTGTGGTGCTTGGGTCAGGTCCCAGAGGACTGAGAAAGGGCCAATGTGGTCCCCATTTTCAAGGAGGGGAGGAAGGAGGATCTGAATAATTGTAGGCCAGCTAGTCTCACCTCTATCCTTGGAAAAGTCTTTGAAAAAATTATTAAGGATCATATTTGTGGGAGTCCAGTGGGAAAAATAATGCAGCAGAGCAACCAGCATAGATTCATAGCAGGTAGATCATGCCTGACTAATCTGGTTTCTTTTTATGCCCATGTCACAAAACTTCTACACAGGAGTAGAAGTGGATGTCATTCACTTGGATTTTAGGAAGACCTTTGATATGGTATCTCATCCCATTCTCATAAATAAATTAAGAGGCTGTGACTTAGATGATTATACAGTCCAGTGGGTGGCAAATTGGCTTGGGGATCAAACCCAGAGAGTGCTAGTAGACGGGTTGGTATCAACTTGGAAGGATGTGGGCAGTGGGGCACAGGGCTTGGTCCTTGGACCGATACTCTTCAATGTCTTCATCAGTGACTTGGACGAGGGAGTGAAGTGTACTCTGTCCAAGTTTGCGGATGATACAAAACTGTGGGGAGAAGTGGACACACTGGAGGGCAGGGAACAACTACAAGCAGACCTGGACAGGTTAGACAAATGGGCAGAAAACAATAGGATGCAATTTAACAAGGAGAAATGCAAAGTGCTGCACCTAGGGCGGAAAAATGTCCAGCATACCTACTGCCTAGGAAATGACCTGCTCAGTAGCACGGAAGCTGAAAGGGATATCGGAGTCCTAGTGGACTCCAAAATGAATGCAAGTTGTCAGTGTGATGAAGTCATCAGAAAAGCTAACTGCTCTTTATCATGCATCAGTAGATGCATGACAAATAGATCCAAGGAGGTGATACTTCCCCTCTATGCGGCATTGGTCAGACCACAGTTGGAGTACTGCGTCCAGTTATGAGCACCGTACTTTCAGAAGGATGTGGATAACCTCGAGAGGGTCCGGAGGAGGGCCACTCGCATGCTTAAGGGTTTGCAGGCCAAGCTCTATGAGGAGAGACTAAGGGAACTGGACCTCTTCAGCCTCTGCAAGAGAAGGCTGAGAGGTGATCTTGTGGCCTCCTACAAATTAATTAGGGGGACACAGCAAGGGATGGGAGATGCTCTGTTCACCAGGGCGCCTCTTGGGGTAACAAGGAACAATGGTCGCAAACTGACAGAGAACAGATTTAGGCTAGACATCAGGAAGAACTTCACGGTAAGGGTGGCCAGAATTTGAAATGGGCGTCCAAGGGAGGTGGTGCTCTCCCCTGTCTTGGGAGTCTTCAAGAGAAGGCTGGATAGGCAACTGGCTGGGTCATCTGATCCCACTGCTCTTTCCTGCCCAGGGCAGGGGGTTGGACTTGATGATCCATTGAGGTCCCTTCCAACCCTAACATTTATGAATCTATGAAAACCATCACACGTGTAGATGGTGACACTATATTGTGGAGCTAGTCAACTCTGTAGTAAAGCGCGTGTGTAGATGCATCCATTATGTAGATTGACACGTTCAGTTTTTATCTCCTTACCTGATTTGTACAATTCAGCTTTCTTTCTTTTTTTTTTGAAATGTGAAGGTGTCCAAAATTGCCTATGCAAGTTTGAGTAAGGAGGTAAAGTGCTCTTGGAGGTCACTTGTGAAACTATGCCTCTGAAAATAGCATTTGTAATCTCAGTATGTGATTTTTTTTTTAATCATTCCTACACAACCTCACTAGCACCAATGTCAAAGCACACCAGTATTCAGGACATGACTGGAAGGTACTCTTTGATTAATAGGGAACAGCATAGTGAGCTGCTCAGAACTATTATGTAAAGATTAAGATTTGCCTATACTAGTAGAATAGAAGTGGCCTTCTGGGTAAAATATTTTAGGAAAAGAATGTGTTAAGGGGCCAATTAAAAAAAATAATTCTAAGTCCACTTACATGCATAAATATAGGTGTCCAATTTTGCCTCCTTTAAAAAATTGTCCCCAAAACTTATGAACTAAGAATAATTATTATTAACAAAATTTCCTGTTCATTTATTTTGCTTGGATTTTTCAAAGTCCATTTTCAGATCAGTGTGTGGAGTTATGTGTGCATATCTCATTATCACTAATGGGAATTTCAAAGCAGCATATAATTTTACTATGCTATTTTTCTGACTTGTATTACACCTGTCAGTCTGCCTTCCTCTTGCTATTTCATTAATATTTAAATACTAATATTTAAAGGTCAAACTTAGCCTGTAGTGATACTAAAATATATTATTCAATTTTGTCTGATTTCAAGAGAACTTTAGTGGAACGGTATTCACGATATCAAGTGAAAGAAAGAAATCATTAACATGTGGCAGCATTTTCTATTGTTTCTCCTGCCTTCTCCCCTCCTCCAGATATCAGCCATTTTCCACTTAGGGGGAGCTTTCTCATAAAGGTTTCTTAAGCAAAAACAGAACAGAGAGACCTGATTACAAAGCAAAGCAGAAGCACTTATTCAATGCGTTCGTTCCATTGTTGAGCCCCAGCTCAAGTCTGGGATCGTGCCCGGTATGCAAAGGCCAATAAAGATACCAGGGGTGAAAGTATAAAGAAGGTTTATTGCTAGCAATAAAAGGTGCAAGCGGAATAATTTCAC
The DNA here is from genome assembly GCF_000455745.1 of Alligator sinensis. NCBI lineage: Eukaryota > Metazoa > Chordata > Crocodylia > Alligatoridae > Alligator > Alligator sinensis. The sequence continues at coordinate 1,915,886 of NW_005841887.1, read as the reverse complement.
ATAACAAGCACACAAATCACTAATTCTAAGCATCTTTTATACAGGGGTTTTGGAACTTCATAAGCAACCTTGTTTGCTAATTGGTTATAAAGGAGTGACACAAGGAGTTCTTCACTGAGCATGTCTCTATACCTGTGTTTTAGCCATGTATCTCATTTACATACATGTATGTTTCATTAGCATACTTTTTCCCCACCTAGGGGCGTGATTTTTAGTATTTTGATGAGCCCTTTAACCCAGTACTCTGATTCTGCTTTTGTTTTCAAGCCTCCTTTATCTAAGACTGTCTCCTCCTTATCATTGCAGATGGACATTCGTCACATAACATTCCTTTTTGCTTGGTCTCTGCATGGTAATTTCTAGGTCACTCCTTGCACCATGGAGCTATCTAAGGGCTTGAACCAGCTCCCACTCAAGACAATGGAAGAAATCTTGTTACCTTAAGTGATGCAGGAACGGGACCAAAACTCTTGTAATCGCTTATGCTTAGGTTTGTGTATTAAATGAAAGTTGTATTTCAAGAAGATGGCAGTTCAAGAGGGAAAAGCTTAGCTTTAAGTGCTGTCTGGCACTGCAGATACTCAGAAACAATGTAATGACTCTTAACATCTCTAAAATGTATGGGCAGACTAAGGCCCTGCTCCCACAAATAATTAATGGATGTGTGTAGCTGCATTCGGTTCAATATGTGCAACTTTGTACATTTAGTAAAACTGGTCTATTCAGTCACGTACAATTACTCCTGTGCAGCTTTGTTGATATGATCAGGGCCAAAAGTGGCAAGATCTGACTTCCAAAGAACTGCAAATGGAGATTATTAAGAGCATAAAGCAGAACTACGTATTCAAAGACCACAGCAGTACTGACACTCTTGTTTGACTGAATGCTTCCTGAGGAAATTATGTTCTCTAATTGTTTTCCTAATTTGTATTGGGATGTAGCTTTGACATCAAGGAAAAACTGGGAAGATCATATGGATAGCGTGAAGGAGCCCTGTGGTTTGCCCCTGCCCAGGTGATCTTCAATGGATCAAAGCCCTTGCTTTTATACATCTTAACAATTTTGCTATCCCAAGAGACTGTCCCTATGCACAACCAGAATGGAGCTTCATCCATAACACCTCAGTGCATCTTAAAGTTACGTATAGTTATCTAGTGTGGGGCCTCTGGCAAGTACCTTGGGAAGATGTTGGGTTATTTCAGGAGTTGGGGGGGGGG
>NW_005841887.1:1909362-1914638 GCF_000455745.1 Alligator sinensis | reverse complement strand
GGGAAAGAGAGCGGGAGCTCATTTAATCAGGGACTTAAGCCGATACTTTGAAAGCCAATGGGAATCTTATCATTGACTTTAGTGGAAACAGAAACAGGCTTCAGGCACTAAAAAATTAAATAACATATTTTCTTGCATACAACATGCCTTAGAATAAGATACACACCTTGTTTTTGAAGTGCAAAATTAAAAAGTGAATAGCTGTAGCTAGGGAGCCAATCCTGCTCACTGTTCTGCTCCCTGTGGCTTGCGCATGCTTACTTTTGCTTTTACCTAGCTAAATCTTTTGTGGCAGATACTCCTATTACTGTATGTCTTCACTTATAATATGCATCTCAATTTCCATCAGCTGCTTTGGGGAAAAGGTGAATAGTGTATGCAAGAAAATATGTTATAGGCCCATAGCAGCTTGCTAATGCCAGCAGCCTGAGGCAAGTCTGCAGGCTTGCAAGGGTTACAGCTCAGCTATAAGTAGTAGAAGTGATTACATATTGCCTGGGCATTGGGGCCAGCTGAAAGGGATAATTAGCTGGCAGGAAGATCCAAGGCTCCCAGGAAGCAGAGCCAGAGAGATTTTATGGGGAGGGAGTATTAGACTGCTAGACATCTCTGCCATGAGGGGGAAAAAAAGTGTTTTCCCCCCCCCCCCCCCCCCCCCCCCTTCCTCTGTTGGGGTGGGAGGTATTAGTCTCCTAGGAAGAGGAGCCAGAGACAGCTTAGAGTGACTAAGAGGGAGAGAGCCAGCCAGTGAGCTCATGGCAGAGCCTGGGGACCACCCCTGGAGTGCTGTTATCACGCCAGTTGGCCTGCAAGTGTGAAGACAACTATGGGACATACAGAGACTGTGAGTGCATTGGAGACTGTATACAGTCAGAATAAACTGGGTGGTCTGGGAGAAGACCATGTATGGCTTGTTTGAACTGTGTGAAGTATTTATGCTGATGAACTTCTGGGAGTGAACCTGCCCTCGGGGAGTATGGATGATAAATGACGGCTGTGAGCAAAGACTAAGGGGGCTAGTTAACCCTGAACCCACTGCAGTGTTTCATACCTAATTGTTAGTAGCATGACAGTTAGTAGCATGGTAGTATGATAGGGCACCAAAGTTCTTCTACTGTGACCCTGCAATACCGTCCCTTCTGGCAGGATGTTGTAGTGGCAGCAATCCTTTGATTTGAGCATGATCTCAACCATGGCTCACTGATGGATCTTGAGGTGAATCCCTTTCTCGAGACCCAGACCTATCTGAAGAAGTTGCAAGTCTCTCTGCAGGGGAGAGTAGGCTGCAGACTGGGATTCCTCTCTTTCCTTTGGTAGGAAGAGATCAAATGGGAAACCTATGAAGTTACACAACTCTCTCATGGGCAACATGAAGATGCCACAGGTTTTGGATTTCGCATGAACTCGGATGGATTTAAAAAAAAAAAAAATTCTTTTAAATCTTTTACTTAGCCCAATCGATCTTGTGAATGCGACTTCCTACTTTGCTGCATAATGTGGATAACATCAAGCTCTGTTGTCAGACGTTAAAAAGGAGAATTTAATAGCATCTCCTTTTTAATAGTATAAACAATCATCCGTTGCGCAACTAACTGTATTAAAAAATAAAGTAATTCATATAAATCAATAGCTACCTTCCTGCAAAAGATTAATGGAAAATTGTGACCAAGTTTGCTCTCCCACTCTCTATCCTACGTTAATAGTCTTTAATTAGTTTGCATTCCCTAGCTGTATTGCATGGAAGAAGCTATTGCTACTTCTCAAATGCGGTACCTCTTCTTAACACAAGAAACAGCATAAAGATAGTATAGCTGCAGATGCATTGAGGGAGATTTTTAATGTGGAATAACCCCTATGATGGAAATGGCTGATCTTCTTATAATTGTTGGCATATCATCAAACAAGAAAAAATATTTTAATAGGATGAGTGAATCTTCTTAAATTCAGTAACTCCTTTGGAACAAAAACCCCCCCTTAGACTTCTTGCTGCCATAGAAACCATCCTTATCTGGCAGATTGTAAATAATAACAATGCCCTCTGGCTCCATGTTTGTATTAGGTATGTTCCCTTTTAAATATGAAAAATGATACCTTGTTTCTTGGATGTGGTCTGTTGGTCCCATTTTCAGCTTATTCTTGTTTATAGGAAAAAGACTTAAGTAGTAACTTGATATTAAAAAATGAGAAATGCATGGGATAGTGCAGTGACAGCCTGAATCCAGCTGTAGGCTGTAACTCATTGCAAGGTCACCTGTGTAGAAAGGATGTCTCCATTGTCTCCTGGGGTGGCTGAAAGCTCATTGCATTTGAGTCTATCCATCATGGTACCATAGCTCTATGAACGCCATGTCAGGGATAGTTAACTTACTTATTTTTTGTTCAATTTTGAAAAATTTTGATCTTAAGGCCAAATTCTCTGCTAGCCTAACTCTACTTACTTGCACTAGGATGGCCATCATAGAGGACAGTCTGGTTGTCCTCTGTCCTCTGATACAAAACTGGATGCCTTCATACCCTCTTTCTCTTGAAGAGAAAAATCGTGGACATAAAGACATTGGGTTTCCTATCAATAGAGGACAGAGTAGCAGAAAACCAGAATGTGGTCTATGATGGCCACCCTACTAGCTCTAGGGCTAAGGTTTTCAAAAGCGAGTGGTGATTTTAGGGATCTTGATTAGGAGTGTCCAGTTGGAATTACTAGAAAGGCATTGGACCATACTTGACATCATTCTTCAAAAAGATTGGGTCTCTTGAATATAATCTTGGCTGGCACCTAAAAAACAGGCATTCTGGCTCTTTCTTCTTTCATGAATCTTTTGCCTCCTACTAAAGATTTCTGAATCCCATTGCTTTTAATTTGGTCCCCTCCCTCCCTCCCTGTGTTTCGCTGTACTGATTCCAGTCTTCATTGAAATGAGCCATTCTCGGAGGCTGAGTTTGTGGAATATGGCTTTACTCTTTGCCCTGGGGGACTTAAGAATACATCTAAATAGCAACACTTAGCAGCTTTCATCCAGGGACACTGAGGCATTTTACATGCATTCATTATTTTAGTCTTTGATAAACACCCATGAGATGGTAAATGTAGGCTTCACTGGAGTAATAATAATATAAACACAGATGCCTATACGGTGAAGTGGGTAAATCAGACACATGTAGCTTGTCTGGTCTTTACTGCTGTCCCCCTAATACAACCCTCTGGTCCTCTCCAGCAGGACCAGGGCTCTATGACCACTCAACATCTCCCTTCTTTATAATAAGCAAGATAAAATTACAACTCATTATAAATGATTACCAACAAACTATAATCCTTAAAACTACTTGCATTGCTATACCAACTGACCAATATATACACCTAAAACTATAAATGGATCCTTAAATGTCAAGTCTCCTGAGGAGGTCTGCTCAGTCTTCTAGACATTGTTCTAACCTCTTTAGAGCTCCTGTCTCCGAGTCTTCTTGCTGACTTCCTTGAGGATGAGGTTTACCTTCATGCTCTGACCCTGTCCCTTTCAGTGATGGCTCTTTATGTTGAGGTGGAACATATTTGAAATAAACCCTATTTCTCTGGAGAAGGCCTTCTGGAGTCTGGGGATGTTTGCTGTATTTTGGATGGTTCCACACACTTGGGAACTTCTGAGCCAAACTTGGTCCTCTGGCAGCAGCTCTAGTAGTGGTTTTTTCCCACTCTGTGTCTAATTCTTTGCTGCTGAAGTTTTAGTTCGGCATCTCCATTTCTTAAATTCCTGTAGGTTGGGCCAAAAGCAATTGCAAGTTTTGCCTGTGCCTTACTGCCAGGACTAACAGCATGGTTTAACTATTTGGACAGGAGTGATAGTGAGTTGGTGCTGCATAGATAATAAACCTTTTGCCACCAACTAAGCCTTGAGTTCTTTGTGAGAAACCCCTAGTGAAAAAGACCCTTTCAGGGTCTCTAAGGAAATACACTTCATGTGCCAGCAGCCTCAGCACAACCTATTGAGCCAAACTCTGTCCTCTAGCAGCAGCTGTGGTGTTGTTTTTTCCGTGTCTTATAGCATGCTTGTAGACTATACAAAATGGATATCTAGCACAAGCTTTTGTGAGATTAACCTCACTTGCTCAGGACTTCCCTTCTATAGTGGGGGACCACTTCACATATGAGAGATGTGGACAAGTTGGAGAGAGTCCAGCGGAGTGGGATGAAAATGGTTTGAGGGCTGGGGTACATGACTGCTGAGGAAAGGCTGAGAGAACTGGGTTTATTTAATTTGGAAACGAGAAGAATGGGAGGGGATTTGATAGCAGCCTGTAACCACTGGAAGGGGGGCTCCAAAGAGGATGGAGCTGGACTGTTCTCAGTGGTGGCAGATGACAGAACAAGGAGCAATGGGCTCAAGCTGAAGCAAAGGAGGTTTAGGTTGGGTATTAGGAAAAACTTTCTCACTAGGAGGGTGGTGAAGGAATAGAACAAGGGTGGGCAATTATTTTGGGCAGAGGGTCGCTTACTGAGTTTTGACAAGGCATTGAGGGCCATACGACAGGCAGCCCAGGACAGATTAATATTAATTTTCTAAATTTTTTTTAGGGGCTCCATGGGCCAGATAGAATGGCTTGGCAGACTGCATCCAGCCCCTGGGCCACATTTTGCCTACCCCTGCACTAGAACAAGTTACCCAGGGAAGTGGTTGAATCTCCATCCTTGCAGGTTTTTAAGGCCTGGCTTGACAAAGCCTTGGCTGGGATGATGTAGTTGGGGCTGGTCCTGCTTTGAGCAGGGGTTGGACTAGATGTGACCTCCTGAGGTCCCTTCCAATCCTAATTTTCTATGATTCCTGTTTACATTTACCTTACACACATTAACACCTCTACCCAAACTACCCTAAGGCCCCTGCCATAGGTGACATGTAGGAGAGGGTATAGGGGGGCATGTGCCCCCCCTGAGATTTGGCCCTTGCTGGCTGGGGAGTGGGGGTGCCAAGAGAAGCACTGCCAATACTTCTGGCTTTGTTGCCGGTGCTTCCAGGGTCGACGATTGGCTGCAGGTGCCCCCCAGACTCGGGAGGCACCAGTTACCCATGGCCCCTGCCAAATATTACATTTAAGAAGTGATTAACCAGTTAATTGCATCTTAAGTTGTAACCTGGCCAAATGTTAAAGCAATTAATTGTGTTATAAAGCGAGGAATAGGCTCCAAAGTTATTCCATAAAAAAATGTATAATAACCAGAGATTCTGGTTTTCTCCATTTTTTTAAAAGTTGCAAATTCTCTGTTCTACCTGCCTTCCCCCCCCCCC
>NW_005841887.1:1884002-1909352 GCF_000455745.1 Alligator sinensis | reverse complement strand
AAATCCATGTTTTTCTGTGGTTAAAATGAAATGCCACCATAGGGCACTATGCCATATATATATGTATCAGTTGAACACACTGTTTTTATTAATATATTTACAATTTTAAATCAATTTGGAAGCCTGCCAGTACCTCAATCGCCTATAATAAAATAAATTCTAAGTACCAATACATCTTGGACTTTTTGCTTTTGTGTTTTTTTTTGTTTTTTTGTTTTTTTTTATCATGGAAAATCAGAGACCCCCCCGCCACTTTTGCTCACCAGGATGCGATCCAGCTATGGCTGTGTTGTCCCTCCCTCCCCCACACACACATTGTGGCACTGAGCAGCCCTGATATTCTGATGCCCTGCCTATGCCCCTTACTTCTCACCCACAGCCCTGCTGGAGGGGGCCCCCCAGGTGCCAGAACTGTAGGGTCAGGGATCTGGGTCTGTAGCCCCCTGCCTTTGCTCCCCCCACAGCAACACCCCAGCTGCCACCTATGGGAGGTGGTGGCTGCTGTGGCAGAGTGGAGCATGGAGTCTGGCTCCCCTTCTCCTGTGGATGGCATGGCCAGAGTGGAACCCATTATGGGGGGCAGATGCAGGCTGCCTGCTGCAGGTTCAGGCTGGGGAGGCAGCTTCCTGCTACAGTGTGCACTCCCAGGTTGGGGCATGGGGGGCTATGTGCCCACAGATTTGTGTACCCCACTTGGTGCCGCCACGCTCCCGCTGCCAACAGCGCCATTGCTTTGTGCAGGAGCTTGCCATGTCCCCCCAGCCTCCGGGGGCACATGGTGTTCATGCGCTCATGAAAAGCTGAATCGCTCACTTTACTGTCTGTGGATTCCATAACAAAAGAAGGGGCTGGAAGCAAAGCATATTGAAATTTTAATGGAAACTCTTCCATTTACTTGAATGGGTTTTGGAACAGGTACAAAGTAGGACAGATTCAACCCGAATTGAATTGTCAACCGGAGCTTTGCACAGCCAGTGTTCTGTTTGCTACTGATCTATATGCAGTTTTCAAAACAATGCTGCTCGCCTTGGATCCAATCCACCTCAGACTTCTTGAAAGTCTGTACCTAGCCTTAATAGGGTGTCCACTCGGATTTGGCCTATTACTGGAATATATACTCATCCTTACTAGTTTGAGTATTGTAACAACACTCAGAGGCCACGACCCAGATTAGGGACTCTCTGTTCTAGGCACTGTACCATGATCCAGTTGGGTAACAGCTGTAGCTGTTTCTCAGAGCTGGGCCCAACTTCAAATAATGTACAAAAATGATGTGAGCCAACACTGATGGGAAAACAAAGATGTTCAGAGATAATCTTGTCCCACAGAAAGACTCTTTGATTTTTTTTTTTGGTTTTGTTTTTGCTTTGTTTTGTGTTTTTAACTGGCTTCAGGTTAGATTTTAGGAGTCTGTGAAAGGCAGGCATGCTGGTGGAGATCTACATTAGTAAATAAAGCACTCCTATTATAACAACATGATTTTTTTTTTTTTTTTTTTCATTACCAGTTTCATTTTAGTCCTTGTTTCATCTTCTTTCTTCGTCTGCTAGTTTGATTTTTCTAAAATGTCTTCATGAATTTAATATTGGACCAAGACAGAAAAAAAATTGATGCAAAAATGGTCCCTTATCACTCAGTAGATGTACCCTTGGGATATAATTCCTACTGAGTTGTGGCAAAAATTTCTTCTGCTTCTTACTCTTGTTAGTGAATGATTGCTAGGTCTGCCCTGCTAGCACAACAAAGAGGGAGAGAGGAGTTCTTTCTTATTGCCCTTAATCAGTAGAACCATTTGCTCTCTGCAAAACTGTTCTATCTGGGGAAATGCACTGAAGGCAACAAGGTTACATAGGTGACACAGAGCACCTAATTTACCCTACACAGCTTTTTGCATTGAGGATGTACAAGAAAGAACCTGCATAACTCTCGGATCCCAGGCTGAGTTTGCAGACCTGCCAGCTAGCAAAAAATAAATAAAAAATCTTCCAGCAAGATGTTCTCTAGGTCAAACAAGAAATAATTTGAGAAAGGCCTATGACCTGTGCTGTACAGAAGGTCAGTCTAGATGATTACAAAGGCCCCTTCTGGCTGTATAATCTATGAACCGGTGTGCCTTTGATCGAGACATCACAAAATCTTTTGGTTTACGAAGGAACTTCAACAGGACTGCTTACGTGCTTAAATTTATGCACGTGCTTAAATACACTTTATTCAGGGATGTAAGACACAATGCATAAAAGACCTCCCCATAACACTGTACCACTGAAGAATAGGAGGACAGTACTATAAACCATGGTCGGATTTCCCTTTCCCTGACAAGCGAGCTACATAGCCTCTCATGGAGTCTCATCTTTCCTAGTATTTTAAGACATTATTTTCATAGCATTCTTGATTAGAGGTGTTACCAATCCCAACCATTTGGAAGTCATGAATCAAATGCCCCAAACCATGAGACTGATTGATTGGTGTTTTTTTTTTTTAAAACATCTGATGCTTGAACATTAATTTGGGGGTGTTTCCATCTGTGTTTTTTCAACATTTGCAATTCACTCACTTTACACTTTCAAGGCTTTTTCAGGACTGCAAAGGCTAGAAATTTACTTTCTTTTCTTAAAGAAAAGCTGAGATGCCCCCAAACTTTTTGGTGCTAGGGTTTGGCATAGTTTAGAGAAAATCACAAATATTGTGAGACTCAATACAATTGTGATATTTTGCAGCCATGGGATACTTCTCACTCACTTTCTCAAGCCACTATTGGGCTGTTTCATCAAACACTCCTACAGTAAATAAACTATTTGAAGAAAAGAGAGCAATTGGGCTAAGAAGATATGAATTTGAATACTGACTGTGCCACTTTCTACGTACAGTATCTGCTCTACCTTCCTGCTGCAGAGCTTTGAACTGGACAAAAGACCCCTGGTGCCTCTTACTAGATGGGCTTGGCTGAATTTCATGACCAGGTCTCCATAGGGCTACTATATAACCAACACTCTTAGTGGCCCAGTCCCTTGGTTGTGCTGTAGAGTTGCTGCATGCTAGAAATTTTCATTTGCTTTCTTCTCAATCTGAAGAGAAGAGCAAGTGAAAACCAGAATAGAGTCCTCTTTAACTTCAGATTCAGTTGCAATGCAGTTGTCTCTTCTCCTCTTCTGTATAAAAATAGTTAAAAATATTCTTTTGCACAAGGTATACTTAGAACAAAGTTATTTTGCTGCCCTGGATGGATTCTTCTGGTCTTGGTGCAGAACGCTCTCAGCCATAGTTGAGTTAATCTGGCATTTAATTGATTTTTTTAAAAATTCTTTCTGGAACCAGAAAATGTTCCATGCTCTTAGGCAAGCTGTTAGTGATGCCAGTATTAGGTGGCTGAAAACTTCCCATTAACATTTTCTCCCTGTAAGCTTTTCTCTGAGCAGCTCTCCCATCTCTATTACTTCATAGAAGAATCTTGAAATTTGGCAAGGGGAAATCCTTTGGGCAAGAAAAAATGCCTTTTCCTTGTTCCAGGCAGGTATAGCAGGGTTCAGAAGTCTTGAGCATCTCTTGGTTGTGGTGCTCAAGAAGATATCGGCAGACGGCCAATGCAATAATGAAGCACAAACATGCTAAATGGTGGGGCTGCCTCCAGCAGCACCTGCTCTCACAATCAAAGGCGAATCTAGGATTTTTAAAAGTGGAGGGGCAGGAGGGGTGACCAGTGCTGCATGACTGGCTGCACCTTTACTCCCAGAGTCCCCCTCTCTGGGGCACGCAGACTACACCGGGGGAGCAGCAGCCCGGGACTTCTAAGTCCCCGAAGCAAATAAGAATTCCTACCACTTCCTCCAACATCTTTTCACCTTCCCTCCATGCTTGGTGTGTCCTCCCTTTCCTTTCCCCACTTTGCCCTCTCTACTTACATCTCTGGATTTAGGAAGGGAAGACCTGCCTGCCACCACTACTATCCTGGCTGTTCCTGTCTTGCTTCAGTCAGGGCTAAGCAGCAGCGTGGAGAACCAGGACCCCCAGGATTAATGCACAAGGGGACAGCATTTAAAGCAACCATAAATCTGGTACTTACTAATGATCATGTATGTAACTCTGCAGCTGAAGTGTCTTTCTTTAACTTCTGTTGCACATACTAAATAATTAACATTAAACCAATAATTCTTGCATATCTTTATCTGTCTTCTGTCAAAGGATCTCAAGGTTTTTTCTGTACACGAATCAATTTAGCTTTGCAGCTCTTATCTATGTTTTATAGCTAGGGAAAAAAATGCATAGAAAGATTGAGTGGCCTGGCTGAGATCTTACATACATGCTACAGGCCCCTCCCTTTGTTTCAAGGTAATTTGCATCATCACAGAGCCTCACACAAAGGTGAGAGACTCCACACCAGCTATGAACTGCCTGCCCAGAGGAGTTTTCCATCTATTGACTCCTCTGTGAAATCCTATGAAATACGAACTTTCATTTCTACCCAGGAGAACTTTTACAATCTTTCCTCCAATGCCTGATGAAGGGTGTTTGTGCCCAAAAACTTGCAATTTAAAGATCCCCCCCCAAATCTTGTTGCTCTAATAAAATATACCATCTCTACTATGAGTCCCGATTGCTTTATACACTCTATAGTGGAGTCGAGAAAAGAGCCATGTTTTGGGCTCCCAGTTTTCCAACTTAGCTGCATCACTGTCCGCCCTCTTTTATGCCTGCTATTGACTCTATATTTATACTGAACAAAAAAAACACACAAAAAAACTTGCCAACAGATGATCATTTCAATGGATTTTCAGCCTAAACCAGGATTTTATCTAGGGCCCATTTCCAAAAAAAAAAAAAAAAAAAAAAAGAATCAAACCTGCTTCTCTAATTTAAACAGAACATGAGAGATTGCAATTGGTAGTAAGGACTAAGTAATCAATTAGAGGTTACGGTCTGTCTGAATTTCACTAAGTAATGAGCTTGTCAAATTTGCTCTATTAAGACATACAGCAATGTTGTCAGTAGAAGAATCCCATATGGGAGAGAAGTTTCCCTTAACTATCACATGTTGTGAAATAATGCTTGAAAATTATATCCTAGACTTGTATATTCATTTTAAGCAGCTTCTCTCTCCCTTGAAAGTCTTGTGTTAGCCAGAACTCCACTGAAATAGCAAAACATCTCTGGGCTCATACCCCACCCCGGCTCTTGGAAGTGAGATGTCTGCACCAGCCAACACGGGTACCCTGTAGGGCTGTGCGAAATTTCACTGCCAGTTTTGTTTTGACCTGTTTCGAGGTGGAACAGATATAGTTGAAACAGCCTCAAACCAAAATGAGGCAAGTTGAAACGTTTTGCCGTTTAGACTCTGTTTCGACGTTTCGCCCATAGGCTATAATGGGGAAGGACAAAACAGCCTATAACAGGGGTCGGCAACCCCTGGTACGCATGTCGAACGTGGCGCGCGAGGCCATTTTGCTTGGCATGCCACGGCCAGCCCTGGCTCTGGGTAGCTGCTGAAGCCCAGGCTGCTCCCAGCAGGGCTTGCAGCGTCCCAGCTGCCTGCGAGCAGCCCAGGATCCCGGCTGGCAGCAGTTCCCCAGAGCCGGGGCCAGCTGCAGCCAGGAGGCTCCAAACAGCTGCACCGGGCTCTGGCATCAGCTCCGCACCAGCTCGTGCAGGCACGCCTCGGAGTGGGCGGTGGCATTGTGGTGCTTTTCGGCACTGGCCAAAAAATGTTGCCTACCCCTGGCCTATAACTTTGTCATTTCTGGCCTTATTTGGATAAAATTTGCAGGAGTGATAGCCCCTCCTCAGGGTTTAAAGTCTGCCAGGTTTCAAGGAGATAGGTGCAGGAGGTTCGGGGAAATTGCACCCCAAAGTTTTGAAAGCAAAACTTGTGTCGCGTGTATGTTTTAAGCCACAGCAGGGTCAAAACTGCAGACATGCTAGCCCCCATGGAGGCCACAAAGCCTGCCAAGTTTCAAGAAGATAGGTGTAGGGGTTGGGAGGAAACCACCTCAAGCTGTGGACAAGCAAAACTTGTGACATGGGTGTCACTGTGTGTGTTAAGGCGCTGCAGGCCTGCTAGTCTCTGCTGTGGCCACGAAGCCTGCCAGCTGTTGAGGAGATCGGTGGAGGGGTTCTGGGGCCTGCACCTCTGGCTGCTGACAGGCAAAACTTGTGACATGGGTGCTTGTGGGAGTGTGTCTGTCTTGAGGCACAGCAGGAGGGGGGTGGGGGGGATGAACTACTGCAAGTCTGGCTGCTAGGCCCTACAGTAGTTTTCTCTGCCTACCCCCCCCATGCCCCAAGACAGACACAGTTGCATAAGCACCCATGTCCCGAGCTTTGCCCATCAGCAGCCAGAGGTGCAGGGCCCCAGAACCCCTGCGCCTATCTCCTTGAGAGCTGGCAGGCTCTGTGGCCTCAGCAGTGCCAGTTACTGAGCAGGCCTGCAGCTTTCACCCTGCTGCACCTTAACACACACATAGTGTCACGCATGTCACAAGTTTTGCTTGTCTGCAGCTCAAGGTTTCCCCCAACCCCTTGCACCTATCTCCTTGAAACTTAGCAGGCTTCATTGCCTCCACTGGGGCTAGCATGCCTGCAGTTTTGACCCCACTGTGACTTAACACACATATGTGACACAAGTTTTGCTTTCAAAATTTTGGGGTGCAGTTTCCCTGAACTCCCTGCACCTATCTCCTTGAAACCTGGCAGGCTTTATGCCCTATGGAGGGGCTATCACTCCTGCAAGTTTCATCCAAATCAGGCCAGAAATGACAAAGTTATAGGCTGTTTTGCCCTTCCCTATTATATCCTATGGGCGAAACATCGAAACAGTTTTGCCATTTCGACACCGAAACAGTTTTGCTATTTTGCTCTTCATCTTGACGGAACAGCTGTTTCCAATTGAAATGATTCAAAATGTCAAATGCTGTTTCATCGAAACACTGGTTGAAATGGGACGCTGCCGTTTTGCACAGCCCGAGATCTATCGCAATGGAACGTGTATTTGTGTGATACAGGAAAGACTCTATTTTCCTCGGCCACAATTCATCTTTGGGGGCTCCTGATTCAGTGCATCTCTCTCTCTCTCTTTTTTATTTTTTTTTTTATTTTTTTTTATTTTTTTAAACCTTGTACAGGCTGGACTACTGCCCAAATATTTACGCTCAGAAAACAACATGAACTACCATTTGTTTGGATCCCTCCAGCAATTTATGGAAAAACAAATGAACAAAAAACCCAAACAACCTTCTGCATGCTGCTTTCCCCCCCCACCCCTCCCAAATCTGGACTCATTGCCAAGCACAATTATAGGTTTGTAAAATTGGGAGACAATACCTTGTATTATATGCTGTATTAACAGCAGCAAATGGAATATTTGCTATGCAAAACATGCTAGGGTTACCATATTTCCAGTATCAAAAAGACGACACCTGTAGTGGGGAGGGGAAAGAGGTATATGACTCTGTGGGAGGGGGGTGGGGTGTTATGCCCGTGCCCTGCCTCTGCCCCTCACTTCTAAGCCACAGCCCCCACCGCCCTGCTGCTGCCTCTCACTCCTGCCTGACTGTACTCCACTCCGCAGCCCTGCCTATACTCCTCACTCCTGACCTGCTGCCCATGAAGCTTGTGTGTGTGTGTGTGTGTGTGTGTGTGTACGCACGCACGCACGCACGCACGCACACAGAGTCTCTCTGTGTGTCTGTCGCTCTTACCAGCGAGCAGCTGCTGGAACCTGTGCAGAGAGCACATGATCCACTGACAGCCACCACTGACAGCCAATCCCTTTGCCCTGCGGCTCCCAGCCCCAAGCAGCCAAGCTGGAAGTGCCAGGGAAAAGCAGAGGCAGAACAAAAAACACATTTGCTTGCATTTTAAAAACCTGCTTGTACAGGACAGGGGGCCAAAAAAGAGGACATGTCTGGGAAAACCCTGATATATTTCCATCTGGACCAGACCAGCTCCACGTCACACCTATCCATCCCAGAGGCCCTACCAGCGACCCTCTCTGGACAACACCTAGCTGAAAGAGACCCTGACTGGCCATCAAGGACCAACTTTCAGCCTGCGATAGGTAGATATCACCTGCATATTTCCTCCTCCAATTCGGACTCTCTCTCTCTTCTCCCAGACTTCAGCCCCTGCACCAAGCCTCTTTAACCCCTGCTGCCATTGTGTGTGTGCGCGTGTGCACAAAGGAACCAATAAAATATAATGTCACCATCTCCCCTGTTCAATAACACCATTATCATTTGTAACCCTGAGTTGTGTTGTGTTCTACTGAGCCCCGGTCCCTTCCCTATCTTAAATTTCTCTCTCTCTCGGCTCTAGGTCCCACCCCCAGTTTTTCCTGATCTGTCAATTCTGTCTCCCCTTTTCTGCCACCTCTCAGCTCCTCTTTGTCCCTTTTCTGCAGGCTCTTAGCCCCACTCCCACCACTTTTTGCAATCTCTCAGCCCTGTTGCTTTCTGCAATCTCTCAGCCCAACTCCCAGTTTTCCTCTCCCCACATACCTCTCAGCTTCCATATATTCTCCTTGCTCTGGCTCCAGCCTCTGGGCTTCTCCCTGGCATCACTCCATTGCTCTTCCAGCTTTCTGCTTTCAATTAACACCAAGTCTACCGGTTCTTATCCTGGTCCCAACAACTTTTACCCCCTACACTTTCACTCTCTCTATCTCTTACCTTAACTTTCCCCCAGGTATCCCAAGTACACCAAGCACATACATACACACCACAAATTAGGAACTCACCTGTGTGCATATGTAGCTGAGTGGTATGTATGTGAACTGATATACATGTATGTCGCTGGGTGCATGATATACAAATTAGGGATCCATGTATGTGTATTGGGTGTGCAGGTATTGTTAACTGATTCTGGTCTAATTTCTTTTGGTCTGTATAGTGTGTGTAGGTGCTTGAATTGGTGATAGGTGTGCATTTGCCTAGGCTGGTAATTTTGGATGTGTATGCACCTGGATTGGTAGTGTGTGTATACACACCTGGTGGGGGTGCATGCACCTAGAATGTGTGTATGCACCTAATTGATTTTTGAGTGGGTGCATGTGCAATTGTACTCTACACCTTCCTGTCTAACAGCACAATATTGAGATCCTGAGGGTTGGCCTGACCCCACAGGGCAACAGTCTCCTGCAGCGTTATCACAAGAAAGCTAAAGAAGTATGGATTGGATGGATGGACTTTAAGGTGCATAGAAAACTGGCTGGAACATAAGGCTCGGAGGATAGCAATCAATGGCTCAATGTCTAATTGGCAGCAGGTATCAAGTAGGGCTGTGTGAAATTTCACTGGCTATCTCATTTCAACACTGTTTTGACTCATTTCAAGGTTGGAACAGCAAAATCAAAATTAAACAAAGGGCTGCAAAACAGCCTTGAAACAAAATGAGGCTTGCTGAAATGTTTCGAAAGTCAAAACATTTTGACCATAGTGCTGGGGAAATGAACTCAGCCCAGCTGGGCTGACTTCCCATCCCCAGTGAAACATCCAAACAGCATCAAAACAGCCTTTCTGTTCTGATGGAATGGAATGATTCAGTGGTTTCAAATTGAAATTAAATTCAAAATGGAATGCTGTTCTGTCAAACCGTCAAAACTCAAGGTGAAATGGAACAGTGCCATTTCACACAGCCCTAGTATCAAGTGAAGTTCCCTAGGGGTTGGTCCAATATCTTCATCAATGACCTGGAAGGTGGGATAGAGTGAACCTTCAGCAAGTTTGCAGAGACACCAAGCTGGGGGGGAAGCAGTTGATATGCTGGAGGGTAGGGCTAGGATGAGGATTGGAGCAAAAGAAATCTCATGAGATTTTTATAAGGACAAGTGCAAAGTCCTGCATTTAGGATGAAATATCCCATGCTCTGGTACAGGCTGGGGACTGACAGGCTAAGCAGAAGCTCTCCAGAAAAGGACCCAGGGATTACAGTGGACAATAAGCTGAATGTAAACCAGCAGTGTGCCCTTGTTGTGAAGATGGCTAGCAGCATACTGGGCTGTATTGGTAGGAGTGGTGGAATCTCCATCCTTGGAGGTTTTTAAGACCTAGGTAGATGAAAACTTGGCTGGGATAATCTAGTTGCGGATGGTCTTGCTTTGAACAGGTCTTGCTTTGAGCAGGGGGTTGGACTAGGGGATCTCCTGAAATCCTTTCCATCCCTAATTTTCTATGATTCTATATGTTTAAAACATCTATGTATATTAATTGCTGCTAGTGATAAGCAGTGAGTGTGTCTACAAGAGATGCCACATCACTGTGGCGATGAGCTATGGCTACGTAGCTAGGCGCTACAGCGATTATAGCATTGGTGGGCACAAACCATGATGCCAATGCTATGTTGCCATAGTGATGAACTACTTCACTGTAGTGCATTGCTACAGCAACTTAGTTGCTAAAAATAACTGTGCCGCTGGGACAGTGCAGTAACTGCTGCTACTGTGCTGTCATTTAGTGCTCCCTAAAGCAAGCACTAAATGACGGTGCAGTAACAATTGCACTACGGGGGGCATATGTAACCGCACCCAGTATTAATATTAATCCACAGCAGTGGCAGTCCCATATATTTCTGTCCTGCTCATAACAATTCACTGGGATGGGAAATCCTAGAAATGTATTAAGAAGAGGGGGAAACTAATACAGATTTGTGATAACACTTCATTTTCACATTCCATCAAATAAGCATGTTCAATTAAGTTAGGTGATGGATATTAGGGCTGTGCGAAATTTCACCAGGAGTTTTGTTTTGATGCTGTTTCGACTCATCTCACTGTTTTGAGTTCAAACTAAAAATGAAACAGAGAGCTTCGAAACAGGCTCAGATAAAATGAGGCATTTCAAAACATTCCAAGTTTCGAAGCTTAAGCTGGGCTTGCCTGCAGGAAAACAGAAACTAAAGTAAGAAGAGGGAGGGGGAAGACAGGGAAGGAGTGCTCTCATTATTGACTATGTAGCTGGCCAGTGACTGTCATCCTTCCCTGAGGTCTCTTTCAATCCCAGTGCTCTGGGGGAGGGATGGAAAAACTGCATTGTTTGAACTGCCCTGCTTCCTGCCTTGGTGCCAGTTACTGAGATGTGTGTTCCAGTTTACCCTGCTGCACCTTAACACACACATAGTGTCACGCATGTCACAAGTTTTGCTTGTCTGCAGCTCAAGGTTTCCCCCAACCCCTTGCACCTATCTCCTTGAAACTTAGCAGGCTTCATTGCCTCCACTGGGGCTAGCATGCCTGCAGTTTTGACCCCACTGTGACTTAACACACATATGTGACACAAGTTTTGCTTTCAAAATTTTGGGGTGCAGTTTCCCTGAACTCCCTGCACCTATCTCCTTGAAACCTGGCAGGCTTTATGCCCTATGGAGGGGCTATCACTCCTGCAAGTTTCATCCAAATCAGGCCAGAAATGACAAAGTTATAGGCTGTTTTGCCCTTCCCTATTATATCCTATGGGCGAAACATCGAAACAGTTTTGCCATTTCGACACCGAAACAGTTTTGCTATTTTGCTCTTCATCTTGACGGAACAGCTGTTTCCAATTGAAATGATTCAAAATGTCAAATGCTGTTTCATCGAAACACTGGTTGAAATGGGACGCTGCCGTTTTGCACAGCCCGAGATCTATCGCAATGGAACGTGTATTTGTGTGATACAGGAAAGACTCTATTTTCCTCGGCCACAATTCATCTTTGGGGGCTCCTGATTCAGTGCATCTCTCTCTCTCTCTTTTTTATTTTTTTTTTTATTTTTTTTTATTTTTTTAAACCTTGTACAGGCTGGACTACTGCCCAAATATTTACGCTCAGAAAACAACATGAACTACCATTTGTTTGGATCCCTCCAGCAATTTATGGAAAAACAAATGAACAAAAAACCCAAACAACCTTCTGCATGCTGCTTTCACCCCCCACCCCTCCCAAATCTGGACTCATTGCCAAGCACAATTATAGGTTTGTAAAATTGGGAGACAATACCTTGTATTATATGCTGTATTAACAGCAGCAAATGGAATATTTGCTATGCAAAACATGCTAGGGTTACCATATTTCCAGTATCAAAAAGACGACACCTGTAGTGGGGAGGGGAAAGAGGTATATGACTCTGTGGGAGGGGGGTGGGGTGTTATGCCCGTGCCCTGCCTCTGCCCCTCACTTCTAAGCCACAGCCCCCACCGCCCTGCTGCTGCCTCTCACTCCTGCCTGACTGTACTCCACTCCGCAGCCCTGCCTATACTCCTCACTCCTGACCTGCTGCCCATGAAGCTTGTGTGTGTGTGTGTGTGTGTGTGTGTGTACGCACGCACGCACGCACGCACGCACACAGAGTCTCTCTGTGTGTCTGTCGCTCTTACCAGCGAGCAGCTGCTGGAACCTGTGCAGAGAGCACATGATCCACTGACAGCCAATCACTTTGCCCTGCTGCTCCCAGCCCCAAGCAGCCAAGCTGGAAGTGCCAGGGAAAAGCAGAGGCAGAACAAAAAACACATTTGCTTGCAATTTAAAAACCTGCTTGTACAGGACAGGGGGCCAAAAAAGAGGACATGTCTGGGAAAACCCTGATATATAGTAACCCTATACAGTATACATTATATTCAGGCTGGGAACTGGTTATTTTCGTATCTACTGGGCATGTCTACATGTGCAAATGCTTGTGGGTGGGTTTACTCTAGAGTAATTTGCTGTAGCATAAATCCATCCCAGACAGGCATCTACACATGCAGGGACGTGGGAGCAGATTTGCTGCTCACAGCAGCAGCCTGCGCCTTCTCCTTCTGGCCCTGCATCAGCGCCCTGCAGCAGCTGGAGGAGCTCGGGCTCCCCTGGATACTAGCCCAGGGGCTGGCAGGGACCATGGGGCCAGGAGACAGCAGTCAGGGGATGGTGGCTGGGACACTGCTCCCTGCCCTTGGGAGCTGCCTGCTGCTGGGGTGGGCTCTGCCACTGAAGCCTGGGACAGGACAGTGCCCCCCTTCCCTGGCAGCAAGAAGCTCCTAACCCTAGCTCTGCAATCTCAGAGTTGGGGATGGAAGATTCTTATCTGCTGCTGGGGCAGGAGGACATTGTCCCCACCTGGGCTGTAGTGGTTGAGCCTGCCTCAGCAGCAGGCAGCTCCCAGGGCCAGGAAGCAATCTCTTGCTTCCTGTTACCCTGCTGACCAGGAGCACACTTGCTCACGGTTGGCCGACTACACATGCCATATTGTGCATGTGTAATAATGGGGAGTAAATTTGCTGCTTGTATTTACAGGTAGCAGATTTACTTGCGATTAGAGCAAATTACTGTGCAATAAGTGTCTGTGTGTAAACAGTGATGCTTCCTGCAGTAATTAGCTTTAATCTTAAGTAAAGCATCTCATGTAGATGGGCCCACTGTGTTTTATTATAATCCTTGTAATTTATTAAGCTTTGCTAGCATCAGATAAGTTTGCACCACTGCAAGTAACTGGGATAAGCCACAGCTGCACCAGGGGATTTACAATAGTATGGTTCATTATGGCAATTTGCAGGCTTAGCTCTCACCAGCTTTGTTTAAGTAACATGTGCCAGCCAAAGTGTTTTACACTTGTCTGTAATGTAGGCACAACCATCATTAGCAATCAATATTAATCTGTATAAAACCACTACAGACTAATGGCTTGTCTACTCTGCACCTGGGAAGGGTGACTGCAGATTATGTGGGCATTCTAGACCTAGTTTTAATGTGGCTGGCAGGGGAGCTATAGCAGTGATGACCTGGCAGCACTGATCTCAGGGTGAGCTGTGCAAGCCTAGCAGGATTCATGGGTATGGGGCTGGTTAGTGAGTTCACTTCACCCAGTGCTGCTGTTTCTTCACTAGCATGGGTAAGCCTAAATAGGGGTAATCAAACCTCCCAACTGCTGTGTAGTCAGAACCCTATTACCAAATCCTGCTCATATTTATACCGTTGTAAAGTCAAAATCATTCCACTGAAGATGGGGGAATTACTTCAGATTTACATCGGTGCATGACACGCACTGTATGTAGTCTAAACTTGCTAAAGGAACTCTGGACTAAATGTTACCTTTTCAGGGGAGGCAAAACTGTGGTACCCCAATGGAAGCTCAAGGAGGAACAATGCCTCATGGAGGATTGGATGCTCAGAGGGAGGACAGTCTCTGTTATACAGTTCAAGAGTGTGCATTCCTCTTGGTGGACAGGTGCTGACAGGTCAGGGTGAAGATACAGCCTTTCAGGCTATGTACAGACAGACAAAAGCCTGAGGCTGAATTGATTCAATCTTTGCAGGTTAGTCTAAGCCAGGGATGGGCAGTAATTTTGGGCAGAGGGCTGTTTACCAAGTTTTGGCAAGCTGTCAAGGGCTGCATTTTCCTCTCTGGTGCTAGGCAAGGTCTTCTGGTTGGGGGTGGGGTGGGGCTGGACAGGGCTCGCTGCTGGGTCCTTCCACTGGCTTCCCCTGGGTCCTACTGCCCTGTCTCCTGTCATCTTTGACAAGCAGCTAGGAGCAAATAAATACTAATTTTCTAAATTTTTTAGGGGCCCTGCAGGCCAGATAGAATGGCCTAGTGGGCCAGATCCGGCCCCCGGGCCGTATTTTGCCCACCTCTGGTCTAAGCTGCATATATTGAATGGATAAGCAAATGAACGGACATTCACTTTTGATTCTGGAAATACAGCCACATGCCTGCAGTGTCCCAGGTCAGAAGCCAGGGGGTGCTAGAGCTTGGCTGGAGCAGACTGCTTGGGCCAAGGCTAGCCTGTCCACCCTGCGAGGGAGGAGTCTGCAGGGGAGGTACAAAGCATCTTGGGATGCAGGGGGACTGTGAATTAACTTGAATTGGGATTGGGGGGGGGGGTGGAATCTGGGACAGAAGTTAAATAAACCAATTTAACCTAAATCAGGTAAGTCTGATACTACATCCATCCAGGTTTATCTTAAACTAGTTTCAGCCATTTTGAAAGCAGGTTATGTGCACTGAACTTCTGTTGCATTACAGATTTGTACTAGCTTCCAATCATTTATAGTGGTTTAGGTGTAATTTCTGTGCCTAGCTTCAATGTTAGCCTGGTAAATGAGAGCCAGGCACATTTCTCTTGGTTAGGAGTGCAAGGCCATGCTGCGAGCTACAGTTTGAGAACACTTCTTGCACCACTTCATACTATGTGCACTCATGTCAGGGATAAAACACAGTGGCTGCACAGTTGTCATCTTGTGTAGACACGACCAGAGTGCTGCTTAGTACTGTATAGGTGAGATTTTAAAAGAACTCATTGCATGAGCTTAATTCTGCTCCTATTGAAATCCATGGGATTTTTATCATGAATTTCAATGGGACCAGAGTTAGGCAAATGTTGACCACTTTGCAAAATCCTGCCCCATATGTCTTTGAATGTCTTCAAAAACCTGAAATATATATTAATAAAATACCCTTCGCTATTTTGGCAGCATATGAAGTGGAGGCAAGGAACAATCATAGAGAATCCCTGCTTCGATACATTTAAAACTGTAATCTCTTCCTCAAGCACTCGCGCGCACTCTCTCTCTCCTTTTTTTTTCCCTTTTGAGGAGTCTCCAGCTGTCTCTAAATTAGAGTGAGTGTCAGCTGGTGTTCATTTAGTGAGGTCCATTCACTTCAGTGGATCTCTATCCGTTTGCATCTGCTATGAATTTGACCCCAGAGTGCAGTTAAGACTTCAGAGGACCAGATCCTTTAGTCCTAGCTGTCTTAAGTAATCTCCTTGGCTTCAGAGTTCGGTGAGATGAGGACTGAAGGAATTATTCTGGTTTTAATGCAAATCCTGTTTAGAAAATGGATTATTTGTCCTTTTTAATGTCTCAGTGAAATTTCAGTGCCTCAGTTCCTTTTCAAAACCTAGCCACCCACAGCCAAAAAAAATAATCATACTATTGTCTTCAGGACACACCCCATGCTAATTGATCTGCTACTCGGAGGGCTGGAAGGGGGGCACCTACTAGCTTGAGAGCCTACTGTGCAATTAGAGAAATACTACTTGCTTTACTTCCTCTCTCCTGTTATCTCCTGTGTCTTCCTTTTATTGGTGTTTTTCACTCCTTGGTATTCCAGCATGATATAACATTGCTGAATGCTGATGAGACCACACCAGATCCAGCCCCAGATGCTCATTATTGGCCAATTAACTTGGCAACACAGCAGCGTTTAATAGTTCTGTCTGGGAGACAATCTACAGAACCAGCCCGGCATGACATTTTATGTATTGGGGGAAAATGCCTTATTTATTCAAGTCTGACTAAATTGTGTCTATTCTTGCTATGAGTACATCAGAGAGGCAGGACTCCTTGTGTTCGATAGCTGCCTTCCTTACCTCTCAAGATGCATGTGTAAAAGCACAGATGGAAGCCAGGGACTCCCAGGAGCCTACATCTTAACTTAAGGAAAAATCAGGATCAGGTTTTTTTTTAAGTTTATTATTATTTATGTTGTGATAGTACGCAAGGCCCTAATGAGATTTGTGCCCCATTATGCTAAGTGCTGTAGAAAAAACAGTGACAGTCCAAACAGATGATGAATACGTAGTGCGAGGGCAACCAGAGGCAGAGAGATGCCAGCATGTTGGGCTGTGTGTGGAAATGGGAGCGACTCTGGAAACCCTACATACTTGATTTGATGACGGTTATTTCATAAGAGTTACAGAGGGACGGTGACTGACAGAAAATAGTGAGATGCTGATGGAGAAAAAGGCAGTAGTGCAATGGGGGGTGGGCAGGGCAGTGACTGGGGCAGCAGCCCTTTGGGAAGGGGGGACGCCCATTGAATATCGATGCCCTTTAGAGAGGAGGGAATGCAAAACTAGGTGCTGCTGCCATCAACACCGTAGCAAGCATTGCTGTCCCATTCATAGCCAGCGCCCAACATGCAGTGCTGCCCTGCTATGTCTCTGGAGAGAGGGAAAATATTTTTGTCAAACAGCATTACAATGCACTGGAAGAGACTTGATTCATCGAGTCTGCTGGAGTGTGGTAATTGCTGCGCTCCAGCAGACTCCAGCGTCATGTGTATCAGTGTCTTCATGCTGAAAAATGGCAGCGGGGGTGGTTTACTTAAAGCACATTTGATGAGCTTTAGTTAGTGCCCCTGCCACCATTTTTCAGTGCAGGGAGGCTGATGCATGTAATGCTCTGGATGCTTTAATTAGAGCTCTCTGAGCTGCCCTAATTAAAGTGCCCCTGCCCACTCCTGTAGCATGTGTATAAATGCCATGATGTCTAGAGCAGGTGTGGCTCTATAAGACTGTAGCTGTCTTTTAGTCACATTAAGATATAGCACTCTCAGAATGATTTTAACTCTCTAAATCTTACTCTTACCCTTAGAAATGAAGTACATTTTGCTCAAATAATAGAAAACTGAGAACTCTGCCCAATTCAAAACTGTACAGACAATTTAACTGGAAGAGGGGCTTCTAATATTAAAATATCTCAATGCAATCACACCATGAATAATAGAAAGTAACTTGCGGGGCTATTATTGTCTTTCATCTCTGCTCACACAATGTTGTCTCATGCAGACAATGTTCTTTAATGTTCAGCATGTGTTTTTCATGTTCTGAAGGAACAAAGATGTGACACCAATGCATTTTGCAACAGAACATCAAGCATCATAATATAAACTGTCAAGAGAATCAAGATTGTGGATCTTTCTGGTCTGAAAGTACATGAGCAAGGGTTGTAACATGCCATTTCCCCCCTCATCTAAAATGGATTAATGTGAAGAACATTTTGCCCTGCACCCTGATGTGTACCATTAACCTCATAATTTCTTTCCATTTTAGAAATCCAGTTCTATCAACCCAGACAACTCACAGAATCCCAACAATGTGAGTATATGTAGCACTATAGCAGGTATTAGGTTACTGCTTACTGGTAACATGTTTATCAAGCTTTTTCATTAATACTGTAGGAAGCTGATTTATGCTGTATCACTTTAATCAGATTTAAGCATGAGCATATATACTCTATACCAGGTTTTTTGATACCTACTGGTTCCCCACGTCAGAGGAAGGTACAACTGGTTGCTTAAACGGACTTTCTGCCTGTCTGCTGTATGCCTCTCAGCAGGGCACAAAACTGGCATCTGGTCCATAGTTACTTTATTGAAAGGAGAGTTTAAGCCATGGAGCACAAGTCTGTGGTGCAGAGAGGATTTTGTTGCAAATTCTGTGACTGCAGAATCGGAGGCTATACATAGCTCATGGCTTCACTTTATGGAGAATATCGACATTTAACTTGACTTGTGTGCTCTTCCCATTCAACAGTTCTGTGGGAGGCCTCTTGCTCTGCTGCCTGTCAGGTATCACAGCAGTATTGTAAGAAATCTATGGGAAATGATTTGCAAGGCTTTCCTTCTAGGTCAGCAGTTTGCAAACAGTCTTTCAAAACTCAATTAAAATGTTCGCTTTCCTCATTGGCATGAAGATAATAAATGGAAGAATTTCAAGGCTTAATATGTCTCCCTTTCAAAAATGCTTCAAATTCCATGGCTATGAACAGAAGTGCTTTATCGTAGATTAGCTCTCTTGGATTTCCTTCCTGACTGGATATTGTTAACAAGAACTCTATTGCTATAGTGGAAGTAGCCTGGGAAATGAAAGCTACTTCTGGCCATTTGCTAAAGTAATCAGTTAAAGTAATAGCATCAGTTGAAGTCAGCTGGTGCTGTTTCAGAAGTTTTTAGTAATATAATAGCAATCTTTCCCTTTCTTTTCCTGCAGGCAGGGAAAGAACTGTAGCATAGTTTAGCACAGCGGTTCCCAACCTGTTTTTTCCCCATGACTCACTGCTGGGAGTGGAGTGCAGTGGCGGCGGCAGCCCAGGGGTGAGGGTTGGGGAGCTCCTGGCACGCGGTGCAGCACCTCTTTTGTGTGCAGTGCCACCAGCATTGCCCCCGTGACCCTCATTTGGGTCATGACCCAGGGTTGGGAACTGCTGGTTTAGCAGGACATCCTGCTTTCCATTGTCAGTACTTAGTAATTAAAAGTGCCTCGATACAGCAGAATTCTTAGCACGATGGGAGTGCTCGGTGCAAGGGATGCCTCGCTACGGCGGGAAAAGCCTTGGTGCAGTGATCAGCTCCCTCCAAAACTAGCAGTTGCACCGTTTGGATGCATGCTACCGATTGGCTCATTGTAAATTATTCACACCCGGCGGCTAGCAATTGGCTCACTAGCCGTATAAAAGCTTGGGTAGTTTCCGCCCAAGTCAGAGAACTCTGCGTGTACATTGGGAATGAGTTCCTCATGTACCTTGGAGCAAAATTGGAGGCCTGATCAACCACCAACCACTCCCCGTCGACGACTGTCCCGACGTACCCCGCACCCTGCATGCTCGGAAAGCATCGGTGTGATTTTGCTTGTACCTACACTGTGTGCATCGACGCAAGTCCCTGTACGTCAGTTTGTAAGTAAAGTTCTTTTCAATTCAACCAGTACGCGTTTGTGCCTAATTCCACTCCATCGCGGCCCCATCCCGGCTATACTCGGCACCCACATCCATATTGGTCACATGCCTCATATCATATCTTGTGGTCGCTGCGTGTGTGACTTGGTCTGAGAGCAAGCGAGCTGTGCTGTACTTTCTGGATGCCCTCCATTCATCACCATCTTGTGTACCCTTCTTACCTTGCAATATTAGTGGTCTGACTACTTCAAGATGGCTTCCTTAGTCCTTGTGAGCCAGATTTTTCCTGGTGTCAGACCTAGTCAGTGGGTTTGCATTGAATTGTACCGGTTTGGACCTAGCCCAATTAGGTTTTCCTTCTACAATGAATAACTGTAGCTTAGAATAATGATAAAACTTTTCTGTAAAGTTAGGTCTGGCACATGGACTGACCCCCTATGTATGGATTTTACTGCATTAAGTGGCTTGGAATCGTACCAGCAGATGCTGTCCTTGTGAGCCCAGAAAACTTCTTGTTAACAAAAGGACAGCCAAAGTTTCTATGAACCAGAGAAGAATCACTTACCAGACTCACTCAAACACCGTAAAACATGGGCCTGTATGCTACTCGCCCTGCCACTCATCTCTTTACAGATAGCAAATGCTGCGTAGAAACTGTCTTTGATGTAGCTTACCTAACAGTGATTCTCATCAGCCTCCTGCTAGTTCCTCTTTGGCTGCTCTCTACATCACTAGAATATTCATGCTGATCACTGCTTGCTGCCCTTTTTTAACTTTAATTAGGTCTGCCCTAGGGGTTTTTGAGCTTGGAGAACTTTTGTTTAACAAAAGTGAGTTTGCTTGGTAGGCTAAGCACAAGTTATTCTCAAGCTCTCCTAGTGCTTCCCTTGATGAACTTGCATTTGCGTTGAGTTCCCATCACCTATAACATATGCATCAGAGATAAACTGGTGCTTTAATATTTTCTTATGAGGAAGAATTCCTCTGTGGAGATATTTAGCATGTTCTTCTCGCATTGACCAAAGCAATGAATGCCTTGTTCAACTTACTTGCAATGTTCCAGAGGAATGCTTTAAAGAGATAATAGGTCTACGGGCTAATAGTTTCCAAATTTAGATCCTAAATTTTAAAATAGCATCCCAACCTCAGATTGAATGCAATGAACTGTTGCCGCTGTCCTGAGTCTTACTTCTTAATTTTTTTCAAATAATTATTCACTGTGGCAGGGGGCAGGGAATGAGGGTTAGAAATCTGAAACTTAAAGAGGCCAGCTGTGCTGATGAGAAACACCTAGGCAGAGTAATTAGCAGCCTGGTCCAGTCTAATAAGGGTCAACACAGGAACCTGGAAAAGGAGGAAGGGGAAAGGCTGCAGAACTGAGAGGGAATGACTACTAGGAAAGGAGTGTACCTTCTGGGCAGATAGAGCAGCTAGCATCATAGTAAGAGTAGGCTTAAGAAGGTAACCTGAACCTGGAAGACCAGGTTAGAAGAGGGGAAGAATTGAAGCCTAAAGGCTAGGGACAGACATTCAAAAAGTTGGAGCCTGGGTCTGCCTGGGGCTCCTTGCTTGCTGCAGCAGTGGCAGGGGTGGAGGCTCAGCCAGATGCTGGCCAGCATGGCCTCCTGAGGCAGAGGGGGCAGGGAGGGGGTTTATTCCCTCCTCTGTCCCCAGGGGACTGCAGCCAGGTCTGCCAGCCCTGCACGGGGCAAGCAGTGGGGTAAGCCCCCTCTGCCAGATGCTGGAGGGAGGGGGGAAATAAACCCCCTTCATGCCCCCATTGCTTAAGGGGGCCTTGCCAGCTGGCCTCTAGCCATGCCCCTGCCCCTGCTGCTGGATCGGCAAGGGGATGGGGACTGTGATGGGCGCTTCTCAGGGTTTCTAAAGGAGCGCAAGCCTCTTCATGGTAGAGGGGCTGTGCTTTGGGCAGGAGTGGGGCTCTCTGGAGCAGAGAGCACAGCCCAGAGAGCATGCTGGGATGCTAGGGGACTCTCGTTTAACTTAAACCAGGAAGGAGCCTGGGACAGAAGTTCCATAAACTGGTTTGAGCTCAATCAGTTAAGTCTGATGCTACATTCAACCAGGCTTATCTCAAACCAGTTTTAGCCATTTGAAATTGGTTTATGTGCACTGAACCTATGTTCTGTTATAGGATTAAACCAGTTTCTGATCACTTAAACTGGTTTATGTGTAACTTCTGTCCCTAGCCAAAGACATGGATACTAAAGCCTGAGTACAGGGCTTGGAGAGAGAGCATCATAATTTACCTTGGAGAAGGGGAATGCAATTTTTGTTGTGGTGAGAGCCAAGATGGCCTGACTTTGTTTAGTTAACCTGGAGTGGGGACTAGAAAAGGGGTGAAGAGGAGATCCCCACAAGAGCCCAGGTGGGCTCAGATACGAAGTATCAAGTAAAAGGGACTCAAGAAGGCTTGGTGAGCAATGCAGCCTGAGTGCACCCAACGAGGTGCAGAGCATGCCGAAGTCCTACAGAGAGAAGCAAGAGGGCAGGAGCCAGTGGATCAGAAAAGCAGAAGATCTGGACTGGTGACAAAGGAACTGAAGTTCAGAGACTTTGGAACACCACATTAACATCCGTGTGAGATGAAAGCCTCCCTTCTTAATTAAAACCTAATAAGACTTATATCACATGAGGGACACTAAAAAGGAAGTGAATTTTGTGCAAAATGAGCTCCAGGGCGTGGAGTGGTGCCCATCCTGCGACACTCGCAAAAAGCAGTTTTAACGATAGGAACATGGGAGGCTGTAGTGCAGAAAGGTTAACGCTCTGTTTTTGTGCGAAGTATTTGAGCCTTTGCAGCTTCCAGTGACTTTGCTGGGATTTAACAGTGCTCAGCATTTTGAGTCATGGTTTACTAAAGATCATATCGTGAATCAATCCGTGTAGAGCAACAATTTCTAAAGTGATGAGTGGTTGTGGGACTGTCAAGGGTTTGATAACCAGATTGAGATATCTTAAGAGGTGTCTCAATTTCAGAAGCTGCTGAGAATCCTCCCTTACCCAGAGGTAAATAACCCAATTTTTATCTCAAACTGGATGCCAAAAATTGAGTCCCAGAAAATCATTGGTCACTCATTAAAGTCTTGGCCACAACCCATTGCGTTGTGCCACTTCACTGACCTTAATTCTAATGGCTTTATCCTCCAATAAAGCTAATGAGAGTTTTTTCTATTGACTTGACAGGGAACAGAATCAAACCCTTAGAGCAGGATGTACTGTGTGGTGCCACCATGTGCTCTATAACTGACTTATGACATATGCTGCTTTAGTTTACTGAGCACGGTGCCATTATCCAGCTGTCTGTATGCATCAAGGTAATTGTAGGTTGATATTATGATGCAGGTTACTATTTTGTATTGTTGTAAGCGATATGTTCTTTCTGGTAATGGATATGATTTTTGTTCACGCTGAATGTATTGGCCTTAGTAGAAAACTCTCAGCCACGTTAGAAATGGCACTCTGATCTTTGGAGTTGGGTTCAACTGAAGTATCACAGAGATAATAGTTATTAGGTCTTCTATTCCATCCCTTTTTTAAAAAGCTCCTGTACCCAGAGATAAATGCATTGTTCAATGTTTTGTCCTTCTGATGCTTAAAAAGATACTGTCAAGGCTGATAGGATTAGAAGGAATCCTTGCCAATTTTTTTAAAATGGATATATGACTACTGGTCGTGCTCTCTCAGCTTTGCATTTCTGCAGGCTTGGTAATGAAATGTGCAAAGAACAGAGCACGTGAACAGGAACAGAGGAGACCAGAAATTAGAGGGTATGTGATATGCATGTATAAATGGTGAGGAATTGAATCTTCTGCTTTCTTTTTCTTGCGTACCGTCTAACTCGGTGGTTCTCAGCCTTTTTGGATTCAAGGCACCCTTGCAAGACTTGGGGCACCCTTCAGAAAATACTAGCTTTCAGTCATTTTTTTGGACCACAGAAAAAGTAACGGAGCAAAAACTTGGAGAGACCACAACAGGTCAGAATGTTTTTGACATTGTGGATTCCTTTTTGAAATCCCTGAGTTTATCCTGGAAATCATGTACACCTAGCAGTGCTAAAAATTGTTTGGCACCTTTGAAAGGATCTCAAGGCACCCCAAATACTGCAGCACCTTGGTTCAGAATCACTGGTCTAACCTCTTACAGCTGTGCCCAGATTGAGTTAAGTAGCCTATTTCAAAATTAGCTTTGGACTTGCGAATTTTTATCGTTCTTTTAAGTTTGTGGAAGAAGACTTTGTCTTAGTATGCCAATCCTGAAGCCCCAGAAACTGGCACAGAAAGTAAGGGGGAGTTCCCACTTTTATATAGAAAACCATAGGGGTTGCGTTCACAAGCCAATGGGCCAAAGGGAGGGAACAGGTAAAGAAATACCAAAACTGTGGTAAAACACTCTGCATCTTAATTCCCCTCTTCCTCCCCCTGTCCCAAACCTACGTAGGTGTCTCCCAACAAGCCTTTAGTCCCTAAAACACTCAAATAGCAGCCTGCAGCTGCCCCCAAGTCTGAGTCCAGCTCCTTCAGGCCATAGTCCTGGCTGACGGAGCCAGTGAGATCTCCAGTTTCACTGTGCACTCCTCTAAACAAGGCTGATCAGATTGCACATGCTGGCAGCTCTCTCTGTCCCTTACTCCAGCCTCAGTCTTCCTTTTTCTTTTTTCCTTTGCCCCCTTTCCCTGCCTCTGGGGGTTTCTGGGAGCTGTAGTCCACGTTAAGGCTAAGTACAGAAAGTCAAAAAGCCTGAGGCAGAATCAATTCAGTCTTTGCAGGTTAGTCTAGGATGCAGACATTCAACTGAAAAGCATCCAGACACACACTTACCTTTGATTCAGGAAATGCGGCCACGTGCCTGCAGTGGCTCAGGCCAGAAGCCAGAGGGCACTAAAGCATAGATCTCTGGCACATAGCCAGCATGGGCTGTGTGTTCGCTTCCTCTTCCTGCTGCCCCCAAGATCTCTGGGATTTGCAGCCCAGAGTCTCAGCAACAGGACTCTGCAGGGTTGCTCATCACTTCCTGTTCCTGCTTTCAGGTGCCTCTGGGATTTGTTGTCTACAGTCACAGCCAGCAGTAAGTTTCAGTAAGTTTAGCAGGGCAGCTTTGTACTGGGGGAAGAGGGGTTTAAACACCCTCTCCCTGGCCCCAGACCGCAGCCAGGGTTTGCCTGTTGTGGGGAGGGGCAGTCCCTGCCTCTCCTCTCCTTCCCTCCCCATCCCTTCTCTGCTGGGGCAGACAGCACAGCGCAGCCAACCCAGGGCTGGAAAGCATGCTGGGATGCTGGGGGACTGTGATTTAACTTGAACCAGGAAGGGGTTTGGGCCAGAAGCTTCATAAACTGATTTGATCATTAACTGACTGAATCAGTTAAGTCTGGCACTACATTCAGTCAGGTTTATTTTAAACCAGTTTTGACCATTTTGAAACTGGTTTATGTGCACTGAGCTTCTGTTTCAGGTTTAAACCAGTTTCTGATCCCTTAAACTGGTTTACGGGTAACTTCTGTCCCTAGCCTAACAGTGAGCCCAGCTCTGAAGACTGATCTCTGGCTCCACCTGCTATTACCCACCTTACAGTCATATACATTACATTAAACTGCAGTGTGCCTCAAGCCCCAGATTGCCTTAATCCAACCTTGAACTAGAAGTACTTTTATGAAAAATAAGGATAGTGTAGCTGGATAAAGGCATGTGGCAGGGGTAAACATAACATTAGTATTATTGGTAAGTTGATCATAAGGGAACTGCAACATTTGGCTTCTATCAATGCTCAGAGCACAAATCTCAACAGAACTTTTCTAAAGAGTGGTTCATTAGAACAAGTCTTGTGTGGCTGATGCACTGAAAACATGCTACATGGATCACTGAAACCTTTCCCGGTGGGTCTGGATTATTCCTAGGTTACCAAACATATTACCAAATGCATTATATCTGAAACTCTTTC
>NW_005841887.1:1881840-1883971 GCF_000455745.1 Alligator sinensis | reverse complement strand
CTTGCACATGATGTGTTTTTGATTTTCATAGATTTGTAGATTGTAAGGCCAGAAAGGACCTTGGGAGATCATCGGGTCCAGCCCCCTGGACCTGACGCGCAGACCCGGGTCCAGATTTTGCTGTGGATTCTCAGACATGATGAAAATCAAACTTTCTTTGGTTCTTAAGCCCGAGTGTACACAATTCACATTTAGCCTTCTCAGTTTGAATATACTGGCCTTTTCCTCTTCGCTGCTTTTTATCTATCTCATTTTCAGGTGAAGAAGTATTAAAGAGTTATTACTTTGGTTTAGGCCTGACTCTGCCACCAAGCACACTTCAGTACCTTTTTACTTATTTGTGATGTACAATGCTGCCGAAAGGGTGGGAAAAGGGCGAATAAAAGAAAAGATTACAACTCTTAGAGCTGTTTATGAACTTGTCTGCAGTGCTAGGGGTGTACACGGCCCTCTCAAAAATGTGTCATGCTGGGTGTGCAATCTCTGCATACTCTGGACCTCCTGGAAGCATTTTGTCCTTCAACAGGATCTGCACCTACAAAGCAGTTAGTTCCTCTTATACAGCACTCTGAGACCCTTGTACAGAAGGTGTTTGGGATATACAAACACAAAGAATTGTTTTTTGCTATGTTAGAAACTACCATCAAAATTCAGGCAAAGTGCAGACTACCATTCTTAGTGTTGAAATCCTTTTGCTATTTTTAATACATTATGTGAGTGAGAGAATATAGGGAAAGTGATCCAAAAAGTCCCCTGTATGCATTTTAATAATAATTTCCATATAAAAAGAGAGAAATCATAATTTTGTTCTGGCATATCGTCTCCATTCAAACAATACAGAGGTTACTGCAGAGCTCCTGCCTTTGATTTCTTACTTCACTTCAGCTTGTGTACCAACCAATTCTTGTTAAATATTTATGGACAAGATTAAAGACTTTATAAAACTTAGCAGCTGGCAGCTGTCCTCGCCTAAAGGATAATGCACCGAGTTTTCATTTTAATTGGATAACGATGTGACCGCAATATGCAAACCTCAAGGGAAATACAAGAATCGAAATATGTAAAGCAATTTTTTAAGGAAAATATCCTTTTACACTTTGTGCTTTCTTTTCCCTTTGGTCACTTTTATGCGAAGGTGAAATTGTCATTTCATTTCACTTCATTTCATTTCATTTCTTTCTTCTTCTTTTTTTTGGAAAGGTTTTGTGCTGGAGCTTAAACTTTTTGGAATGCATGACATTCTGTGTTTTTAGGCCAGACAAGTTAACTGTAACGCTTCTGCATCTTTCCTTCCCTTATTTTACTGTCTTCCACTACAGCTAATGTTTGTTGTCACTGTTACTTTTCTCTGGAGTTTTCTTAGGCCACCTGTACTTGCATTTGGCTGCAAATGTTGGAACACGGCCCGAAAAGGGGGCAAAATGGGGAAATTGCATTACCCTAGGAGCAGAGCAAGGATTCAATTGTAATTAAGCTCTGCTGGGTTTCTTGGCACAGCTTCCTCCTTAGTGCTGTCTCAGCTCTTCTGGCTGGTAGATTGAGGGGGGGAGGGAGAGGACCAAAACATCACTTCCCAACCTTTGCAATCCCATCTACCTAGAAGCAGGGTACCCAGGGTACTAATAAGTGGTAGCTCTTTCCCCCACCCCATGTACAGTCTTGTGGTGCAGGTAGGTAACTTATACAGGGTTACAAATGGGCTCCTCAGACTCAAATAAACTCTTCCTCAGTGTGTAGCTCAGCTCGTGATGCAAACTTGAGATCACAAAAGCTTGTGCTCTCTGTATTTTAGTTAGTCAGCCTATAAGGTGCATATCTACCCTGTCATAGTATCATAGTACTTAGGGTTGGAAGGGACCTAAATGGATCATCATGTCTGACCCCCTGCCCCGGGCAGGAACGGGTGCGGGGATCATATCACCCCAGCCAATATCTGTCTAGCCTCCTCTTGAAGACCCCCAAGGTAGGAGAGAGTACCACCTCACTTGGGAGCCCGTTCCGGAGCCTGGCAGCCCTAACTGTGCAGTAATGTCTCCTGATGTCCAGCCTGAACCTTCTCTCTAACAATTTGTGGCCCTTATTCCTAGTAACCCCAGGTGGTGCCTAGAGCAACATAGCCTCCCCCAATTCC
>NW_005841887.1:1880811-1881830 GCF_000455745.1 Alligator sinensis | reverse complement strand
TTCCTGCTGGTCCCCACTGGTGAGTTTGTAGGCGGCCACCAGATCCCCTCTCAGCCTTCTCTTGTGGAGGCTGAACAGGTTCAGGCCTTTTAGCCTCTCTTCGTAGGGCCTGCCCTGATGCCCTTTGACCATGTGAGTGGCCCTTCTCTGGACCCTCTCAATGCTAGCCACATCCCTCTTAAAGTGTGGAGCCCATAACTGGATGCAGTACTCCAACTGCGGCCTGACCAGTGTTACACAGAGGGGAAAGATCCCTTCCCTGGACCTGCTCGAGATGCATTGTAGATGCATGACAAGGTGTGGTTAGCCTTACTGACTGCTTCTTCGCTTTGGTGGGTCATGTTCATCCTGGAGTCAACAATGACTCCAAGATCCCTTTCTGCCACCATGTTGACAAGAAGGGTGTTCCCCAGCTTATAGGTGTGTTGCTGGTGCCTTCTCCCTAGATGCAGCACCTTGCATTTGTCTGTCTTCTCCCTGTAACAATGTGTGTAGCTCACAATACATCCTACTGTAATAGGACTACTATTACCTCTAGTATTGTATATTCTTTGTTCTCTGTTATGAGGACTGATACTTCATTATGATATGAATAGTTCCTGGTTTTTAATATGTGCTCAGATTTATTAAGCACATAAGAAATGGAGGTACATCCTGGTTAGGTGGCAGCTGAGCAAAGATTTTGAGGAATGCAATTTTGGACTTAGAATCGTAGGTATTTTTACACATGCATGCATCGCAGTGCAGGGTGATTTGACAAGCTCTCGGCACTGCGACACATGCAGTTGTATAAGTGGTGAAATGTGTGTCATTGCGCAGAAAATGGTGATGACGCACTTTTGAACTAAAACACCTTGGAGGTACTTTAGTTCAAAAGTGCACTTCCCCCATTTTCTGCATGCTGATGTGCATTTTGTTGCTTATACAACTACATTTGGGTCATAGATTCATAGATGTTAGGATTGGAAGGGACCTCAATAGATCATCGAGTCGGACCCCCTGCATATGTAGGAAAGAGT
>NW_005841887.1:1874505-1879027 GCF_000455745.1 Alligator sinensis | reverse complement strand
TTTCCTTAAGGCACAGCCACCCTTCTTGGGCTCCCATCACTTCAAAACTCCTACTCTGCAGTGCGTCCTTGACTAATCGCCTGAGTTCATTTAAATCAGCTTTCCTAAAGTCTAGCACTTTCACCCTACTAGTTACCTTACCCACTCAACGTCTTATGGTGAATTCTATTATTAGGTGATCACTGTCCCCCAGATGGCTACTGATCTGTAGGTTCCCTACCATGTCATCCCCTGTTGCCAATACCAGATCCAGTATGGCATTCCCCCTAGTGGGACCATGTACCTCCTGTGTCAGGTGGAGGTCCTGTACACAGGTTAGAAACCTGCGTGAGCGGTGGGACTTTGCCGTCTGTGTCTCCCAGCAGATGTCCGGGTAGTTTAGGTCCCCCATGACTACCGCCTCTTTAGCTTTTATGGTCTCCGAGAGCTGCCTCAGGAGCCCCGAATCTTTTTCTTCCCCTTGATGTGGGGGTCTATAGCAGACCCCTACCACCAAATCCCTTTCTCCTTGACCCCCATGTAACCTAACCCACAATCCTTCTACTTCCTCATCCTTGGATTTCATCTTGATGAGGGTCGATGTATATTGCTCATTGACATAGAGCGCAACCCCTCCCCCTTTTTTCCCCACCCTGTCCTTTCTGTACAATCTATAACCCTCAATATGTACCGCCCAGTCGTGGGATGAATCCCACTAGGTTTCTGTTAGCCCTACTAAGTCATAGGTGTTTTGTGAAAGCAGGAGGGTCAGCGTGGTTCGCCTCGCCTTGCGTGTGGAAGAGGCTCAATTAACTGAGTCTGCTCCGAAATGGCAGGTCTCTGGCACAGTGCCAGAAAAATAGTATGTGTATAAGTGCCCATAGAAAATGAGGTTAGAAGGGACCTCAGGACGTCATCTGGTCCAAATCTATGTTCAAAGTAGGACCATCCCCAACTATCTCATCCCAATCAAGGCTTTATCTAGTTGGGTCTTAAAAACCTCCAAGGATGGAGATTTGACAACCTCTCTGGGTAACCTGTTCCAGGGCTCTGTTACCCTCCTAGTGAGAGACTTTTTTTCCTAATATCTAACCTACACTTCCTTTGCTGCAACTTGAGACCATTGCTTCTTGTTTTCTCATCTGCCACCACTGAGAACAGCCCAGCTCCATCCTCTTTGGAACCCCACTGCAGGCTATTATTGAATCCCTTCTGTCTTCTCTTCTCCAGACTAAATAAGCCCAGTTCCCTCAGCCTCTCCTCAGAATTCATGTGCCCCAGCCCCCCAAACTGTTTTTATTGCCTTCTGCTGGATGCTTTCCAATTTGTCCACGTCCTTTCTGGAGTGGGGGGTCCAAAAACTGGATGCTGTACTCCAGATATGGCCTCATCAGTGCTGAATAGAGGGGAATAATCACTTCCCTTGATCTTAGCAGTGCTTTTCCTAATGCAGCCCAGGATGCCGTTAGCCTTCTTTGCAACAAGGGCACACTGGCTCATATGCAGTTTTACTGTCAACTGTAACCCCCACGTCCTTTTCTGCAGAGCTGCTTCTTAACCAGCTGGTCCCCAGCCTGTTCTGATGCATGGGGTTGTTCTGTTCTATGTGCAGGATTTTGCCCTTCTTATTGAACCTTGAGATTTCTTTTGGTCCAATCTTCCAATTTTTGAGGTCTCTCAATCATAGCCTTACCCTCCAGAATATCTCCTACTCCCCGCAACTTGGTGTCATCTGCAAACTTGCTGAGGATACGTTCCATCCCATCTTCCAGGTCACTGATGAAAATACTGAACAAATATTGACTTGTGGGTGAAAGTGGAATTTAGGTAAGACTTGGGCACCTATATGCATCTCTCAGTCCCTAAGTGACTTGCCAAAGGTCATACCAAAGATCAGAAGTAGGGATTGGGGGTGAGACTGTCACAGACTGGCATGCCATGCTTAATACTGCACCTTCCAGTGGCTCCATCATTGTTTATTTTAATTTAAATTTTCTATTTATTATGTACCAGGAGCATAACCATGGGTAGGAAAAGGGAGCATGAGCCCTGGGAACTGACTGAGGGCAGGAGTGGGAGGGCATCAAAATGGACATGGGTGGAAGGCTGGAATGGGTGCAGCTACTCTAGAGCTTCAATCTCTGGGTCCTTCTCTTTCTCTGAGCAGCATGCAGCTGCCAGGACCCTTGCCTGGAGCCCATAGCTGCCCAAGACACAAACTCTTCTGACCCCATCCTCCCCTACCACTCTTCCCAGGGCACCAGGGAGCTTGCTATGCCTCTGGCTTTCATTTCCCAATTCAGTTACTTGCTAAGGATGTCTCTATACCACATCAGAAAACAGTAGGAGGTGCTATTGTGAAGGTACACTCCTTCCTGTTATGGTCATGTTGCATGCCAAAAATGTAGTGTAGCTGCTCATAGAACAGCAGGATGTTGTGCCTAGTACCACTGTTGTGACCATGTACAAGCTACAGATGTTGGCTGGGTGTACCTTGTCTGTAGTCCTTGGCATACACTTGGCATATGACTTGAATAGAGAGTGGGGCCTGTTTCACAGCAGTGTTTCTGAGCGTTGCTTGACACCATTTGTGGAGAAATGCCCAAAGTGACGCAGCATGTGGTATGGATGACATAGCTTCGGTCTTGAAGCCTTCAGCAGGGAGCTGCGATGCTGACAGTTTTATGGGGACAGCTGGGTCTTTTAGCACTTCCAGTAGTGAGAGCTGGTCTTCTCTACATTTTTTTGCATGCTTCTCATCTTTTGTTGCAGGAAACCTAGGATATTCACAAGTAGGGAGGTACTGATTTTTATCAGTGTGATGTCTTTCTTTCTGAGGCCCGCTTCATAGGATTGTGTGTGTGTGTGTGTGTGTATGTGGGTGTGCACATGAGAGAGATTTAAATATGTATTTTTTTTTTTTTTTTTACTATGTGTATTAGTTAATGTTTACTGGTTATCATGAAAATACCTTTTTATTTCTGCATTTCATTCGAATAGGTAATTGTGATTCAGTACCTGTACTTTCATATCCTCTCTCTAGTTTATGATTTGTACCTGAGGTGGTAATGTCCTTCGAATGCATGGGTAACCACTCTGCAATTAGCAGATGTGACTGAGCTGTAGTGATATTTCTGTAATTATATGAAAAATCTTTAAAATTCTGTGTCAAGTGACTTTTTGCTTAAAGATTATTGATTAGTTTTGACCTTGGCTCTGTAATGACATTATTCTGCTTGAACATAGGCCAGATTTTCAGCCCATGTGAACCATCTGGGAGGAGGAGGCTATGTTGACTGGGGCCTAACACTGTATGCACTTCTTCCCTGCCCTCCCCCTCCCCTACTTTCCCCCTCTGGTGTATCATCTTAACCCTCCTTAGCTAGAGGCAGACTTTCAACTAGCCTGAGCCAGAATTGATTTAATCTTTGCATGTTAGTGTAACCTGACTAGGCTGAATCTGTACAGACATCCCAGAAATGCAGGCACATGCCTGCAGTGGCTAAGGCTAGAAGCTGGGGGCGCTAGAGCAGCTCTCCTTTCCCTTTTACAGTGCTGAACTGAAGGGAAGTGTGGCCAGGCCTTGGCAAGATGCTCTGATTAGGGAAGGGTTTCCTCCACTCCTGAGCAGCCCAGCAGGGAATTGAGAACAGTGTTTATCACCCCATTAAGAAAACAGAGGGGCATTATCAGCTACCTGTTGATTCTGCCTTTGCCCTGTGTGCTACAGCATGGACTGTAGCCAGCATGTGGTCTGCTAGCTAATGCTGAGAGATGTCTGTGTAAGGCGGGGTGGCAGGGGGTGGTACAGGGTGAAGCTAGGCAGACACCTGCAGTCTGTGCCAGAGCTGCAGCCATGGAGAAGAGGGGAGGGGCCAGCTCTGTTGTGCAGCAGAAAGCCCAGCCCAGAGAGCATGCCAAGATACTAGGGGAGTCTGGTTTAACTTAAACCAGCAATGCGTCTGGGACAGGCATTGCATAAACCGGTTTGACCCAAATCCATTAAGTCTGATACCATATTCAGCCAGGTTTATCTCAAACTGGTTTCAGCCATTTTCAAACTGGTTTATGTGCACTGAACATCTGTTCTGTTACAAGTTTAAGCCAGTTTATGATCACTTAAACTGGTTTATGTGTAATGTCTGTCCCTAGTGTTTAACCTTCATTCTTCATTGAAGTGCTTAGAGATCAATATGCATATAATGATGGCAAGCCCCTCCTATGCAGGATTGTACATCCAACAGTTTATAAGACATAGGACATGCCTACATGTATTAATGTAAGTAGTTGTTTGGTGGTATTTTTATGTCTACCATTTTATATCTTCATTACATTTTTCTTAAAAGCTTGCTTGGCCATTTTTCCACTTTGTAGTCCTGAGGGACGGGGGGAGCTCGCTTTCCCCTGTGTTGTGTGTAACCTTAAAGCCTCCCCTAAGGTTGGTGACACTTTTCAAACTGACCAACCAGCATCAGCCATGGTCTGAGGATACTGGTTTGTGGTAGGAACATAATGATGAGGTCACGACAGGGCTATATAAGGT
>NW_005841887.1:1845227-1874474 GCF_000455745.1 Alligator sinensis | reverse complement strand
CTCTTCCTGGAAGGAGGAGAGACATGTTTTGGGGACACAGCCAGGAAGCCATGCTGCCTCTAGAGCAGGCTCAATCAGCCTCTGGATGGAATTGTGAGTAACTTATCTGAATAGTAGCCAGTAACTTGGACCGAAGTGTTCTGGACTCGTACTCAAAGGGCCCATGAGCCTCGTATACTGTTTTGCTCAAGGCTGTTTTCCTTCAAAGTTCCTTTTGGTTTGTATTCCTTCCTTAAGCCCTCCCTCTCCAATCATTAGAGTTATTTATCATAGCAAGCCTTATTGTACATGTTTGGGAGGGATTGGGCAAGACTTTTTGCTCCAGGTGCGTGGCTTACTAAGAGAGGCTACTTTTTATGCTTTGGACTAAAGGAAGCACCCCAAACTCTCATGGTGAGTTAAGTAACCTTACGGTCTATAAGGTCTGTGTACCCCAGGGGGCACTGAGCCTGAACAAAGACCAGACCCCAGGTGGTGGCAGCGGGTACCCCAGGCTTGCAGGTGTGTTCTCAGAAGGGGGTTGGCCAGAAGTTGGTACCCTTGGGGAGGCATCTGAAGCCTGGTTTTTGGTGGGTGTCTTGGCACAGGAGAACCCCCTACTGGCACACCACAGCATCTATTATTACAGTCCTAGTCCTTTAGAATGTCCTGTGGTGGCTGACCTCCAGAGAGGCTAAAGGAGCCAATGATGCTATCACGTAAGTGAAGTCTATTAGCTCATTCAATGGGGGCTTGTTTCTGGAACTAGAGGTCTAGACTTTTAGTTTTGGCTCCTTCCACCTCATTGATGTAGTGTTTTGTCTGCGATGGGGCAGATTTGGGATGGTGCAGATGCACTTCTTTTGATTCCTCTCCACCAAGAGTTTAAAATCAAGTACCTGGCAGCGGTAGCATTTCTATTCAAGCATCAATGAGAGAGTCAATTGACTTCACAGCTCATTATAACTTACCTGATTCAACAATTCTCTCTTCTTTTGAATGGTTTTGTTCCACCAATCAAGCTACCCTTTCTTCAGCAATACTTCTGTTTGTTAGCTGCTCCTGGTAATGTAGCTCTTACTGCATAGCCCTCTAGCTAAAAATATCAAGTCAGGTGAACATTAACTCAGGTCTGGGAATAACTTTCAGTGAAGCATTAGATGCACTGCCATGATGCACAAGGAGGCTAGGTTTTATCTTTTGAATCTGAAAGAGATGTACATTTAACTGTAATTACCACAGAACTAAAGAAATGGCATCTTTTGATTATTTGTGCCTAGTTTGTTGTGTTTTTTTTTTATACATAATATCAAATTAAAGCACATTCCAAAAAGTTATATTTATTTTTGCTTCAGTTTTATATGGAATAGTATAACCCTAAGCTTCTAGCCTACTAATAAAGCATCTGATTTCTTTCTGACTGGGGAAAAATTCATTGTGTTATATGGGATGATATACCACACCATCCGCACACAACTTTTCAAAATCCTAGATCCACTCATGTGCCTGTCTATGGAGACCAGTATCTGGTACACTCAGCCCTAAGGCCACCAAACCTGGATTTGACCAGCTAATGAGAAAAGGCTGTTTGTAAGAAACCAATTTTCCATCTATCATCTGGTGTTTGTTTTGTCATCCACTACTTCTCTGTTCTACTTGGATTGTAAGCCCCTTGGAGAATGGACCATGTGTGTCTCTTGTAACAGAATGTGCCCTTCATTAATGAAAAGCCTCCTCCTGTTATATTTTGGGATACTTCTTCACTAGACTGCATATACAAGGAACATGCTTCTCAAAGATATGTAAGCCACTAATTATGCAGACAAAATTGGATCCTGCTTGTAATTCTTTTTTTTTTTTCCTGTTTGCATTAAGGAATGCTTTTTGGCAGAGCTTCAAATAAGAACATAGCAAGGATGTTGAAAAACATTATTAGAATTTAACAGATTAAAGTATTAGGTTTTTTTTTTCCCCCTACCATGAACTGCAGGTTTGCTTCCACAATCCAGTCCATGTAACACTGAGAACAGAAAATGTATGGAAACAAAAAAACTGGGAAACATGGAATGTTTGCTCACTTGGCAGCATTGGTGACATGTAGGGGGTGCATGTGCACCCCCTGAGCATGGCGGCGTGCCCCCTATGAAAAGGTGCCACCAACACTACTGGCAGCGCCTGCAGGCAGTTGCCTCTTGCCACCTCATCGCCGACATTGCTGGTGGCATCTGTGGGTGGTCAGCGATCACCGCTGGCTGCTTCCAATGCTGCCGGTGGTGTCTGTGGGTGGCCACTGACCCCTGGTCGGTGCTCACCACCCCCCTACTTCCCTCCACCAACAGCACTGGCAGCATCTGTGGGAGCTCTGGCTTACTGTTGCCATGCTCCCACCACCACCAGTGCAGCTGTGGCCCCCCAGCCACTGGGGGCACATGTAATTCATGCTTGGCAAAACCGTAAGAACCTGTCTCAGTCCAGCCCTTATGTGGATTAAGTACTATAAATGCTAGATCTTTTGCAAGAAAAATATCTTAGAACCAAGTGTGTTTATAGGAAGGACTACTGCACACTCGAGCACCTGCCTGTGGGTTTTCAGGTCTTTCTTCTACCTATTTTATTTGATTCAGCTGCATGTAGTCATGCAGGTGAGCTGAACGCTAGTGCAAGGCAGGGCACAGATTCTGTTAGAGGTGATGTTGCATACAGCCTAGGTGTTCATTTTTTTCCACTGCAGTGTAGAAGGGCACATCCAAGGAGGTTAGTGATGGCTAGAGACTATGTGAAAGTTAAAACATGTGTGGGGAGGGAAAAAGTATAATAGCAATGTAAATAATATCTAAAAGTATAATAGGAATAGGATTTAACCAGAAGAGAAAGTGGTATGGAGAGTTGCAAGTCATTAGGGGAACAAGGAGGAGCTGAGGGGTTGGGGGTGGGGTGGGGGAGGGAGGAGGGCTGGGGGGATGAAGAGGAGGAGTGGAAAGGAAAGAAGAATGCAACAGAGGAAGCAGTTAGACCTGGGATAAACATGAATAAAGCAGAGAAAGTGGGAGAATACTGAAGAGAGCCTGGAAGAAAAATAGAAGCAAAGAAAGATAGATTTGAAGCAAAAAAAGAAAAGAATTCCACTAGGAAGCCTCTCGTGCTACTGAACTTCTTGCTTCCCCAGAAGGTGCTCAGTGAATTGGGAGGTGGCATAGAAAAACTCAGTCGAGTGACCTAAGGCAAGAATGAGATAAAAATGAAAATAAATAGGACAAAGCAGGAGAAGAGGGAGCTGGTCGGATTTTCTAGTTGTCATTAATATGCTTCCAGAATGACCTCTACTTTTCTGAACCTTTCAGGCCTCATCTCACTTTTGTGTATAGGATTCAGGGCATTGGGCAAAGCTAGCAGCACCTTGTCCTTGCAGCTGCCATTTGGGGTTAAAGATGCTATGGCACCATTGGCTCCCAACTCTTATTCCTTGTGAAGACTTTGCCACTGAACCCCACCGTTAGCATGTAAGCAAACTTGAAAAGACTGCACCAAAACCGACTGCCTTTCTCTTCCGCCCCGCCTGCCTCGAAATTTCAGTAGAACTTCATTGTTAAACATTCAGATTGAAATGAGGAAAAGGGAGAAAAGCAATTAGAGGAAAATACAGCACATTCTCCTGGGTCACCATAACCTTATTCATCTGAAGCCTTTGATCTAAGCATTAAAAGCGATATCTGCTTCATGAGACAGCTCTCAAAATGCTTATATACATTGACATGGGGACATTTTTTTTCTAGTTTTTTTGGAAATAAGA
Organism: Alligator sinensis; assembly: GCF_000455745.1. NCBI lineage: Eukaryota > Metazoa > Chordata > Crocodylia > Alligatoridae > Alligator > Alligator sinensis. The sequence goes on along the minus strand of NW_005841887.1, from coordinate 1,870,705 downwards.
AAGGAAACGATGACAAAAGAATCTCCTGAGGCATTAGCTTTGTCAGCCATTGCCTTGAAAACCAAACACAGGATGAAGTGTCTAGTTGCTTGCGGGTGGAATGACAAGATTTAATCTTTATTGTATGGGTTTAATCAATGTGTCCATTTTTGTTAGGATTCACGGCGGGAGGAAAGCAATGCTGTTATTACCTAGAGCTTCTTAAGCAATGTTTTATTATTCTGTAGTATTAAACATGCTGTCACTGGTGTTGCTTTGCAAATGCAGAGGAAGATGAAGTCTGTGCCTCAAAGATCATGACGTGCCAGACAAAAGGCCAAAGAGGGACAAGGCCAAATCCAGCTCTGGCCTGACTTCTCTTAGTGATGAATTTATAGCAGGAGTCATCTGGTATGGAGGCTGTGTGGTAGGGAGGCAGCAGGCCTAAATTGTCCCCTCTTTGAAATCCTCTGCTGATGGGCTGCAGTATAGAGCTCCTTGATAGCCCAGAGATAGCAACTGTGTGTAGCTATATGCTGTCATAAGAGGAACTTTGGGAAGCGACTGAGCTTGAGACCCAGTTCCTTCCCCTGTAACTCCTCTGCTCCTTCCTCCCACAATAACTTACCATGGGGTGGACAACACTAGTGTACGAGAAGTAATTTAGCCAGTAGCTGAATACCATCCCCTGGCAGTAGTAGCAAGCACAGTGGAGAGGGGAACGATTCACCCATTCCCCACTCTACACAGCCTCCTACATGAAGATTAACACTAAAAGGGACACTGAGCCCTTCCTTCTTTCCCTTCTGCCTCACAATTTGCTGAGAGATCCTTTGAGAAACCCCCATAGGGGTGCTAGGGCATGTCTACACTGCTTCTGTGGAAAGCCCAGTCATGTCCTTCAAGGGCAGCCCTTACCTACTTGCTCCCACACAGCACATGCCTAAACCTGGAAATGAAGCAGTGTGTCCAGAGCTGCTCACAGACTCTCCCTTCTTGGCACATACTTAGATTGCTACCCTGCCTAATTTGGGGGGTTTGGTGTATGCTGGGATCAAATGAGTTGGGCACACTTCCTAGGCTTCCCATGAAACCAGTGTCAATGTGCCTTTGCTTTCCATTAACCCCACACAGGGTCAGTCATGACCTGGCTCAAACAGCTCATGGCCAAAACAGGATGATCTTGTAGCAGGCTTACCTTTTTGGAGCTTGGGTTGAGTCCCATGATCGAGGGTATGCTGTTTTGATTGGTGGAGCCCACCCACCAATCCAGAGGCAGCACAAGGGAAGCAATGCCCTGCCCTTTTCTGAAGGGAGGGGGCAAGGAGCAGCTGGACCTGAGTCGGAACTGCACCAGCCAGATCTGTAGAACTTCAGGGGTGGAGCCCCTGAAGAGTATAACAGGGGAGCATGCTCAGCAGGCTGGGGAGAGACGACAAGGGATGGCGAGGAGAGAGGAGCTCCAGAGATGGCCATCCTTGGGACCCTGCTTGAGCTTCAGCGGCGCACAAGTTGGTGCACAGGGATCAGGCTTTAGGAGCTGCTTGAAGCAGCTTGAGCCTGTGAACCCAGCAAACAGCTGGGCAGTTAGTGTGCAGATCAGCACACGGAGAGCTGGCCCTGGGAGCAGCTTGCGGCTGCTCGGGCCTCACTTGGTGTGCAGGTTGATACATGGAGAACTGCCTTGGAAGCAGCTTGCAGCTGTTCATGTTAGTCCCGGCCCTAGGCCAAGTGACTGGAGCCCCTCAGTAAAGCTCCACTTTTAACCAAAAGAGCCCCGGTGCCCAGAGCGGAGCTTGGGAAAGAGGAGAACCCGCGGTGTGAGACCAGGGAGTCGGAGCCTGCAAGGGCTTGGCTCCCATGAGAGAGAGAGCCCTGGGTGCCCAGTATGGAGCACTAGGCCACTGAGGAGAGCTGAAGGCACTGCTGGGGAGAGGCTCTTGCGGGATCAGCCACCATGGGATGAGTCATTACTTTCCAGAGTGGAAGGGTGAGTTACTGGGGAAGCGGACCCCGTAAGGGAGGCTGACATGGGCAAAGAGGGTCTGCCGCCTCCATTGTGGGAGGTGTGTCCCCACATCCCAGGGCCCTAAAGGGAAGGGGTTTCAGGGAAACCCTTCAGGGAGGTGCTGAGTGCAATCCCTATTTTGAGCTTGTTTTAAGGGCTGTATAGCTAGGGGTATTTGTAGGGGGGTTTATATGGTTTATGTGTTTTAACGTCTCAATGTGTATATTGGTATTGTTATTTGTGAAGGTTTAAAGAACTATTCTGGTTAAATTACTTGGGTTATATAGGTTAATATCCCTATGTGTTAATTGTCTTGTATAGGTTGGAAGTTATTAGGTTCATATTTGGGTATTATATGTGAATTGTGGAATATTATATATAGTATTATACGTTAAGCCTTGTAAATATTAAATAAATTGTACATAGTTAAGTATTTGGTTTCAGCCTAACTCTAGAGAGGGGGGAGGAAGCTGCTCTAGTAGCTGACCCCTTCCTCAGCACCCTGCCTGACCACCGCCACTGGCATCTGAGGACAGGGCACACCCCCCAGGTGTACGCTGGGCTACATTTTGGGGGCTCCTCCAGGATCCTGGTGGCAGATTAAACATTGTTATTGGTGCTGTGCCTCTCTGTAGAGCATCATGTCGAACCCCGATGGTGCTCAGGGCTCTGAGCGAGCTGGGACCTCTGGTGCACCAGGAGCAACTGTTCCAGCAGACTGGGTAAATGTCATTAAGCAGGTGCTTAGAGAAGTGACTGACTCTTCCCATGACACAGCCGTGTATAAGAGGCTCAGGACTTTCTCTGGGAAGCTCCCAGTCCCTGCTGGGAAGGCAGGCTTTGAGGCCTGGACTGCCCATATCCAGGAGAGGTTACTCACATGGCAGATACCAGAGGATGAGAAGAGATGGGCAGTCCATCTCCCATTGGGGAACCTATTACAAACTGCTTGGGACTTTCCAACAGGAAAGGAGAGACTGCATCCTCTTACCTGCTGCAGTTGGAGCAGGTGCTGCAGCAGGTGGTAGAGCAGGGGACCCTTACCAACACCACCGATGCAGATCGTGTTTGGCTCTGGCAGGTCCAGATTGGTTCCTGCTATAGTTTAGCCCTGGTGAAGGATCTAAATTTGTCTGGGTGGAAAAGCAACCCACTGGGGTTTGCCCAGCTTATGAGGGAGGTACAAAGGAAGAGGAGATCGTCCAATTACGGGAGACCGTGTGGCCCTCCGAAGAACCCCTGGTGTGCAAGGGGCCAGTGTCCCGGATAACGACTGACTCTCCAGGAGGAGCTGCCCCCTGAGAAGGAGAAGGAATACCCACTCCCAGTTCTGGCAGCTGCTGTTACTGGTTCAGCTCCCAAAAGGCCTCTCAGGACTGGCCCAGGCCTTCCAGGTCCATCCTGGGTGAGGAACTGATCCAGGGCTGTGGGATTATGTTGTAAGTGTGGGGAGTATGGCCACATGACAAGGGAATGCTCAGGGCCTGAGAGTCCTGACTTGGTTTTCCAAAGGCTGAAGTCCCTGTGAAAGTTGGGAAATGAGAAGGGGACGGGACAAGGGAGTTGGTTCCACCCCGGGTCTCATCAGACTTGTGAGCCACAGCCATGTGTGATACCTGAAGGGTTAATAGGCCCCCAAGATGAAGTTCCTGTAAAGGTTGATGGACATCTCTGTACTGCAGTGTTGGACAGTGGGTCCCAAGTGACCATTTTGTTTGAGTCACTGTGTAAAGCTCATTTCAACCATTTTACCATTGTTTCCCTTGTCTGGATTGGGCTTATGTGGCTTTAGTCAAAGTCAATACCCATATCACGGGTATGTTAGAATTTGAATTCAATTTCCTGCATCTGTGGTGGGGACCGATAAAGAAGTGGTGACCATTGCCTTGGTGTGCCCCGACCCCGAGTAGAAGCCAATGGCTCCCCTTATTATACGGACTAACTCCCCCATTTTTCAGGTACTGGTCCCATACTGTAAACAGCAGGCAGGCCCAAGCTATAGGAAACAACTGAAGATGCACGCTCTGTGTCCCTAGGCCTATGCCAGGTGGGAAAGGAGAAGCACGGAGGGAGGGTCCCCCATTTTAGGGGAATTATAATTTGTGGGGTAAAGGTCCCAAAGGATCCCTGCAAAGGGGCAGAGAGCCCTACCTGTTGCCTGCAGTTGGGCTGAAGGGTCCCCAGAGGCTGAGGCCATGGTAGTTGAAGCCCTCCCCTGTGGGAAGAGATCTCGGGTATTGGAGGTGCCTGATGGATTGTTTACTCCTGAGGGGCTGGTGTAAGAGTGCATCACTGCCACGGTGGTGAACCTCTTGGTGCAAAAAGTGGTGGTTCACCCTAGCCAGAAGTTAGCCACTGTTAGGGAAGCAGAGGTAGTAGCTTTGACTAACCAGCCTGGGTCCACCCCAATAGATCCCAAGTGGTTTTATTTTGGGGATTCCCCTGCACCCGAGGCTTGGAAGGAGCAGCTGCGGGAGAAGCTGCAGCACCGGACTGGGGTTTTCTCTCTCCTTGAATGGGATGTGGGGAAGGCTGAGGGGGTGGAGCACCAAATTCACCTCAGTGATCCCCGACTATTTTGGGAACGGTCTCATCACACCCCACTGGCTGAAATGGGAGAGTCTTGTACCACCTACAAGAACTGCTTGACCATGGGATAATCACTGAGTCGAAGAGCCCCTACGTTTCGCCCATTGTCATCGCAAGGAAGAAGAATGGAAAAATCGGCATGTGTATTGACTATAGGGTGTTAAATGCTCGAACAGTTGTTGACCAGTATATGAACCCTAGGGTACAAGAGGCACTGGACTGCCTTGGGGGCAGGAAATGATTTTCTGTGTTGGATCTGAGGACTGGATATTACCAGATTCCCCTCAGAGAGGCGGATAAAAAAAATCAAAAACGCATTCATTTGCCTATTGGGTTTCTTTCAGTTTGAAAGGATGCCCCAAGGCATTTCGGGTGCTCTGGCCACTTTCCAAAGAATGATGGAAAAGGTGGTTGGGGATATGCATCTCACCCAAGTGCTCGTGTACCTGGATATAGTTATTGTGTTTGGGAGGACCCTAGAGGAACATGATGGAGGCTTCTCCGAGTGCTGGACCAGTTGGAAGCTGCACGTCTTAAGCTGGCTGTCAACAAGTGCCAGTTCTGGCAGGCCTCGGTAAAATACGTGGGGCACGTTGAATCCCAACAGGGGATCAGTACTGACCCGGACAAGGTACGTGCTGTGACCACTTGGCCCAGACCCACAAACTATCAAGAGCTAAAGAGATTTTCGCGATTTGCAGGATTTTACAGGAGGTTTGTGCAGGATTATGCCACCATTGCCTGGCCACTGAATCGCCTTACCTGGGGATATCAGACAGGGAAAGCTTCCTGCAACCGCAGGATGCCGGAATGCTCCAAAAGAAGGGAGGAGGCGAAGAGTCCTACCCAGCCATTTGGACCCGAAAGGGACGAGCAGTATGAGAATGCTTTCCAAGAGATCATTAGGCATCTCACTAACGCCCCTGTGTTGGCCTATCCAGATCCTGACAGGCCCTTTGTCCTTCACACTGATGCCAGCTTATCTGGACTGGGGGCAGTGCTTTACCAAGTACATGAGGGGCAAAGATGCCCTGTGGCATTTGCCAGCTGGAGCCTCGTGCCCGGTGAAACTCGATATCCGGCTCATAAACTAGAGGTTTTGGTCCTTCAATGGGCCATTACTGAAAAGTTCCAGGACTATTCGTACAGGACAACATTTCAAGTGTGGACTGAGAGTAACCCATTAACATACATTCTGACCAGTGCCAAGCTGGATGCCACCGGGCATTGATGGGTTGCTGCTTTAGCAGACTTTTCATTCAGCCTCCACTATTGGGCTGGACATAAAAATGTTGATGCTGACGCCTTGTCCCAGATGACTCCTGCTCGGGCCCCAGAAGTGCTGCAGCCAGAGGCCGTGTGAGCTCTCTGTGATCTCCCCATGAGAAACCCATCAGGAGAAGGACCTGACGGAGCTTGCTTGGCTGAAGTGCTGGGGGTACATCCCAAAGGAGTTCCTCAGCACCCTGCCTGACCACCACCACTATCATTGGAGGACAGGCACACCCCCAGGTGTACCTGGGCTACAATCTTATTAGTGACTTTTATTTGCCTGTCATCGTTTAAATTGCTCATGCTAGATCAGTGGTTCTCAACCTTTTTCAACTCAAGGCAACCCTCCTTGGCCTTGTGGCAGCCTTCTATAACTTTTGTGAATTGAGCAGCACCCAATTTCACAAAAAGTTATATATCACAGTGCTTACCTCCTTGCAAAGGGGCTGGGCAGTGAGCGGGGGGGGGGGGGGGGGTGTCGTTCAGGCAGGAACAAGCTTAAGCCTGTATTCATCTACTTAGCTTATCTACTTTTCTCCTTAGACCTTGCTTATCTCTGTACACCTTATGGCACCCTTCAAAGGTTTTAGCAACACCCCAGGGTGCTCTGGTACCCTGGTTAGGAATCATTGCACTAAATACTCCACTTCGATGAGAGGGGAAGCAGTGGGATGTCATCAGTGAAAACAACTGCCTTTTTTCTAGACCAATATTTTTGTCTAGTGCTAGCTTCCTAGCTGGATTAATTTCCTCTTTTCTCTTTATTGGTGGTACCTTGAAATTGTCTGCTGTCTATTCAGCAGCATGCCAACAGCTTAGGAGTACCACGTGGAACCTGTATTTTGTTCAACTTCTGAATAGACTGGGGAGCCCTGGTGCAATATCTGTGTAATGGGGCTCTGCTTCCTCCTGTGAAAGCCCATAATGTTTTACCTTGCACATCTTTTTTTTTTTTTAAGGCAGCCCAAACTCAATGAATACAAGAAATTCATTTTTCTATGGATAAGGCACTGAGATTCTTATCTGAAAAACACTGACTAGTGTGAACAGAATTTTTATACTTGCTCACTGCAATTTGGGGAGGTGGAGGAACAAAGAAAGTAGATGTTGAAAATGCTTTGATTGCCAGAATCTAATCGGAGGAGAGTAAATTTAAATTTCAAGGAGAATCAGCATAATTCTGAAAAGCTTAGAAAAAATCCAACATGAATTGCCAATCAATGGCAATGTGTTATAAAGTATGTGCATTTTGATTGTGTTGCTCACCAGTCTAAATTGAGTAATACAGCTTTCCTGACCTAGTTACTCAGTACTGATCCAGGGACCTGGATTGCCTTGTTCAACCCTGAATGAAGCCCTCGCTGCTACAGTTTTGCTGTTGTTGGTTCTGAGTGAGCTATATTAAAGTTACTTCTCCTGCACCTCCTTGTGCTACATCTCTGATTGCAGTGTAGACATAATCTGAGGGTGGGATGCATTACAATTTAGATGTCTCCACTGGGAAATTTAAACTAAAGTGGAAAAGAAAATGTAGGGACAGAAGTTGGAGGTTCCTGGCTAAAGGGTCTTTCCCCTCCACTCAGGGTCAGACCGATCATCATATTTAGGGTCAGGAAGGAATTTTACCTAGTGATCAAATTGGTATGGACTTGGTGAGGGTGGGAGGGGGTGGTTGCCTGCCTCTAGCTGTGGTCATCACCCTCTACCTGGGATCCCTTGATCTATAGGATCAGGGTGCTGGCTGTCATGGTTCCCCTGCTTTACTTGTGGCAGGTTAGGGTGTTATGTCTTGTGTTGTGTCAGGGTTGATGGTAGGTTTATGAAGAGTTAAGATGAATGATTGTATGGGATGGTTTGGATAAGGATGATCCTGCCTGAGGCAGGGGATTGGACTAGATGACCTCTGGAGGTCCCTTCCAGCCCTACTTCTCTCTGATTTTCTATGAAGCAAATCAGAACAGTTTTGAGGTGATGGACCAGATGACCAGGAATATAACCAGGGTGGGCAAAGCAGGGTACCAGCTCTGAATGCCAGTGAAGTGGCACAAGAATGATGGGCACTACTGTTACCAGCAGCACTGCTGCCATTGTCCCAGCTGCTACTGCTGTCTCCCAGGGTGCAAAACTTCCCTTTTATGCCTCTGTAGATAACCTAATGAACTCTCTTCCATCTCTCATCTCTGTGGTCTAGATTGCAAACTGTAAGAGAAACTCATACACAGATGTAAGAGCTTCCCTTAAAACTCCCATGGCTTTCTGAGCTTTGGTTCCAGTTCAGACCTCTTAGCATGAGCAAAGATGTTGACCCACTTACTTCTTCCATCAAACCATGGGGGAATGGGTGGAGATATGGGTACACCTTTCACTAACTGGCTAGAGTAACTATGCCAACTAGGCAGGGGTAAGAATTTGCTGCTGATATACATCAACAATACATCCCAGGAGCAAAGAGGAAACAGGGGAATAATTATGACTCGGAGGCATGTCTTTGAGTTGGGTGATTTGTGGGTTATAACCTCACCTTTTACTCAAGTTTGTTGAAAGCCAAAATCTAGCTATGTGTAGGCTAGAAACTAAATATATAGGTGAAAATATGTGTGTCATTGTTCTGTGAACTTCGTCTTCATACATTATCTGAAATCATTGCACGAAGAATGTCAGGGAGCATTGCTCCAGTCCATCACTATGAGAAGGTTCATTCTGAGCAGCACCTATGCCTTCTCAGGCAATATATTTTTATATTCTCTGTTAGAATAGGTGCACCCCTCCAAAGCAAAAACAGTCAGGAGTGAGAGAGAAACCAGTGGAAAGGAGAATGTGAATAATGTAAATGTCTCACTATGATAAGACCGTGTTTTTTCATTAGGTTGGAATAGCATTGACAGGGCAGCTGAAGAGCCCTTTGGCAATATGAAGGCTAATTACTTGCCATGAGGAAACGAAAACTTGTCAGGCGGGAGCTCTGTCATTGCTCAGTTCGATAAATCATAGCAATAAATCACCCCCAATAGAGTCTCTGTGCCAATTTAGACAATGTATTTTGTGCGCAGGAGGGGGAAAGCCCAATATTGAAGAACTGGTTTAGGGTGGTTTAAACTAAATATATCTCTGAGCTTTTGATTTTATTTTTCTTTCTTAACAAATTACAGAAAATTGGAAAAGACCATATCTGTAAGATTGTAAAGGCGCTACCAAGCCCCCTGTCCACAAACCGTTAACCTCAGCGCAATTGCCTTTTAACTGGTACTCGGGGGAAGAACTGTAAATTGACTGCTTGGAAAATGTAGGGTCTGATTCATCATTACTTGGTACCCAATGTAGTGAACCTGATAATGATTTTAAACCTGTTGTACACAGATGTATGTACAACATACATGCAAGGGGAGTATGAATGTGGAGGAGCTACTGGTGTGCTTCTTTCAAAATGTTCACTGATTTCTAAATTGTCTCTCCTAGTGGTGCCCAAAGAGCAATGGACTTGTGCTGCGAGATCCCCTTGTGTGAAGAGGCGAATGCTCTCCTCCCCTGCCTGGCACCCTGAGCCTACACCAGTTACTTTAGCAGCACTTGCGGCTGCTCCTCTTGGGGCTGCCAACACTGTTGCTGTCTTCCCCCATCTCCAGGCAGCCCCTGTCCTGCTCACCCCCTACCATAGTCCCAGCAGCACACTGTGTTGCGAGCAGGTGGTCAGACAGATTTACAGATGGAGCCTGGCTTGTCCCTTCCACTCCTCCCATGCTCCTGGGGCTGGCAGGTGATGCAGTGAGGGTGGTGGACAGAGTGTGAGACCCTGCAGGAGTAGCCACAGCAGCAGGGGCTGCCCTTCCTCCTTGAGGTACAGGCCAGGGGTTGGGAGGGGAAAGACAGAGGAAAGAGCAGGGCACAGCAGAGTGAGGCCTTGCCCCTGCCACTTAAGTGGCACCAGCTAGATGAGTAATTCTCAACTTTATTTTTATCTTTGAGGCCCCCCTCCATATCTCTTCTGAATTTCATGGCACCCCATTTGAAAAATCAGAGAGAGATCTAAATTCAGAAAAGTTATGGAGGGGTGCGTTGAGGCTAGAAAGGTATGAGAACCACTGGCCTAATCACCTATGGGCAATACAGTGTCCTGTTGGTGTCTCCATCTGTATAATGGGAGCAAGAATTCTGACCCTCGCTTGTAAAATGTTGGATAAAACATACTGGGCGCGTCTACGTGAGACACTACATGCACACTAGAGTAATTCTACTGTGCATTAGCGCGATAGGCAAAAACTATGCTGATGTGCAGTAGAATTAGTCTACTGTGCATTAGTGTCACCTAAAATGCATGTGCTGGTGCTACTGCACAGTAGCTCTGGTTTACTGCACCTTTAGTTTAGTACCTGTTTATGACCTATTTAGTATTACAGGTACTAAACTAAAGGTGCAGTAATTACCATAATTTAATGTACATGTAGATGTGCCTACTGTGTAAGAGACGGGCATCTTTAAAAAAAAAAATCTCTGACACTTTTCTTGTGATGGGTCTTTTGCATTAAAGTTCTCTAAGACAAGTAGCATACATGACAGTGCTGGGTTAAGCTCAGACTGGGGGAGTTTTTTGTGACGCCTCTTCGTTGTTCCTTGTTTCTGATCTGATTCTCAGCTAAAGAAAGCTTTCGCTGACCACCTCGAGGCTTGAATTCTCCCAAATCTCTCCCCCAGCTTTCAGTGCCTAATTAAAGCAACTGATCTACGAGCATGAATGAACATCAACAACACACGTGTTTCACCCTTGTTTGCTCCTGGCTCTCATACTTGCATATCTGTACTACACAAACACCGTACCATGTATTGTTATTTCTCTGTCACTGATCAGAATGATTCAATTTCCTTCCCAATTATGTGTGTAATTAGTATTAAAAAAAACAACAACTCAGTGGCTTTTTTTTGCTGCAAGAGGAGAAAGGAAGTCAGTTGAATCTCTCAGTGGCTTTTTTTTGCTGCAAGAGGAGAAAGGAAGTCAGTTGAATTAGGTCTGTTTAGGAGCCTTAACTTCAGTTTACATGAAACAAATTGGACTTCTGCATTATCTTTCTTTTACTGATTATAAAATACACCCTACGGCTGTGATTCCCATGAAAACAAGTGACAGAACATTTATTGACTTCAGTGGGAGTAGGATTCTGACCCAAGCAAGGATTATCCGAGAGATCTATAACCCGATGATGAGCATGTGTTCAAAACAAAGAACTCGATTGAGCGCACACAATTCTCTCCTTGGGGAGAGGATGAGAGAGAGAGAACAAACCATGTATGACATATTAGTCACATCACTTAATACATTATTTAAAGACATCCAGATACTGTGGTGAAGAAGGTGGTATAAGAACCCGTGTAACATAGAATACGTAGCTGCTTGGCATAGCCAAATGGCTTTGCATGATTGTAAGTAAACGAGCTATTACTAACAAGCTACAGTCTAAAACTTGGCACAGGTTCTATGGATCAGACTAATCTTAGCTTTGAGATGCTCAACCTCAGTGACAGTGGGCATGTCCACAAGACTATTACTGTGGAGCTGCCTAATTAGCTCAGCAGTAAAGTCTCAGCATCTACACGTGTGGTTCTTAGGCATCAATAAACTAATCAACTCTGCCATAGGTTAGGATTTGTAAACGCAAGCACTATCCACTGCAGCATTCATTAGTGTAAAGCAATGCACGTGTAGAAGCTGATGGGGCTGGCTGGGGCATGAGGGTGCTTAAGTGTGGGGGCTCCCTGCCTGGGCTAACCCCCACACTGGAGCACCCTCATGCCCCAACCAGCCCCTCTGCATCACGTTGAGCCAGGTCAGAGTGGCCCCAGGCAGGCAGGATGACCTGTTGGATTTTTTTGCCAGCTGAGGCTGTTCCACCCAGCTCAACGTGCTGCAGTCCCAGGAGCATGTGCAAACACGATGCCTGGGAGCAATAGACTTGGGTGTGAACTGTGCCGGAGTTTATTTAATCTCATTAATAGCATGTGTAGACATGCCCAGTACGTACATATCCAGGAAACTGATCTTTAATAGAGGATGGCACTTTGTAGGATTGGTGGATGATTTCCTTATGATCATAGACAGAAGACAAATATGTTGCTGGATTGATCTTTTGCCTACAGTTGCTGATTTTTGAGCTTCAATTGCATGAGGAAAGGGATTGAAGATTAACATTAAGAAGACTCTGCCCATTCACAGGGTGTTTCCAGTGTATCTTCTAGACCAGGGTTTCTCAACCCATGGGTTGCAACCCATAAGTGTGTTGCATGAATGTATGAAAGGATTGTGAACATACTTTAAAAAGTAAATCGATACATTTTAAAAATGGATTCTCCTTTAAAGGAGAAAAATGTAGGAAACCATGGGTTTCACTTTGTAAGCTGGCAGAGTTCCAGGGGGGGAAGAAGGGTGGATAGATGATGTGTCAGGAGGGCAGGGAGCACAGATGACACCACACACCACCCCACCGCCTCTCCAGGGTAGAGCCATGGCCTGAGGGGAGTGGAAGTGGTGGCTGCGCCATGGCAGCAAGGTAGAGCTGCAGCCCAGTACCAGAGCATCTGGTGGTGGGAGAAGGTGAGGGCAGCGCCCCCAATCCATTACTACTTACACTGCTGGCAGCATGAATGGTATGGGGGTTCCTACAGCAGTGGCAGCAATGAGTCTCACTGCTCCGCTCTGCCCTTGCATGCTGGGTCCTGCCTGCTGGACCATGGAGGCAGCTCCTGCCCATGTTGCTCCAGCTAGGCTGCAGCCCTCTGCCTGCTGTGCGTGCACAAATCTGGGTGGATGCATACCCTCCCATGCCCCACACCTCCCTGACCCACATACCCACCCCGTGCCCCACACACAGGGGGGCTGGGGTCTCAAGGCAAGGGGGCAGTGGGTCAGAAGTGAGGGGCACCAGTAAGGCTGGACAGCTGGGGGTTGTGGATTGGGAGTGAGGGGCACCAGCAGGGCCAGGGGACTGTTTTCTACTTGAACAAATGGGTCCTGGTATGGAAAGGGTTGAGAACCGCTGTTCTAGACCAGGGGTGGGCAAAATGGCAGATCTGGCCAGTGGCCTGACTCCATTTCCCAGGAGCCCCTCCCTGCCTGCATTGCTGTGGCTGGTTTCCATGGAGACCCCAGCAGCACTGGTTCCATGACAGCGCGATGGTTTCCATGGAAACCAACCCCAGCTGCACTAGCAGGGTGCATGGCTGGGTGGGGAGAGGCCCTGTGGCTGGGGCTAGGATCTTGCAGTGGTGACAGCGTGGCCTGAAGCTGGGGCAGAGCTGTGATTCGTTGCCCGCACACTCCTGCCTGAGGCATGCAGGAAGAGGATCGCAGCTCTGTGCTGGTTCTGGATCATGCTGTAGCTGCTGCAAGATCCAAGCCCTGGAGCAGCTCCCTGCCCAGCTGCACGCCCTGCCAGTGTTGCTGGGGCTGGTCTCCATGGAAACCCTGGCCCCACGCTGTCACGGCACTGCTGTTGCTGTGGTCTCCATGGAAACTGGCTCCAATGACATGGGCAGGGGCTGCTGGGAAATAGTCCACTGTGGGCCAGACTTTGCCCTCCCTTGTTCTAGACTGTTCCTCCTCCTTCAGCCCCAGTTCAGTAAACCAGCCCTATTCAACCAAGCTGAAATATAGGCTTAAATCCCATTGACTTAATGGAACTTAAGCACATGCTTAATTAAAACATGCTTCAGTGCTTTGCTGATCTGGGCTCTGAGAGCTGTAGTAAAACTCCATTCTTCTTAGTCAAGAAACATGTTAGGCCACAAAAGGAGACTATCAGATATACTACAGGCTTCAAAATCAGTATCAATGGTACAGAAGAGGACATCCATCTTTGTATCATATTTTCAGCAGATATAGTCATTGCTGTCTGAAATGTTCTGATGTCTGAGTGACTGGGGCTACTTGGACAAATACGTCAAACTCAATTCAAATAAAACAGCAGGAGGCGGCAGATTTTTTTTAACTGTGTATTCAAACCAAAAAAGTATCCAAATGGAGCCTTTACAGATGTATTTTATATCTTTACACTTAGCAAACCCAGAGCCTGTTGTTTTCAGTATTTTTGGATCCATTCTCCGTTAATGAATTTGCAATTGCAAGTTATGTCTGGAATGTGCATGATGGTAATTTTTGCATCTATCTGTGTGGATTTCCATGCTTATGACACGGTCAGCCGTGTGGCTAGTTATCAACAGGTCATCTGAAGAGGAACACTTCCTTAGCAAAACACGAGTACACTTCTGTTTCAGAAAGTAAGTCCGTATCCCAGTTTCATTCTTACTCTTTATACCCAGATTTCAAGGAAAAGAAAACGTTGTTATCTGAAATGGAATAAAGCTATCTGCATGTGTGCATGCTTATACAAAGTTTCCCAAGGACAATGTCACATTGTTCTATACATAAGGATTATATGTTTGAATATTGTACATTTGCATAAAAATACATCAAAAACAAGGTTGTAGTTCTGCCCATTTCCTTTATCAGTCACTCAGTTATTTGCAATGACTTGGTAAATACAGCTAAGGGAATGAGCTGTATCAAAAGGACAGGGATAAAGAAGAAAATAATTATGTTTACTTTTTGTAGGCTGAAACATTTGATACCAGTCTTCATTCATAAGATTTTGATTATGTTCCAGAAGAAAAGGGACATCAATAGTGCTCTCAGACATCATGGAGTCAAATGAAATGCATTAAGCATGGTTTTCCTTGTCAAACTCTTGCCAATCTGACAGGTTGGTGGAAGAAGAAAATAAAATTCAGCCCTGAGAGAAGAAATTTCGCCCTGATCCCTGCAGACAACATAGTAAAGTCCTGAAGGTAAAAAATGTACAATAGATTTCTGTGCTGCAAGGTGCAGAGCTTTACAGAAAAAGGAAACTGCAACAAACAGTTGCTATTGTTCTGTAAACAGGCAGTAACTAAACACAAAGTCTGGAAGAAGCCATCTAGCCATTTGCCTGCCATTCAGGATTTGCAATTGCCAACAAATTTTCCGTTATTGAGAGAGAAATGTGAAGATGTTCCTGCTATTTACATAATAGGCCTACAAGAAAAGGAATTGGGCCTAATTCAGCCGTGCTGTAAACCCCAAACAATGACATTAGTCTGTGGAGTTGCACCAGAGATGAATTTGGTTCATTATGATGCTGTGGTGTCTATAAAGGAAAAAAAAAAAGAATCCCTGGTGTAATTCTGCTGTCTTCATTGGCTAGCTCATTAAAATCTCATTAAAGAGAGAGTTCAACTCTTGTCAAATTCCTTGTGACAAATATTTTATGAAGATAGCCAGATTTTTACTGGCAACTGAAAGGTGAACTACCCTTGGGTAATGCATTTAAATGGAAATACCCTGGAATCCATTCACAGTGCAATGACTGTATTAGTGGGCACATTCCATTATTTCCTGGGAAAAAAAATAGATTGCAAGTTAGGAATTTTAAGACCATTAACATGTAATGTATCATTAAGAGTCTAACAGCATTTCTGTGATAAGTGTCTGTTTTTAGACAGGGTTGTATGAACAGCATATCAAATCTCATTTTAGGCTGAAAGTCAGCAGTTAAGTTGGTAGGAAAGCACACTCAATTAGAGCTAGCAACTCTGGTGCGTATTTTGATCTCATCCCTTGGAAACACTTACTGAAAGTGAAATGTTGTGTTAATGCCATCACTGAGGTTGCAACTTAAGCCCTTCAGCACTAAAAATATGAGCCCCTGCTGTATAAGTGAAAACACAAAGGGCAAGATCCAAAACCAGTCTTAACCTGCATTACAATGCCGAGCACTACTTAATTTTTAGGGGCTGGGCCCTTGCCTTGGAATCAGAGCCTGGAGTTAAAGAACTTTAACCACCTATATAATTTTTGGACATTTTAGGTGCTTCATAACTGGGATTCACAAAAACCAGCATGCTGAGTGGGTTGTTGCTATAGGTAAGCACACAGGGCAAGGAGCTGCCTAGTCCAGCCAGTGAGAAAACTCTGTGAACCAGGGTGTCTCTTAAGCTCTGTCTCTCCCTGGGCTTAGGTATATCTGTACTATCAAGTCTGATGCCAGGCAGCACTATACCGCGATGTGCCACGCTGCTCTTGACTTGGACCTAGGCTAGCTACAGCACTGCATGCATGAAAAAGCTTTGTTGCCTGGTGCTCCAGTTGAGTGGTATAAATAACTAATTGCCTTAGGGTGACAGGAAAGTGTCTCCATCAGTTCAGGAGTCACAGCCCCACAATGTCTCAAGATAGGTTGGTGTCCTTTGGATAGGGGTGGAGGGTGGGGTTGTAGTGATCACCAGGCTCAATAAATAAGAATGAGACGCATTAAGGCAACAAACGTCCATCACTACAAGGGTGTCACCATTTATGCAGTAGCTCAGTGGTTAGAGCTCTTTCCCAGGATGTGGGCAGTAAGTTTAATTCCTTCTCTGTCTGAGGGGATTCAAATTGCTGTGTCTTGTCTCCTTGGAGAGCGCTCTACTGGCCCTGTGGGCTGAATGGGTGGTGCGGGGCCAATCCATGGGCTGGATCCCATGTGGGGTAAGCCTGAGGGGTTGGGACCTGTGCTGCAAGGATCTGGCCTTGCACCGCCTGGAATTCGCCCTGCACTGCCCCAGCACCCGATCTAAAGTGCAGGGCCATGCTATCCACCTACAGGGCTCCCCACAGGTCCCACATTTGGAAGCTGGGGAGCTGCAGTCCATGCTGCCACTGCTCCCCTGCTACCGGAGCTGCAGGGAGCCTGCAGGTTAGATAGCATGGCTCTGTGGGGCAGATCTGGTCCACTGGCTGAGCACCCCTGGTGTGCTCTCATGGAGAGCTGCACACTTCCCTGGTAACAGCCAAAGCAGGAGCATTGTACATCATTTAGGATTTCTTGTGCTAGAGATGGAGTGTCGTTCCAGGACTTTACCCAGTGACTTCCATGTAAAATACAGAAATGGTCCTAGGAGCAAGAGAACTCAAATGGGTGCCCAAATTACAGGCTAAAGTCTCATATTCCTGTCCTCTGTTGCTATTAAACATGAATTCTTTTTTTGCATGGCTTCAAAATGAGGTGTGGAGAGCGATCCTCTCTTCCGCTCTCTCGCCGCCGCCCACTCCCTATAGCTTATGGCATTGTGGATCGGTTGCTTTCCTGAGTAGATGTGAGAATTTAATCCTGATTTCCTACAGTTTATATGGGTGCTGTAACTGCTAAATCACTGTAGAAAATTCTACCTCTTCCTCCTGTGTTTTGAAAGAAAGCAGTAGGTGTCATTGCATTTTGTGTGGAGCCTGATTCGTTACATATTCTCAGAGCCTGCAGAACAGTTTGTGCCTCTCAAAGACGGTAGACAGTGGGAGGGTAAGTTTATGGATCCTAGTCAGGTATGGGCAGAACCTGAGTCGTTCAGCCCTGACAAGACTGAGCCACTTCTAGGCAGGCTCTAAAGCCATGATACTTTCATATGCAAGTCGCTTTATCTGTGTGGCTACTCCCTTTAAACTGAGCAAGGCAATGCACTTGATTATGCTTTGGCAGGCTCACCATCTGAGTCCACTAGCAGATTCATAAACCTGTGGAGTGGCTACAGCTTGGAGAGAAACAACTGCACTTGCCTAGTATTATAGATGTCTCTGCTGTCTATTAATACACCTGGCACCTCAAAGGACACATTGTCGCTGCTCAGAAGGCTCCTTACAATCTAATTTCAGACAGCACAATGGAGGGGCAAACAGAACAGCAACAGCCCTAGGGAGAGGGTCACGGTGGTAAATGGATACAGTTACTTGGTCAAAGCATGTGCACATCAAGGATACATTCTGAATCAATTTTAAAGCCAGAAGATAATGCTCTGACCATCTCATCTGACATCCTGCCATGGCATTTTACCCAGAAATTTCTGCAGTGGTTCTTCTCCATGAAGACCTGTATGGTACTTGGCAATTTTATAGCAGAACCAATACAAATCTTTCAGAAAGGCAAAAAGTTCAGGCTCAAGCTACCTAATAGTATGGAGTTAGTTACTTTTTCTAGGGAATCATCCCAGTGGTGATTTACCTGCACCATTAAAAATTGTCATATCCGGTTGGCAGTTTGCGAAAGTCAGCATCCTGCCATCAGGTCTTGTTTTGCCTTTGGCCTTTGGCCTTTGGCTTACTTTCAGACATTACCAGAATCAGATATCTTCCCTCTGGGCAGACCACAAGAATTGGCTATTTTCTCCCTCCCTCGTTACACTGTTTTGAGCTGGTTTGGGATTTTCCATCCAAATGACAATAGCAAGTATTTGACAAGATGAACATAAGGTGAAAGATCTCAATTGTTGAAATAGTGGAAGTTCTCTGTGAGATGAGTATCCTGATTTGCATTCAGCAAAACCCATACTAAAATTCCCACTCAAGCTAATGATTTGTATGGACCACCTCCAGTATGAGACCACGAGTGTTTGTAATAAGAGATTTTTATAATGTGGATAAAACTGTCCCTTAGAAAACTGAAACTCCCATTCATTTCGGCAAACGGCCATAAAATATTAATGAGGTAAAATATGCATCTATGATCTAATGAAGGAGATCTGTATTTCAGAGAAATTATCAATGCCTTGGGTTACCCGGTGTAAGTATATTTCAAAGTGACTAATTTTCACTGTAGTTCTAAATATAAAGGGCCAAAGTAGTAGAATATTACAGTAGGAGGACTGGCAACCAACAAGCAGTTTGAAATAACAGCCTTAACTTTGCTTTATCCTCATTAGTCTTTGACATTAGAAAGGAAGCCACTTCCATGCTCATCATCATCTTAACCTATCACTGGACTGATTCATTATATTTCTTCCCTGGGTTATCTTACCACCTTCATTTTTAAATAAATTAACTTTTGAATTAAATTGTATTCTCATAATTTTTTTTAAAGAATGGATCAACAGTGATTCATTTCCCCCCCCCTCTGTTTGTTCCATTTATTCAAATTTTCTTATACAATCCCACACTTCCTTTCCTATATTCATATTCATTTTATTCTCTCTCTTTTTCGGGGAGTTGAAAAAAGTAAGTAGTTAATGGAACAGGACTGAAGGAAATGCCTTGATCTTTAAATCCAGTGCCCTGTGATTGCAATTGGCAATGCAATAGATGTTTGGCTCAAAAGAGGTCAACAGGAATCACTTATGATACTTCCCATGTGCTGCAGCTACTAACCACACTCTAACATCTCATATCCAACCTCGGAGCTTTAGAGTACTAAACCTCCAACATGGAGTCTCAAAACACCTATATCATGTCAGAAGAAGAGAACAGTGCAAGGATGTGGCCAGTGATGCTTGCAATGATAGGGAAGTTATTAGGTAAAAGGACGATCCTAGGAAGTGGGCTGTACTACAGAGAAAAGATAAATACCCTGAAAACTCCTTGCCAGTACGACTTGAGGGGAAGTATCCCATCCTTATTCCAATCTGGTGATCAGATTATCCCTGAGCACAACACACCATCCAGGCACCTAAAAGGCTAGGGTGCACCTATGCCCCCTGCCCAGGCCCCTATCTCTAACTGGCCAGTATCCGTTGTGAATAACCCACCTCCTAAACCCAGTAATGCATACAAGATCGTAGTAGGGAAGATGTCTTCCTGGCTCCAATGGAAGCTCTGAAGCTTGAGTTTAATGCACTCTTAAGTGAAATCTATAGGTACTTTAGATTAAAGGACAATGGGTCTGTTTTCCTAATAGCAGGATTAATATAATCTTGAAGCTTTCCTGGATACAGCATCAGGGCCATATTATTCACAATGGTTGTCCTTGGTTCTGAGCAGTCAGGATGTGTATGCATTTTTGCAGCTGATTACTTCTTCCCTTGTAAGAAATGAGCAGACACAGACTCAAAGTTTTCCATAGGAGTAGGAGTGGTTCTAGACCATGGGTGGGCAAAATGTGGCCCGTGGGCTGGATGCGGCCCACCAGGCCGTTCTATCTGGCCCATGGGACCCCTAAAAAATTTAGAAAATTAATATTTATCTGACCCTGGCTGTCTATCATGTGGCCCTCGATGGCTTGCCAACACTCAGTAAGCGGCCCTCCACCTGAATTAATTGCCCCCCCTTGTTCTAGAGCTACCATGAGAATCAGTGGTCACTGTAAGCTCCAGCCAGTGAGGTTTTTTTTCTCTATCTCCTGGGCAAATCCCAAGAGTCCTTTAATCCATAGTAAAGCTATGATGGGGTACATTTTAGTCAGGGTATATCTTGGGCCTGGAGTTTGTGTGGCTTTGCATCGATATAACTGAGAGCAGATGACCAGCCTTCTATATTGCATCTGCTATGAAAAGACAGCTTTGGAAACCCAGTGCAGTTCCACTAGTGGTAGCAATGCCAGAAGCTATAGCACATAGGGGTGAAGGCACTTTTGCTATCCTATTGTCAGACCTGCTCAAATCATGTATAAATAAAAAATCTGTATTATGTCAATGTGAAAATTTAAGAATACATGTCAATTCAAAATAGAGGCAGGCAGATAGGCTAATAGAGGAACCCCTTTCACTCCTGAATTAAACCGGAGCACTGCAGTTGCATTTAAGTGGGATACCCACCATAAAAGTAGTTACTTGACAGTAGAGTTAAGTGTGGCATTTTCAAAAAGCTCTTGGCATTGGCCAAGCTCTGAAATTAGTGAAGTCCATGAAAGTTTGACTTCAGTGGTAGCAGAGGTAGGTTGACCTAGGAACTTGAACGGAGGATTAAGTATTAGTAATCATAACAATGTTCATTTTATCTCATTTTTTAATGTGATATTTAAAATGGTTTAAAGCAAGGATCCAGAGATTTGGATGTAATCACTGATCCTACACTTGCAAACTCTACAGCCAGAGTCTATTCTGCCTACTAGACACTTAAACCTTGACCTCTTGACCAAAGTATGTGTGCCTTGCCTTAGGAGAGCAGTTCTGTTGTGTTCAGGAAGGTGTTTCTCTCTCCCATTCTGTCAATAGATAGCTTTATTGGCACTGAGCAGGGAATAACCTGCAGAAAATACTAGGCACAGCATGGAGTAAGAAGTCACTCTCTTTGCACAATAGTGGTGGTCTCTGTTAGGTCACTCACTGTTCTGCTAAGTGGGAAATGAGGATTCAAACCCCTTTGGCTTAGTGGAGACTTAAACCCAAATCTTCTACTTATTTGACAAATGCCTCAATCATTTGACTATTGGGTACTCCTTCTGTGACTTAGACACATAAGGCTAAGATGAAGGCCTGTTCCAGAAATATAAACGCTAATTTTTTTTAGGGATTTGAGCAGGATGGAATAGGCTTAAATGTAGAGAGTTATAGGTGGACAAGGATCTAGCCCTAGGCGTTGTCTGACATCTCTGTTCACACCAGTAGCCATCTAAATTAAGTGACTAGTTTTGCATTGTTCCAAATAAAGTATGAAGTGTGATAAAGTAAAGAAAAAATAATTAAGATAAGGAAATGAAGTACATTAAATATGGCTTATGAGTTATCATTCACGGGTCAGTACTGCCTCACTTGTATCAGATGAAGTTTTCCCATTATAGCCTATATGCCATTTGCCATATAGGAACAAGGATCAGGCCTTCAGAGCCTGAGAAGGAACCTGAATGGAGTGTTAAGCATCAATAACCATAACCATGTACATATTATCTCATTTTGAATGCCCTTTGCTAAAAATGTTTTTTTTTTTAAAGCAGGGATCCACAGATTTAGACAAGAGCACTGATCCAGCACTTTTTAAAGATGAACTTACAGATAAATTGACTTCACTGTGACCTTTCAAATGCTCTAATTCTGCACTGACATTATCAATAATCCTTAAATCCATACAAATCATGGGTTTCTATGGGGCTTTAACAAAATGTGTAAAGGGTTCTTTTGGGATATATACATCCTAATGCAGAGCTGGCTGGGAAATGGAATTTCTGTTCTTTTTATAATTTTACAGTTTTGAGGACATTTTTCATTCCAACTGGAAAATCAAAAACTTTGAAAAATTGGGGGACTGAAATCCTGCAACATTTCACCAAAACCATTGTCTTTGAAAATAGATATGCTCCCCAGAAGTCCCAAAAGGTCACTGACTGATATGGATGTGATATTTATCACTAACTGCTGCTCACCACTTAAAAGCACTGGGGAAACTGTGCAGAGAGTATCATGACAAAGTAGCTCCAGCAACCCAGACTCTGAAGCCCTTGGCTTCTGGCCATAGACAGCCTTTGTCAAGAGTCAGGGCTTAGGCAGACTGTAGCAACAGTTCGAGCAAGACTGAAAGCTAAAGTGTCTATATTAGAACCAAAAGTTCAAGAAAAAGAAAGGCTGGAAGCTACTGATCTATGAAGGAGTTGGGGGACTAAGAGGAAGTAGGGTGATACAGCTGGGCAAAGGGCAAAGCTGCAGCAGGAGTCTGGGCTAGGGAAAGATGTTCAAAAAGCCTGAGCCTGAATTGATTCAACCTTTGCAGGTTAGTCTAACCTGGCTAGGCTGAACCAGTTTGTAACCATACAGACATTCTCTCTGGATTGAGGAAATTCAGGCATATGCCTGCAATGGATCAGGCTAGAAGCTGGGGGGCACTAGAGAGCCCTCCCTTCCCTTGCACAGTACTGAGCTGAGGGCAGGGAGGTGTGGCCAGGCCCGAGCAGGACCTCTGATTTGGGAGGTCTGTCTGCACCATCCCAGGCTTTTCCCCACTCTCTGCTCAAGGGGCGGGAGTGTTGCCAGACCCCAGCCCTGGGCTAGCAGTCTGAGGCAAGATGGGGGTGTGCAGTGCAGGCATCTGTTGATGATATGGAGCTTTTCAATGTCCCTCCCTGCTTCTTTATACTGTCCACAGGAAACGGACAGGCAAGCAAGCCAGCAGGAGGATGATAGCAGTGTTTATCACCCCATCAGCAAAACAGTAACCTCTCTGATCTTTTAATTAGCTCCAAAAAGCCCTAAGTGAACATTTTCTGCCTGCCTGCCCAGTGAAATTTGAGACACACACACAGGGACCTTTCAGCATTAGCTAGCATACCACATGCCTGGGGTCCGTGCTGTGGCAGATGGGAGAGAGAAGTGGGGGGGAGGTCCCTTGCTTGAGCAGCAAGTGGGGTTGGGGCAGGGGGAAGCAAGGCAGACCCTGCTGTACCTGCAGTCTCTACTGGACCTGTGGCCAGGGAGCAGAAGGGCAGGGCCAGCTCTGCTGTCTAAAGCAGAGAGCCCTGCCCAGCTAGAGACCATGCCCGGATGCTGGGGGAGTCTGGTTTATCTTAAACCAGGAAGGGGTCTGGGACAGACGTTGCATAAATGGGTTTGACCCAAATCAGTTAAGTCTGATGCTAAATTCAACCAGGTTTATCTCAAACCTGTTTCAGGCATTTTCAAACTAGTTTATATGCACTGAACATATGCTCTGTTATAGGTTAAAACCATTTTCTGATTACTTAAACCTGTTTATATGTAATGTCTATCCCTAGCCTGGAGACAAAGCTAGCCATAATCCAGAGCAGGAACTAGAAGGGAAGCTATGACAACATGAAGCCTTTTGGTTTTGACTAATCTGTATTTTCTGATACTTGCTTCATCAAACAATTCTTTATTTGGTTTTGTAACTCCACCACCAGTGGTGGCAGATAATGGAGTGAGGAATTCATTATGTTATATGACAAGAAATAGCATGATAAATGGAGCTTAAACTACTCCAGTTTAAGTCTGTGGGTACACAACACCATTAAAAACAAGAATGTTTTGATTTAAATTCCTACATAATCACTCAGGTGCCACAGTAGACAATTTTGGCCTGTTGTTTCTAATGAGTTGCCATTTTCTCTTTGAATGGTCAGTAGGAAAGTCTGAAATATTTCGAATCAGTTATTTGTGGCTGACATCCAAACCTCTCATTACTTTATTGCATGGCTTAGTTCCAGAACACCTTGGAACCATAAAACTGTTCTTTCTGCACAAAGCTGCTAGATGGCTATCTGGGGGCTTGTGATCATATTTCCTGTAAGTGGTAAAAGAGAATTTCCCTGTGTGTACCTTTCTCTCCCTCTAACCCTCTTCTGGCTTCTTTATGTCAGGTAAAAGAGCTAAAGTAGCACCAAATGGGCCTAAAGCCACCTGTCTCTAGCCATAAAAGCTTTGCCTCAAATCATATGCTTTGGAGGACAGTTGTAAGCTGGCTTCTGAGAACCTCATGACAACCCAGGTACAAATAGGTGATGTTTATTTCTTAGCAGCACATCCAGTCCAATCTCACTGAAGACACGGTTTAAACGTGCCTTTTTAATGGTCAAAAAACCGAGGCGACATTTACCCAAGAATATAGTCAGGGCTGGGAAATATAAAAGTTATTTTCACTATAAAAGTGTTTTAATCTGTCAGAGGCTCAGTGTTAATATAGCAAATATAGTAAAAACATGTTCCCAGTGCACGTAATTAGCGCCACTCTTTCATATCACTCTCTTGCTATGAGCATAGCCTTTGCCTTTGGAACCGGTAGTTTGGTTTAGATATGTTTTGGGGGCATATTAATATTTAACTGTAGGAAGAGACTGAAGCACTAAAAATAATGGGGGTGGTAACATAACAGCACTGTAACATATTGGAAGGTACTAGTAGTTCGGGCTCCTTTGTTCTATTTCTAGCTGTGCCCTAAACAGCTGGGAACTTTGGCTCAGCTAACTAGTAGCAATTTTCAGAAGAGCAGCCTCCTTTTTGTGGGTGCTATTTGCGGGTAAATGAAGGGCAGGAGTAGGTGGGGGGCATGAAGATAAATAGCCACATTAAAGAGGAAAAAAGAAAGGGAGTTACTAGGTCCAAGCCAGAGAGATGAATCACAGAGCTAACTGTACTTGGAAGACAGGGGAATTGTATTCAGGATGAGGAGAAATTAAGGGAATGCCTAAAAATATGGCTGACCGGAGAAGAATTCCACATTTTTGGTAAAGTATCTAAGCATTTGGAAGCCTTTCTGAACACTTTGGACTACTAACAATGCTAAAGGATGCCACAATATTTATTCCTGGTGAAGGGACACCTGTCACTGCTGTGAAAGTTGCACTCAATGTTATAAACTGCTGAAATAGCAAACAGATAGTAATGATATTACATGTACCTTACTGGAAAACTATGCTGCAGTACACAAATATCTGAAAAGAGAAAAATATAAAGCTTAGAGCTATGTTCTGTAGTAGATGATGATGCATCTGAATGGCAGGTTTGAAAGGATTCAAACCCTTTTCACTGTGGAGAGATGCAGACCAAATGTTGTAAGATTTAACTGCCCCCCCACATATGCAGTTATGTCTGACTTCTTTACAGAGTCATTTTTTCCCCCTTCCAACTGCTAGGCACAGTGAGGTTTTAATGCATCTCCAAACCCAGTGTTCCTATCTGTGCTTTTGAATTTGTCACTCCAGGCAATGAGGGTGAGTTGGCACTATACCATCATCTTTGGAAGCTGGAGGATGTGTTAGAGGTAGATGTAATTTGAACTAGTTGGATGTTTTAGCAGTACAGAGCCTGTGGATACCCAAGGGTAGTTGATATTTACCTAATGTATTACCATTTCATAGATTCATAGATGCTAGGGTCGGAAGGGACCTCAATAGATCATCGAGTCCGACCCCCTGCATAGGCAGGAAAGAGT
>NW_005841887.1:1843292-1844956 GCF_000455745.1 Alligator sinensis | reverse complement strand
TCCAACTGCGGTCTGACCAGCGCCCGATAGAGGGGAAGTATCACCTCCTTGGATCTGTTCGTCATGCATCTGCTGATGCACGATAAAGTGCCATTAGCTTTTCTGATGACTTCGTCACACTGCCGACTCATGTTCATCTTGGAGTCCACTAGGACTCCAAGATCCCTTTCCACTTCCGTGCCACCCAGCAGGTCATTCCCTAGGCAGTAGGTGTGCTGCACATTTTTCCTCCCTAGGTGCAACACTTTGCATTTCTCCTTGTTGCATTGCATTCTGTTGTTTTCCGCCCATATGTCCAACCTGTCCAGGTCTGCTTGTAGTTGTTCCCTGCCCCCCGGCGTGTCCCCTTCTCCCCACAGTTTTGTATCATCCGCAAACTTGGACAGAGTACACTTCACTCCCTCGTCCAAGTCGCTAATGAAGATATTGAAGAGTATCGGTCCAAGGACCGAGCCCTGCGGGACCCCACTGCCCACACCCTTCCAGGTCGATACCGACCCATCCACTACGACTCTCTGAGTGCAACCCTCCAGCCAATTCGTCACCCACCGGACTGTGTAGTCGTCCAAGTCACAGCCTCTTAACTTGCTCACCAGTATGGGGTGGGATACCGTATCGAAGGCCTTCCTGAAGTCTAAGCATACGACATCAACCCCTACTCCTGCGTCCAGGCGTTTTGTAATCTGGTCATAAAAACCAGGTTTTTATGTGCCCCATTTGTTATGGAGAATGGTGAGTAGCCTTGATGTTGGAAGAACTTCACCTCTACAATGCTATAAAATGCTTATATATGTCTTAGAGCTTCAATTCTCCAACTGTGATAAGCCTTGATCTGGTGCTGTGTGTCCCTTTATGAACAAAGGGAAGTATAAGCTATCAACAAGTTATCAGCACTGAAAAGAGCCTCATGCTGGTTATTGATGTAAAAGGATTACAAAATATTGGTTTATGGACAGTGCAATCAGTAAATTTAATAAGTCTCTCCTGTAGTTAGTCAAAGTAATTAACACAAGGGCATATAGGGCGACATAAGCCAGCAGACTCTGGCACTGGGAGAGCTGACTGTAAGAGAGCCATTAGCACATGATTAAGTAGTTTATCATCAGAAGGCAATTCTTGTAGTCATAAGCATTTATTTATATCTATTTCTGACTGGTTCTAGGCACAGCCAGAGGCATCACATTATACACATCCTTAAGGGCACAGGAGTGTGATGTATTTTATACAGGAGAGTGGCCCATCTTGGTTGTCCTATGACTAGCATCTTATCACATCAAATGTGGATGCCTCAGGTCACCAGAAGCTAGGAAAGCTGGAAAGTGCAGTGCTACCATTTTCTGGGAGAAGGGACTAATAGGCATGCAAAGAGTTGACTCCAAGTGGTGGAATGCCCTGAATAGGTCTATGGTTCCTTAGCTGAGGAAAGTTATTGCCGTGCATGAGTTAGGAGAAGAAATCAGATAAAGATGAGGAGAATCATTCTATGAAGATGTCTGGTAAAGGGTAAACCAGACGCACATCCACATGGACATTGTCACAGGGTGGGGTTGCTAGAGACAGCCGTGATGTCTTTAGGGCCCTGTAACCATGCCAGCTTTGCCCTGCAGGGGACTTCTAGTCTCACCTGCCACGTCTTGTTGGTTGAAATAATAAGATGGAAGGCT
>NW_005841887.1:1842454-1843261 GCF_000455745.1 Alligator sinensis | reverse complement strand
TGTTCATGGTCCTGCTGACCCCTACTAAATCCTGCTGCCCTTGGATGCCTTGCCGGGACTTACTCAAAGTCCATGCCTCTTGAGACAACCTAAGCCTTATGTGCTAGATGCGTGGCTCCAAAACCACCCCTTTACCACACCTCATGCCTCTCAGGTGCTATTTAGACATTGTCTTTAGTGATGAGGCCTCAGTTTTGTTCAGCCTCTTGTTGTCCCTGTACCCTTAGCCTCAGCAACCGTGCCCTCTGGTGCTGGGGTCTCCTCACCCCCTGTCGCTGCACCCTCTGGTGCTGGGGCTTTGCACAGTAGTGTGCCCCAATGAGGCCTCCTTCTCCCCAGCCTGGTCTACCTAATTAAACAACAACAAAAATATGAGCCCCTGGGCTATAACTTAACAATGATACCAATGACACTGAAGGCCACACTCTGTACCTTTAAGAGGGCCAGTTTCTCCCTTAGCAATGTGTGTCTCGTATCCCCAGGCACTTTAGGAGCTGCTGGTAAGACTAACAGGCTCTAGGAGCCAGACAGGCAACCAAGCATCTCCAAGGAGCTTTTATGCATGAACTCCTTCCTCTCTGGCTGCTGCCAGAGAACTGACCACTTCCAACCCCAGCCCCGGGGCTTATATGTGCCCAGGGTCCTGCCTTCTTCCGGTCAGCTGACCAGGTGCAGGCTAATTCCCCCAGCCTGCTGCCATGGCAACCTGCAGCTGTGGGGTTTCTGCCTGGCTCCTAGGGCCCTCTCTCCAAGCGGTTTTTGCCCTAAAGGAGCAGGTGCACCTTAGTGCCCTGTGATAAACACATT
>NW_005841887.1:1832585-1842444 GCF_000455745.1 Alligator sinensis | reverse complement strand
AGAAAGATTATCTTCCTTTGGATAACTGTGGTGGTAGGTCAAGCAGTTCCATGGGCAGCACTTTCCATGGGTTTGTAGTCTTGGGATGGGTGGGAATCACAAAGATAGGGAAGGAGGCTGGTTTGCTGGTGGCCAGTTCCTAAAGGCATCTACCTAAAGGTGAGGCATCTACCTTTTCTAAATATAAAACATAACTCCTGGGCACTACAATTTGCTGTTATTTATAAATGTAATAATGTGTAACAGGGATATCGAGGAAATGGAGGATATTCAAACTCTTTGGGGAAAAAATGAATTAGGGAGACTTGAGTTCAGTCCCTTTGAATGTAAAGACATTGTACTGAACTTCAGGAGCTTCAGTGCACTGGTGTTCAGTAAGGAAGATTGCACTGTATTTTTCCAAGTGAGTTCATGAACCAAACTTAAGCCAAAGCTTCCTTTGTTCAGCTTCAGTCTCTGACCAATCATCTTTTCTGTTAACACAAAGAAATACCTACGTGATGGAAAGAATTCATAGTACCAATTCACTGGCAGCTGGAAGCTAGAAAATTTGGATGAATAATGTGAAGAATGCTTTTCATATCCTAATACTAGTGGAAAATGCCAACTGTGAGCTGCTATCATTCTGAAGTCTGGAGTAGATTTGTAAAGGAATTGAGGAAATGTAAGGTTTTTTTTGTAATGTTCTTTATTTTAATGCTGTGTAAAGAGTTGAAATAGAAATACATTATTTCTAATACATCTTCAGATAAGATTGTTTGAAATAAATTATAGCTGGGATGTAAGAGGGTGGTATGGCTCTTTAAGGGAGAGTAGGAAGTCCTGTTGAAGAAGCCCAGCTGTGGGCATGTAAAGTGTCCCTCTAAAAAACAAACCAATAAAAAAAAACCCAAAGGAGAGAACAAGGGGAGCAAACTGGCTGAAAGAGCAGTTGTAGGCAGCCAGCAGACTGTGACTCAAATAAGTTTGCTATGAGGAAGCGACTGTGCTTCTGTGCTGGGCCCAGAGCCAAAGGGCCCCTTCTACTGCCCAGAATAGGGATAAAAGTGTTTTTGCTTGTTGGTTTATTTATTTGGCATATAAAGACTGGGGGGAGGGGGGGGTTGGGGTTTTGGGGGTTTTTTTGGAGGACTGACTGAGAAGCTAAGCTCTTCAAGGTGCAAAGCCAGCTTGCAGTGGCTAGTAGGCTAAGCAACCCACTTGTGTTGGGCTAGTAAATTTAAACACGTCAGCTGAAATTTTCCATGCCTTTTTCAGCACAACAGGGTGGAATTAGAGTTGTCTGTGCAACTTTAATTATGGGGTGTTTCCTAATTCTTGGCAGCCTGAATTTGCAATACTGTTGTTTTCAAGATGGCTTAATTTGTGTGCAGTACAGCTTAAGAGAGAACGTCTGCATGCTCCATCTTGATCTGGTTTTTGAGAAGGCTTTGAGTAAAGAAGTTCCTAAATTGTTGTCAGCAAAAGATGTGGGGGGAGGGTTAAGTGAAGTCATATGGTATAGTGAGCGGGTGGGAGGGGGGTAGCTTCACATATTGATTGTGATTTGGCAGTATATTACATGAAACTTGTAGTATTTTTCAATGAACAGCTTTTTTTCTTTTTCTTCCCAAGCACAATATGCTATTGTACACTGGGGGCTTATGTCTGCTAGAGTGTAGAACAGGTTTTGTGACATACAATATATCTGGACTTATATAAGAAGCAGTCCCTAGCCACATCCTTCTTTTATGACTCCTGGAGATGTTGTCCTGTAATTCGAAGGCTATGATCCAAGGTCTGTAAATTCCAGCATGGGAGCAATCTCTGCATGGTTTGTCTTCAAGTTTCAATTAGAATTGGTAATTTTCTTACTGTCTGCTTCTAAACATTGGTCTTATAACCCTTTTATATGTTGATTCTGACAGGCAGTAGCTGAGCCATTATTACTCTGGGGATTTTCCTGAACTTAGAGGGACTACTCTCACATTACTTCTCATATAGTAATTACAGAACAAGTTTCAAAGCAAATGTTTCTTTGAGCACAGAATTTCATCACTATACCAGAGGTGAAGGTACATCCTACTTCTAGTTTCATTTAAATATATGACCATGTGTGAATGAACATGAACTTATGCATTTCCTTTAGTTTGCTGTGACATCTGAAATGGGAAATCTTGATTCAGTTCCATATGTATTTTGCTGAACTGAAGAAATATTGAATGCTTTGAACGCAATTGCACACAACTAGTAACAGACCCATTTTTAAACAAGATTTGTGCATGTTTAATACCTACCTGACAACTACGGCATTAGGAAGGAGGCTACAATGCTATACAGTGCTTATATATGGGAGCACTTGGGTGGATAAAAATGAAAAGGAAAGATGTTGAGGGAAAGACTGAATAGTGGGACTGTAAAACAAGTGGATGGTGAGGACTGAGTACCTGAAAGAAGAGGGGAGAGGAAGCATCTGACCTTTAAGAAACATTTAGAATTGGTGTGGCATTGTTGAAAGGAACAGCACTACATAAGAGACCACATGGGGGCAGGGCTTTATCAAACATCAGCAAACCATGAGCATTCTTGGTATATGTATGCATGACCCTTACTTAAGTTGGTTCTATTAACACTTTGCAAGTCGCATAGTGCATGCAAATAAAGGTCCTGATGAAAAGAGGTTGAAATCTAATGTGTATTCTAAAAAAAGAGATGTCATTGCTGTGTTAGACTGAAACTATTTGCTCTCGAAGTCCAGTGTGTGTGCTTGTGTGTGTGTGTGTTTTGTTTGCCATGGCTGTGCACATTGACTTGCTGGCTCTGGTCAGTCAAAATCCTAGTCCTGTATAAGAAGCTGAAAAAATGTAATGTCTCAGCCTGGTTTTTGGTTCAGTATAAGTGTTGCTGGTGGCTAGCAATAAAAAAGTGTCTTTTTGTGTCTAATGGGATTCCTTATGTAAAGCGGCAAAGTCCACACTGGTGAAAGTCAAGAGAAAATAATACACACAGGAGAATTGTGATCTTTTTGAACACATAGCGGGTGCTCCCTCCTTTGTTCTGAACATGTACAAGGAGGTGTGCACATTAGGGAAGTTTACAGCTCTATGGATTTTGAGGAAAAGAAAACTTCATTTCTGTTTACTCTGTTATTTCAGGCACCCTCCATGACATCTACTATTTAATTATATAGTAAAAATATAAGTGAAAGATAAATACATATAACCTTTCCATAATTGAGCAGAACAGACCCAGTTATCTGGGGACATTTAAACATAAGGGTTTCTTACTAGCACAGGAAGATTTAATTATTATTATTATTGATCAATAATAATCAATAATAAGAATAATACAGTTGTAATAAAATTAATAATGTTAAAATTGCAGTTGGTTGTGCCTGGAATTCTCTGAGGGCTCTAAAAGACAATCAGTCATTAATGATAGGGACATACATGATTGACATATGTAGCAATTTAAAAAAAGTGTTGGCTGAGAAGCGTGTACACAGTGGACTATATCGCCAATGTGAGGTAGATGGCCTAGAGTTTCATAAAAAGTGTTACAAGTGTTCTCTATCACCTGCAGATACAATCAGTGCTCAGCTGAGGGTGCTCCTGGCTTGAGCATCTTCTGCATTAATTTAATTTCTTAATTAAAAATGCTAATCACATAACTGTTAAATTGTTAATAAGGTGGAATCAGTATGCCATTAATTTTAAATTGCTTTATTCGCAGGATGGACCCATGCAGAATTCCAGTAGTTGATGAACAATAATTAATTAATTAAATTTTAAAATGACAAATACATCCTTATTCAGGTGCATACATATGCATTTCTTTGCTTTCAGTAACAATACTTACTTGCTTTGCAAACATACAAAGCACTTTTTTCAGGAATTTTTTACTCAAATATGTGAAGGTGAAAAGGTAGACATTATTTTCTTTTCTTGGCCCATCTCAGCATGAGCCTATACTAGGATTAACTGTGTGTGCACGTGTGTGTATCTTTGTTGCTACCTCAGTAGGTCCTTTCGTTATTTTACTTAGGACTTGTCTATATAGAGAAGTTACTGCAAAGATGCAAAGAGGTGAATCCACAATGCATCAGCTACTCTTTACTAACTACTGACATGGACACTCTTCATGTACAGAAAGTGCAAGGTCACTTGCACCAATTTCAAAGTTGCTGTAAAAGCTTGCTATAATTACTGAAACATTGCAAACATCCACCTAACACTCAGCACTTGCAGTGTCTGCAGGGGGAATCAGTAAAGAGATACTAGTGAACTGTAAATTCACATCCTATTGTGCTTTTCAGTAACCTCCTGATGTACCAGTGGTTCTCAACCTTTTTCTACCAGGACCCATTTGTAAACATTGATAGCCAGTCCTGACCCAGTGTCCTTCACTGCAGGCCCCAACCCCCCAATGTATGGGCCAAGGGGTATGTGTGTGGGGCAGGGGTGGGGTGTGGGGCATGGCAGGCCCAAGGCAGCCCCTTGCAGGCTGGAACTCTGCCAGTCTGCCAGGGAAAAGCCATGGTTTTCCACATTTTTCTCCTTTAAAGGAAAATCCATTTTTTTAAAGCTGGTTGATCCATTTTTGAACTTTGTTCAGGACCCTTTCATATATCCGTGTGACCCATGGGTTGAGAAACAACACTAATGTAGACAACCTCTTATCACTTCCATAACCTCACCATTCATTCAAATTGTCATCTTCCCATTCCATTTCCACCCTCCCATTTCAAAATGATCTTGTGTTGTTCACTGTCACAAACAAGGTAAGGGGCATTATTCTAGTTGTTGTTAGAGTTCCCACCCAAGAATGGTATCTGTGGTGTCAGGCACAATGCAGACGTGGGGCAAGACACAGTTGCTGTCCAGAAGATCTTACAAGTTAAATGGATGATAGAGACGGGGAGATGTATTATGCCTATTTCATAGATTGAGAGTATGAACAAACACACACGTTATGGTGAGTTAAGAGAGGACTGAGACTTGTTGTAGAGCAGCTGATGTGCAGTGTATGTGCTCTTACCTTGTGTTAAGTGGTAACTTAGATAAGCAGAAATTAAATCCCATGGTAAATGGTAATTTAGCCTTGCCTCACTGAAGGCTAAGCTGCCTATTTTTGCTTTCATTTACTGTAGGCACATGGATGGTTGCTGCAGCTCAGCAGCCCTGTGGTTAAGTCCTCTTCTTTTTTATTTGTTGTGCCTTTGTTCATTGGTCCATATCCTGAGAACGGAGGCATGGAGAGGTTACACCAGGGATTGTCAAAGGATTCTGGAAACCAAATCCCATTGGCATTAGGCATCAGATATCTTTAGACACCTTTAAAAATCCTCCAAAGTCTTCGGCCAGTTTGGGAATGGAACATATCTCTCTTGATTTGCTGGCCAGTGCCTTAGCCTCCTTCTTTTCTAGGCTAATGTACACCTGTAAATCAGGCTCCTGTACACTTGGAGTTTGGCTGTAGCATGCTCATCTACATTCACTTTCAGTTCCTCCTTCTCATTTAATCAGAAAACCAGAATAAAAAACATGTAAGAGTAAATTCTTTCTTGTTTGTTATTCACTAGCTAGCTACAATGGGGTAAATTTTCTAGGCAGCAGGTGAGAAATTAGGCATGCTGGAGGCTGAGTGTATCTAATTCCTTCTGTAACACGCTGACAATATGGTCCAAAGTAATGTTTTTCACTAATTGCATACTGTGCTGACCATGGAAGCCTTCCACTATCCCATGGCAGACTATTAGGGTTCCCACTGCTTTTTCATTTAATTGAAAGGGAGAATGAAGGACTCTTACCATTCATTGTATGGGATCCTAAAAAGCTTCTGTGGCTACAACTGTAATTCTGGACAAGTGGCAGTGCTATATCATTTGCTTAGTTATCCTTTGTTTTGATTCAGGACATCATTTAATGAAATAAAACTATATGTTCCTCTAACCCATTAAATTCAGAAAACATGTCATGTCATCCTGTGTAAACTGGATAAATAAACAAATGCTTAGTCATTGCTACGTAATGACGTTTGAAGCGAATTAAAAATGGAATGATTCTAATGGTGGTTTCCTTTCTTGGAATGATATATTTGGGAAGGAAAATAAGAACATCACTTTGAATTTTGGGAAGGATTTTTTGTGCTATATTCTATGTCAGAATGATTGTGTTCCCAGCATGCAAAATTCAGCATTGTTCAGCTTCTAAAAATCTCTGGACCCTCAAATATTTAAATGTCTGATCTTGTTTTTGTTGAATTAAAACTCCAACAAGAGTAGGATTAGATCCTAATATGTAGTAAGTGCATACCTATTTGGGCTGAGACAAAGAAGAAACTAAGCTTGTTGTTAAAAATATAGCACACACCTGTGCCTTATTTGGTTGTTGATAGTTGCATGCAGCTACCTGAACACTGCTATTTTCTTCCATTATTTCAGTTTTAAGCACAGTGCATAAACCTTGCATCTCCAAAGAGTTAAGATGAGTGAAACCTGTGGAATAACTAGAATATGAGACAGAGAAATGTGGGTGTGGCAGAGCACCATTGGGGTGCTCACCACTTAGTGGGCTGTTGCAGGCTACAGAGGAGCCTGCATGTTGAGCAGCAAGGAGGTCCCCACCACAGCAGCCATTTTAAGGGGGAAGGGGTGTGGTGGAGCACCTTTGGTGCCTGCCGCTTTAAGGGCTGAGAGCAGGCAGCCAGCAGGTGCCGGCCCACCCTGATGAGGCGGCTATTTTAGATCCTGGCTCTCAGGGCTGAGGCAGCAGTTTGCTGCAAGCAGCTGAAGGAGCAAGAGCACACAGCTGAGCTGCTGCTCACAGAACACCTTGGAGGTAAGGGAGGAACTATGGGGACAGCAGGAGGTTCCTACGGGCCCAGAGCCCCAGGGAGAAGGCTTCAGCCTAGTGTGAACAAGGCTTAGCCTGGCAAGGGGGGCTAACAGCTTGTGGGCTTACAAAGGAGCCAGATAAGCCTCTGAGTAGGTGTGGCAGGTGTTAGGTCTGGCGGATAAACCAGGGGCTCAAGTAAGCCCAGTAGGGCTAGGCCTCAGGCTGCACTATAGGGGCGGTAGGCCAACTTGAATTAGGGTGGGGGAATCTATGGTGGGGCCCAGGAGGGACCCCTGTAGAGTATGGGGGTCAGCAGCAGCTAGGCTAACTTTCTCATCCCTTGCACTGGTCAATGCAAGAGGGCCAGGGCCAGAAGGCCAAAGAGCATTTAAGCCTAACACAAGGGGCAGGTCAGGGCCATGATGGGTTATCTGACACCCCAACTGGCCTGGAGGTGGGGCCAGAGCCCAGAAGGGCTGAAGGTCCATTGGATGGGGGAGACATCACAGCCAAAGAGGGTAGGGCAGTTCCCAATCTGTGGTACAGGTACCACCAGTGGTATGCAGGCAACCTGGCATTGGTATGCATTAACAGATTTATTATAGCTACCTTATATAACAAAAATTTGCGGGTGGTACTTAAGGTTGTATCATTTTAAATTGATGGTGCACAATCTGTCAGAGTTTGGGAACCCCTGGGGAAGGGGTCAGCCAGCATGCAGGCTGTTATGAAGGAGGCTACCCTACAGCCTGTGGATGCGAGGTATCTGTACGGGGTCAGAGTGAGAGTCGGGCCCAAGGAGAGAGAAAGCCCAGGAACAACACATGCCTTAATAGGGGCAAGACCAGGGCCAGTAGGTCTGCTTGGTTCTGGGTAAGACTGAAAACTGCACCCTGATGGGAAGGGGTGGTCTGGTGGGGCTGTCCATGGTGGGACAGTGCCCCAGAAATGCCAAGCCAGTTACCTCTCCAGTGAAAGGTGGGTAGGAGCCCCTGATAATCCCAGCCCCCATCATCCAGTGGGTCATTAAGACTGGAGGGTAGTGGGGCCAAGCATGCCTAAAGGGAGGCACCTGAGCCCAGTGGGGGGGGGGCATTCCAGACCTTGGCCACTCTAACTGTGAAGAAGTTCTTCCTACTGTCTAGTCTAAATGTCTTCCTGCCATGCCTTTGATGTAGATTCTTCCTAATGTAAAAGTTCTTTCTAATGTCTAGTGGTAGTGTTGTGGGTCTTAGCAAAGGAGCCAATTAAGAGTAGGGAGCTAGGCTCACCTGCGAGGAGGCACCTGAGCCCAAGGGAGCGCAAGACCCCAGTGGACCCAACAAGGGGAGCCATTGTAGAGTTGTCCCCAGGAAGGGGGCATTTAGGCCCAGGTAAGTCCTCGGACATCTGAGGCTGCAATGGGCCCAAGGCCAAGAGGGCGAGTAATTGGCCTTAATCAGCGAATGAAATTGATGTGTTACCCAGAGAGAAGCTTCAGTCAGAACTCCATTTAGGGCAAGGCAAATTGGCTAGTCATTGTGCAGATGAGGGTCATGAGAGGTCTCAAGAGGCTGCATGCTGGCTGGCTAAGGAGTATGAATAGGCAAGCCTGATGGCCTATGGGAGCTGCTCAAGGGAGCAGGGCAGGCTGAGTGTGGCTCAGTGTGGGGCAGTGAGTAAGAGGCCCAGTGAGAGTGGATGTAGTGTTAGAGGCCCGGTGAGAGTGGGTGGTGTGAATGAGGCCCGTTGGGGTGGAATGAAATGATGAAAGTGTCAAGCCTAGGAAGGGGCTGAGTTTGGCTTGGCCTTGAGCCAGAGCATAGAGCAACTCAAGGATGACAGCTGTGAGGCATGGGACTCGATACGGGAGGGTCAGAGTCATGTGTAAACCTCTTGGCATCAGGGTATTGAAATGGGCAGCCTCCTGCTTATTGTAACACCATTTTACATTACATCAAAGGCATGGCAGGAAAGACTGGGCAGACTGCCCTAGACAGGTGGGTGGGCTGGTACTGTGACTGGGCCTGGGAGTTTGCTCCCTGTTACAGTGGGGCTTAAAAATGAAGACATTTGCCTCTGTGTTGTTTTCTCTACCTATAAAAAAGACACGATAGAACTGGTACACTACTGGTCTAGTTCACTTCGACATTTCTTTGAGGAGTTACTCAGCTTGCCGTGATATTGAGAGCCAGATTCAAAGGTGACCAGATATTGGATTTACAGAATACTAGGGCCAATGGAAATTACTTAGATTATATACTTTTTGGAGTAGAAAGCAAATCTTGTTCTATGTTTGAATAGTGGAATCCATAGTTCAGTTTTAGCTGACTTCTGTTTTTAACTTTTTTTTGCTGAAAATTAAAATTCCCCGCAGACTAGAAGAGCTATTTTGTGATTAGCTGGAATCAAATTCCTAGATATATATGCAGCTCTGGGAATTACAGAAAAAAGATTTCTACAGAAATGTGCACAAATTTTCCATGCAGACTTTTAAGTTTCTGCTTATTGCAAATTTAACCTTAAGATCAGAGAAACATTATCATTTTTTCTTATGACATTTGTTCTTAAACCAGGTGTCAACTGGGCACTTTGCAACAAATTCTAATAAGCAAAACTAAAATAGCTCACCTAGAAGAGCACTTTTAGAACCTGGAAAGAAATCACAAAAGCCTAATAAGGATGTTTAAAAAGACAGTATTAAGATGTGTTAATTCTAACAAGAATTCTAAGGTTTTAATATGCTAGTTTATATGCTCGAGGCAGTTAGTAATCAGATACCCAAGTACCGTATGCACTGACATTTATAAATCACAAACAGATTTGTATATTATGATCCCAGAACTTTATCAGAGTAAATTTATACTCTGCTGCTTAAAAGAGATGATGGAGAAAGAGAATGAAAGTCACTTTTAACAGAATGCATGCAGCTGTCTACAGCTTATTATTTAAGACAAAGAGTAAAAGAGGAATGCGAGTTTTTAGAATAGTGTTGTGAGTAAAACCCTTTTGCAAGATAGTTAACCTTTCTGAGGTTCGAGTTTCCTTCTGTAAAATGTGGATAA
>NW_005841887.1:1814148-1832575 GCF_000455745.1 Alligator sinensis | reverse complement strand
TGCTTCCTCTCTCTCTCCTATTTAGATTTATGAGTTTTTCACAAAAAATCTTGGAGATTTCTGAGAAAATGTGGTTTTGGCATGGAGTGCCCATTTATTGAACTGCACATGGAAGTCTGCTTATTTTGAATAAACTTTCAGTGGGGAAAATTCTTCCGGATGAAATCTGTGGTGTGTGTGAAAGGCCCACCCCAACGTAGCCAGTAGCTTAGGCTGCTGGCAAACATTAAGGCCGTCACACGATTGGGGGCTGTAGAATTTTGTCCCATCCCCAAAATCTTGCTACCTGCCATGCTATATGTGCCACAGTCATACTAATTGCTGTTGGCTACCAGGGTGCCCCTGCACTGATCTTGATGAGCAGCTGATTGTTGGGATTGGAGAGGGGGCAGCCCCTGGGTCTAGGACATGGCTGCCCTGTGGTTCATCCTAAGATTAGGCACAGGTTGCCCTGTGTCTCCCTGCATCCCAACATTTTAAAGAGCCTTGCCCTGTTCTCCCCACAGCAGCAAACTTTCCGTATCTAGGCCTGCCCTTTCCCCATACTGACAATAAGTTGATTGTCAGCATTCAGACAAGGCAGCCTCAAATCTGGGACATGCCACATATCTAATTTATGGTGCTATACACATGCACCACATAAAACTGGAGCATCTTAGTGGCTGGTTTGCCATTTTATGGTGCCATAAATTGACTTCATGTGTGTCATGTTGCATATTTTTAGCATGCTTAATCACACCGTAAATGTAACTTCTGACAGGGACCCTAGTGCCTACAGTACTCCCTGAAGATGCAGGAGCATGGTAGAGCAGGGACTTCACACACTGCACGCTGAATGCTGCTCGTCTACATCCCCCTCTCATGCCTCTGAACATCCTTCTTTGAGTGATGTAACTGTAACCCCTCACTCCCACTGTCCTGAACAGATACCACTTGCCAGTCTCTTGCACCACCATATCCACACAGTGAGGGATCCACACTGACACCTACTCAGAAAAAAAAAAAAAGGAACATTTGCTAGCCCTAATGTAACTGTAGTTCCTCAAGATATTGTAATCATGGATCCCCTGCCTAGCTTTCCTCCTTTGCTCAGCTCCTTTGCTTTGCTTATGAGATTTTTCTCACAATCTGTTTGTGGGTTGGGTGAGGGGCTAGCACTGGAGGCAGTGACTGGGGGCACTCTGCATGGCAGGGTGCAGGGAGGGGAGGGGAGGAGCGGCATGGCTAGCCTGCATGCTGTCCTGTCTGGCCTGGGGCCTTGCCAGCCTTGCCCACCCTGGATGGGCTCCTGGTGCTAGGAACTACTCGGGGGGAGGGGGGTCTGGGGGAGACTGTGTGTGTGTGTGTGTGTGTGTGTGTGATGGATTGGGGTTGGCAGCACGTGTGTAAGAGCAAGAGAGATGGTGGGGTAGGGGGGCACTCGTAGTACAAGTGGTCTGCAGAGCTGGGGAACCCCCCTGGCCCACAGCCTGTGCAGGGGGAGGCTGACCTCAAAGGGAAGGAGCTTGCCTAGCCAGAGGCAGGCCCAGCCCAGTCCCTGAGCCCCAGTAAAGGGTTTCCCAGGAAGGGCATGGGGACCACTGGGGCCTGGGTACAGGTGCGAGGAGCAGAACGGCAGGGGCTGGCACTGCTCAGAGCTGCAAAGCAGCAGGCAGGACAGCTGCAGCTGGACCCACGTCCTGGTGAGTGAAGGGGGCAGGCAGAGCTCTGATTTTTCTATGATTAAAAGAACCCAAATCAAACACCAACAATATAGGTATTTAAAATATATTTTATTGTAATGATTGAGGTAGTGGTAGGCTTCCAATTTGCTTTAAAATGGTAACTATATCAATAAAACTGTGTGTGTGTGTGTGTATGTATATATATCACGGCCTTTCATTTTAATCGCAGAAAAATGCAGATTTGGGGGTTTCTAATCAGAGAATTTTGGACTTTGAAACAGAGAAAATCAGGTTCCTTGCTGATGAAGTAGGATGTTGCCTATAAGAGCTCATGCCTCTCTGAACAAGTTAGTCTCTAAGGTGCTACCCTGCAAAATTTGTATTCAGTCAAAATCCCAATTTTTCTTCAAATAAGCCAATGAAAAAATGTAATGGAACATAGTGTAGAATATCATTTTGGTTCAGTGCGTGCGTGGTAGGAGTTTTAAAAGGCTTCGTGCTAATTGATGGAAATGTATGTGTTTCTATTGACTCTAACTCACAATGGATATTCCAACAGATATACTGTACATGCAATGAAGTGAAAACTTGTTTGATTTTAAATGTGTTCCTGATGATAGATAGTTAAAATGTTTAAACTGAATAAGTCTTGTATGAACGTGCGATGTTTCGTGATTCAATGGAGTTAATGAACTGAACATGTTAGAACACTTATAATAAAGGGAGTTCTCCATTAACATTCAAGCTTCATATCCTAGATTGATAATACCATTCATCTAAATATATTTTCTGTTTTTGACTCTATTTGAACTCCTCCTTTTGTTAAAACATGTTTTCAACAGCTCATCACTGCTTAAGCTCAGGTTTTTGAATGAAATGAATGTTATTCTATTTATGAGCACAACTAATTATAAACTGAATGACATTTAAAACAGTTTTTTCTAGCACAATGAAAAACTGAGGATTTTTATATGAGCAAGGGTTTCGTAATTGTCTTTTTTCTCTGCCAGTACGTTCTCACAGTATTTTAATTTGGTGCACAAGTTTTGGAGTTTTCCATGGAGTTGTTCATCTTTTGGAAATGTTAGAAAATGCATTTCAAGGGGAATAACACTGAATCCAACAGCAGTGCTGTCAGATTGTCCATACTACATTAGCAGGTACTGAAGCAGATCCAGCCACATTTATTATTAAAAACTGCACTAATAATGATAATTAAAGTAGTACCTACATGTCCCAGTCAAGATCAGGCTTTTAGTGTGCTTGGCATTGTCTGCGACAACAGTAAGGAAGAAATCCCAACCCATAGAGCTTTTGGTAGAGAGGAGTGATTTGCTCTAGGTTACACAGGGACTCAGTTAAGAGAGGCACTTAAGTCAAGACTAGCACTGGTTTCACCCAGTCTCCTCTCCTGTTGTATTTCCAGTCAGAAAAAGAAAGCGAGGCTCGGAGAGACAAGCATAGGGGTAGCAGTTGGAAAAGCTTTTGGAAAGGAGCAACATACAGCCCCATTTAGCTGGTTCTTCACACTGTAACATGATCTAATTGGGTGCAGCATGGTTATGCTGCCTTGCTAGCAGCCCATGGGTCCTGTATAGCTAGGAAATGTCTGCTGCATTTCTTACCATCAGATAGAAATCCTGCACCTTGAATGAGTGGGAGAAAAAAGTAGAAGGGAGAATCTCAGTCTAAATTAATTTCTTATGTGGACAGGGTATGTAATGTGGTGATTTTTTAAAGAGGCCAATAAACATTCATTTCATGTCTAATGATGCTTTCTTCACTTAAAGAATGAACAGTTTTGTTGTCATCATTTACTATAATTTGTTGATGTGGTAAATGGTTTTACATTTTCTACCTCATCTTTTGTTTTCCTGTTAAAATAATGCTGACAATTGAACGAGGGAAGATCAAGTGCAATATCAGTTAAAAATCTGATATTTCCTCTTGGCACAATGCTGGCAGGGTTGCTGTGCTCAGACGACTTTTTCTATCACTCACTTGTCAGTTATTTTTAAACTAAAAAACACTGTAAATGTGCTTTGCTTTATTATTTTTTTTCCTAAAGCAGCTTATCTAAGACAGATAGTGATCAGTCCTGGAACTCTATGGGCCAGATCTTCAGCTGGCATAAAATGTCACCGCTCCATTGACTTCTACTGAGCTGAAGAAATTATACTCCATCATACAAATTGATCATCTGGCCCCTTATTCCTATCACATTCAGACCTGCTGGGGCAGGGGTTGGCAATGCTTCAGGAGGAATGGGCCAAAATTACCCAAAATTAGTCTGAGGAGGGCCAGCCTCTCCAACTTGGCTGCCTGCCCCACTCCTCCCCCCCTCTGCCCGCCCTTCTCCCTGCCATCTGCATAAAGCCCCACTGCTGGTGAAATGCCACAGGCGCTCCAGGTTCATGGGCCAAACAGAATGGCTTCATGGATTAGATCTGGCCTGCAAACCATAGGTTGCTGATCTCTGTACTATGTCACCCTGACATCTTGTGAGAAGAGCACTCAGTCTCATTTGAATGGTCACAAAGCTTCCTCATGTGTGGATGAGCTCTATCTGACTCAAGAAGTCTATGAACCGATGAGAGGCGAAGCGCTGCTTGACCTGGTACTGGCAATGGGGGATGACCTAATCAGTGACCTAGTGATCGATGGGAAGCTGGGAAACAGTGACCATGAGCTGATCACCTTCACCATCTGCTGTAAAGCTGGCAAGTCAGTCAGCAACACTAAAGTCCTTGACTTCAGGAAAGCTGACTTTGACAAGCTCAGGAAGCTTGGTCTGGAACAGCCTGCCACTGGAGGTGGTTCAAGCACCTACATTGAACACCTTCAAGAGTAATTGGATGCTTATCTTGCTGGGATCCTATGACCCCAGCTGACTTCCTGCCTTTTGGGTGGGGGACTGGACTCAATGATCTTCCAAGGTCCCTTCCAGCCCTAATGTCTATGAAACCTAATGATTGAAGGGAAGCTGGGAGACAGCGACTGTGAGCTGGTCACCTTCACCATCCTCTGTAAAGCAGGCAAGTTAGTCAGCAAAGCAGAAGTCCTTGACTTCAGGAAAGCTGACTTTGATAGATAGGTGGGGAGCCGGAGGAAAAGCAAGGGTAACAGTGGACCCCTGCTAAACCATATGGGTCAACTGGCAACTGACTCCTAGGAAAAAGCCAACCTGCTCAATGGGTATTTTGCGTCGGTTTTTCACCAGCCCCAAGGGATGGCCCTACTCAATACGGTACGGGATGGCCAGGGCAAGGGAGAGCTGTTATCCTTCATCAATGTTGACCATGCCAAGGAACACCTTGAGAGGCTGGACATCTTCAAGTCAGCTGGCCCAGACAGCTTACACCCCAGCGTACTTAAGGAGTTGGCAAGCATCATAGCTCTGCCACTGGCACGGATCTTTGAGAACTCGTGGCACTCAGGCGAAGTGCCTGAAGATTGGAAGAAGATCAGTGTGGTTACTACCTTCAAGAAAGGGAGGAAAGTAGATCTGGGGAACTACAGGCCCATCAGCCTGACCTCCACCCCTGGGAAGACCTTGGAGAAAATCATCAAAGAGACCATTCTTGACAAACTGGCTGAAGGCAACTTCTTGAGGGATAGCCAGCACAGGTTTGTTGTGGGTAGGTCTTGCCTGACCAATCTCATCTTCTGTGCCCAGGTGACGTATCACCTGGACAAGGGAGAAGAGATTAACATCATATATCTCAACTTTAAAAAAGCTTTTGATCTAGTATCCCATGATTGTCTTATAGAAAAACTGGCCAATTGTGGCCTCGGCTACATCACAGTCCGCTGGCTGGGGAATTGGCTTTGAGGTCAGACCCAGAGAGTGGTAGTCAATGGAAGTCAATCATTGTGGTGCACCATGACCAGTGGGGTTCCCCAAGCTCCATCTTTGGGCCTATCCTTTTCAACATCTTCAGTAATAATGTGGACATTGGTGTCAGAAGTGTACTGGCGAAGTTCACTGATGACGCCAAACTTTGGTGTAAAGTGTACACACCCGAGGACAGAATGGTGATCCAGACTGACCTTGATGGGCTCAGAAAATGGGTGGATGAAAACCTGATGGCCTTCAACTCTGAAAAATGCAAGGTACTCCACCTTGGGAAGAAAAACCCACAGCATGCTTATAGGCTCGGCAGTGCTATGCTTGCTAGCACCATGGCCAAAAGGGACTTGGAGGTCATGATTGACCACAAGATAAATATGAGCCACCAATGTGATGTTGCAGCTGGTAAAGTGAGGAAATCTCTGGTTTGCATCCATAGATACTTCTCAAGCAAATCCCAGGATGTCATCCTTCCACTGTACTCGGCCTTGGTGAGGCTTCAGCTGGAGTACTGTATCCAGTTCTGGGCTCCACAATTTAAAAAGGATGTGGAGAAGCTTGAGAGAGTCTAGAGGAGAGCCATGTGCATGATCAGAGGACAGGAAAACAGGCCTTATGATGAGAGGCTGAGAGCAATGGGACTCATCAGCCTGGAAAGGCGCAGGCTTAGGGGGGACCTGGTGGCTGCCTATAAGTATATAAGGGGCGTGCATCTGGATCTGGGGAAATGCCTGTTCACCAGAGCGCCCCATGGGATGACAAGGTCAAGCAGTCACAAATTTCTCTAAGACTGTTTCAGGCTGGACATAAGGAAAAGCTTCTTTACAGTCTGACTGCCACTAGAGGTGGTGCAAGCACCTCCTCTGGACTTCTTTAAGAGTCAATTATACATTTACCTTGTTGGGATCCTATGCCCCAGCTGACTTCCTGCTCCTGGGGCAGGGGGCTGGACTCGATGATCTTCTGAGGTCCCTTGCAGGCCTAATGGCTATGAAATATGATAACTTCAAGTCTCATTTATGCTAAAGTAAAACCATTGTCTTCATAAGGTACTTCAGAAGAAAGCAAGTCATCTGCATTCAATTTGCAGCTCTTCCACAGACTGATCTGATGACTTGCAACAAGTCAATTAGCTAGTCTGTGA
Organism: Alligator sinensis; assembly: GCF_000455745.1. Classification (NCBI taxonomy): domain Eukaryota; kingdom Metazoa; phylum Chordata; order Crocodylia; family Alligatoridae; genus Alligator; species Alligator sinensis. Next base: position 1,825,917 of record NW_005841887.1, on the reverse strand, counting down.
CTCATTTCCCCATTGGTAATTTACTGACTGAAAACAGTAGGACAATGGAATAAGCTGCCCAGGAAAGTTGGACAATCTCTTTTAGCAGAGGTTCAAGAAGCATCCATCTAGGATTCTTTAGGAATAGTGCATCCTGCAGGGGATGCACTTTGAGGTGACTCCCAACCCTGAGATTCTCTATGGTCTCTAGAATAGGAAGAAAATCACTGAAGTACTTCACAAGATTGTTTTAAGGATACACTTGATAATATTTTTGTGTGTTCAGATACTCCAGTCACTTATGTAAGTAGATGGATAGATAATCAGTGAATCTGGCATATTTCCTCTAAATATAATATTAAAAAAAAAAATCTCAATTTTTAAAGGTGGCCAGATGTTCCTGCTCACACCCAACCCCATTGATCAATTTGAGGGACATATGTTTGTAAGCATTTTCTGACCTTTACCATTGCCATACCTTGAAAAACTGATATTCTAAGGGGGCAAGATAAGTAACAGGAGGCAGTCCTCCTTCACTAAGGCTAAATTACTGCAGTGTAACTTCTATTTATTGCAGTTTACATATGTATGCACAGGCAATTGCTGCAGAGCAGTTGGTGTTCAGTTAATTGCCACCTACTTTTATCTCACTGTGAATAGTCTATTAGCTTATATCCATAGATGCAGCATACAAGGGAAGGTTGGAATTTGAGGTACAGAGGGATTAAATGATTTATAGACTATTCTATCATTTTAATACTTATAAAAGTCCCTGAGAGTTATTTGATTTCTTGTTAAATAAAATTCCAGCGGTAAGTGTACCTTCTTCCAGTAGAAATGTTTTAGTAAGTTTCCAAAATAGAAGCTTGCACTGAAATGCCGCATTGATTCATTTGGAGCAAAATCCTGCTCACTGATTTGTGGGCTGTTCACAGTAGTAAGGAGAACAGGATGTGGCCATAGGGTTGAGAACTGACATTTTATAACTCCAAAAGGATATTTAAGCTTTTACTGGAAATAATGTTATATTTTAACCTAATTCTTACAATCAAAGCAGCGCTGAAACTTAGAATGAACAAAATCAATAAAAATGGATTTATTTAGGAACTGTAGGAAGAGATGGCAGAGGTGTCTGCTAACCCTGTGACATTTGTGCTGTATTGAAAGTTCATCATTTAATTTTGACATCTCTACATGAAAGCAGGATGAACTTTGAGATGTTGTGCATTACCAACAGGAGTGGTGGCTGGAGCACATTATTGTGAGTATAAATTACATTGGCAGAGTGTGTCAAACTTGCACATAGCTAAGAGGCAGAAGAGACTGTTCAGAACTGTATTTTCCTCATGTGTTACAACATCATGATAGAGGCATAACGAGATGCTTGCGTGCCCTGGGCAGCAACAATGCATGGGAAGGGAAACATCACTTGCTATACTGTTGATGGCATGGTGGCAGCCAGTCTGGAAATGCACCCCCCCCAAGCTCCTTGGGGTTGGTGCCCAGGGATCGTACCTCAGTTGCTGCTCCCTCTGTGAAGAAATACCCCACTGTCTGCTCCTCACTTGGGCCAAGCCAGGTGAGCCCTTTATCTCCTGGTTTTCTTCTTGGTACAGGCTGGTCAGTCAAGTGACCTGGCTGGATAAATCCTGAGGGGAGAGGGGATTGTCCTCTTCCTCTGGCAAGCATTTTGAAACCACCAAGCAAAGACCTCAGACTGCTGCCTGAAGATTTTTTTTCTGTAAGTAAAAACCTGGAAACTAGTATGGACTTGGGAATTTATGTGTAGGCCAGTCACATCTTAAAAGGATCATTGCATACAATTTCTGAAAAGACTTGTTTGCTCAAAGTGTATTCTGACTTCTTTGTTCTACCCTCCCATCCCTCCCAGTGTGCCTTGCTGTGTTGCTGTGGAGGGAGGGAGAGGCAGGCCTTTTTACTTCCAGCCTGGCAGTTATTTATTTATGTTCCCTCAGTCCTATCTGAGGTTATATTGGGATGCTTTGGGCTGAAAGAAGTACTGTGGGCAAAGTGCACCCAAGGCTTGCAGAGTCTGCCTGCCCTGGGCTGCACAGAGCCCTACCAGAGACCAGTGCCTGCTGTCCCAGCTGCCAGCAGAGGGTTTGGGATTGAGAGTGTGGTCGGGGGTAGAAAGGTAAGAAAGGTTTATTGACTTGCCAAACACATGACTACGCGTAAATAATAAGGCTACAATGACAGACAATAACAATTCATGTTGGCAACTTATTAGCAGTCCCCTTTGATGCCTGATGTATGACAAGTTCTTTTTTTACAAAGCTTAGCGAAGCCAGGTGTCCTTGATTAGCGCTGTCTGAGGGGTACCGGGAAGAACCCTGGTGTTCAGTCCTCGGGCTCCTTGAGATCTATGGGCCCACTGAATCTAGGTTAGCAGCTAATCTTAAATCAGTAGCTTCTTTTATAGAGCTGCATTTTTCTTTTAAATGATTTCCGGATGTGCTAGCCAATTTATAACTTCTGAACTATGCTGATAATTACAGCCATCCAGATTCTCCCATTATCATTATTCTTAGGACTGACGAATAGCAGTACAAGCCTTGCATTCTTCTGATAAGGTTAATTTTTACTACGCTACAGGGTCTACTACTTTTACAAGGCTTTGTTAAATTTACTAGGCCTTATTACATACAAGGCTTTACTAATCTTTGACTTCAGTTAAGCTCTTAACAACATATAGCTTAATATCTGAACAAATGACAGAAAAACACTTGGTCTAATTTTCACAGCATTCAGCAAGCACCTTACACACAATTTTTAGCTGTCACACCTGGGTGGTGGCAGCGTTACCCCAGGCTTTCAGGTGTTCTCCAGGAAGTGGGACGGCTGGCTGTAGGCTCCCCAGGGGAGACTCCTGAAGTGGGGTTCTGGGCCTAGCACAGTGAGGTGGGTGGCTCTGCATAGTAGCTCCCCCTACTGTGCCACCACACCGCCCACCTGCCTTCATTACGCTACTATAACATTGCATTCATAGATGTTAGGGTCGGAAGAAACCTCAATAGATCATCGAGTCCGACCCCCTGCATAAGCAGGAAAGAGCGCTGGGGCTAGATGACCCCAGCTAGATACTCATCTAACCTCCTCTTGAAGACCCCCAGGGTAGGGGAGAGCACCACGTTCCTTGGGAGCCCGTTCCAGACCCTGGCCACTCTAACTGTGAAGAAGTTCTTCCTAATGTCCAATCTAAATCTGCTCTCTGCTAGCTTGTGGCCATTATTTCTTGTAACCCCCGGGGGCGCCTTGGTGAATAAATACTCACCAATTCCCTTCTGTGCCCCTGTGATGAACTTATAGGCAGCCACAAGGGCGCCTCTCAACCTTCTCGTGCGGAGGCTGAATAGATCCAGTTTCTCTAGTCTCTCCTCATAAGGCTTGGTCTGTAGGCCCTTAACCATACGAGTGGCCCTTCTCTGGACCCTCTCCCGGTTATCCGCATCCCTCTTGAAGTGCGGCGCCCAGAATTGCACGTAGTACTCCAACTGTGGTCTGACCAGCGCCCGATAGCGGGGAAGTATCACCTCCTTGGACCTATTCGTCATGCATCTGTTGATGCACGATAAAGTGCCATTGGCTTTTCTGATGGCTTCGTCACCCTGCCGACTCATGTTCATCTTGGAGTCCACTAGGACTCCAAGATCCCTTTCCACTTCCGTGCCACCCAGCAGGTCATTCCCTAGGCTGTAGGTGTGCTCAACATTTTTTCTCCCTAGGCGCAGTACTTTGCATTTCTCCTTGTTGAACTCCATTCTTTTGTTTTGTGCCCACTTGTCCAACCTGTCCAGATCTGCTTGCAGCTGTTCCCTGCCCTCCGGCGTGTCCACTTCTCCCCATAGCTTTGTGTCATCTGCAAACTTGGACAGAGTACATTTCACTCCCTCGTCCAAGTCGCTGATGAAGACATTAAAGAGTATCGGTCCAAGGACCGAACCCTGTGGGACCCCACTTCCCACACCCTTCCAGGTCGAAACCGACCCATCCACCACGACTCTCTGGGTGCGACCCTCCAGCCAATTCGCCACCCACCGGACTGTGTAGTCATCCAAGTCACAGCCTCTTAACTGGCAACATTCACATTCCTGTGTGAAAGTTGCCAGGGGCAGATCCAGGATTTCCCAAAGGGGGTGCAGGAACAGCAACCCACACTGCAGAGGTGGCTGCACCCCATGCTTCCAGCTTCCTCTGTCCCCATCAATGTGGGTAAACCAAGGCACACGACCCTCAGGGGACTTCTTAAATCCCTAAAGCAGATGTAAATCTCTGTTCCCTGCCCCTTCCATGCTGTTTCTTCTCCTCCCCCTCATTCTCTTGCCTGCTGCTGCTGCTTTTTCCACTGCTCAGGCTTGGGGAATCTCCAGAGCCAGGCAGGCTGAGCAGGGGATGGGCTCAGATGGGCAGGGGGCAGTGGTGACGGGGCAGCTGAAGTATAGTTCCTCCAACCCGGCTCGGTCCCTGGGTAGGAGTGCTGTTGCTGTCTCTGTCTTCAGCAGAGCCCAGCCCCTGTGCAGGGACAGCTCTGGGACAGCAGGAAAGGCAGGCAGGGGGAGAGAGGGGCAAGGGTGAGGAAAGGGGAAGTCAGGGAGAATTTTCACCTGCTTTAGCAATTTAAAAAAGTTAAAAGCTCCCACACTGTGCTCTTATCCAAAGGGGGAGGGGTGCAGCCATGGCACTGTACTCCCTTTGTACCTGCCCCTGGAAGTTGCTGAAGAGTAGGGATTTACCTCCTTGGCATGGGGAGGAGGGCTCAGGGGAAGGATGATCAACTTCTGCCTCAATTTCCTCTGGTAGGCTCCCTCTCACTAGTAGGTAGTTTAATTTAGTCCTCCAACTAAGTGAAGATACCACTCCTCCCAGGTCATCATCCATTTGGATTCACTGCAATGACATGTAATATTTACTTATTAGACTAAATATAATCCATAATTGGAATCATGGGTTCAAATCCCACTGCAACACAGGAGTGAGGATAATTTTGATATCAGTTTCTCAGTTAAATTCAACATTACATCTTTGATTCTTGGTCAAATATGAAACCAGTAGGGGCTTATTTTCTAATTTTAGTTTGGCTGTGCCAAGAAATACTATAGTGAGAACTGATCTCATAACATTTGTGACATTTTGGTCTGAAATCTTACAAAAGCTGCTTGCAAAAATGTTGTACTTTCCAATGTAAACATGTATGCTTTCCCTCATTTCATCTTGATCTGAACTTTGAAGAGTCACACATCCTAAATTCAGATTCACCTCAATATCTGGTTCCATTTTACCTTTTTTATCTTTTCTAGCAATAAAAAATTTAGTTCAATTTCTAATGCACTCCTTATACTGAAAGATGTCTCTTTAAATAATCAATCTGATACCATATAAAGGGTTATTTAGGTGGGATAGAATAATAGCATACTACCTCTACCAATATTCTGGGATGAATTAAAAGGTATATCCTGTACATTTCATGGGAAGTGAATCTTTCATTTGTGGTCTAGATGACCTCCTGAGATGCTTCCAGCCCTATTCTTTCTATGATAGTATACACACTTTCAAAACAAGATTTTAGTTCCCAATGACCTAGCTAGATTTTTGTAGAGATGGGGGAATATCTTGGTATGACACCCTGTGGTGGTGGGGCACTGCTTGTCACAAGCAACTGCAGGAGATGCATACACTACTGCAGGAGGCATTTTCTCTGAGGGGCTCTAGTGCTGTGGGGACCTTACTTCACATATGGTGTCAAAATCCCAGGGCAGTCTCTGTGACTAAAGTTATATGGAATTAAGGCTTCACTCATCTAGCGGTTCCTGAAAAAATGATAGCCTGAGACAATTGCCCTACCTGCCTCTGGAGATATGCCCCTGCTAGCTCCACAGCTCTGAATAGAAAACAGAGGCATCTCCCACTTAGTCTATGGACTATTTTTTCATTTTCTTTTTTGTAGTGTGAATTCTGAAACTGTATCTCATGCAGACCTAGCATTTCTGCCCTTGAAGCTCAGGCAGGGGGACATAATACCCAGCTGTATTAAGTCAGCTGAATAGAAACCACATGGAGGGATCCAGACTCAGATTAACTTAGATGCCCAGTCATCTCAGCTTGTCCATTCTTAATCATGTCATTCTTTGAAATTATTAATGCTTTCAGGTGCTCTGTTTGGTTCCCTGCTGTGGTGCTTTGAGGCTCTACTGAAATATGTGAGCTTTATGGAGGGGTTTAAATAAAAATCAAAGAAAACCTGAAGCACCAAGCCTTGGATGGAAATTTTAAGATGCAGAGGAACAAAGTATGGCAATTAAACAATTTGATGTGGTGGTGTGTGTGGAGGGGAGAGATATATCTGAAATAACCTATGTTTGTTTAGGTTGGGAAGGAGGATGGGATTCAGAAGCCATATTCTTTATGATATAGAAATATCTTTTTTAGTTTAGAGCCAGTACTGGGATGAACTAGGACATGCAACTATTTGAACTTGCTAATCAGATAATTTCACTGTGGAGAGAACAGATGCCTGAGTTAGATCTCTCCATTATTCTATCATATACCCCTTTAGACCCACTTTCTTGGCTCGTCCCACTTGGACAACAGTCTCAGATTACCCCATTTAGAAGTCAAGAATCTGGGAGAGGATATTAGGTATAAGCAAGGAGGATCAGTTACAACTTGTATATCTGGCTGTATTTTATGAAGGTTATATTAAGAGTGCAGGGCAAACTATCCTGATGCAATTGAAGAGTGGAAGGTTCAACAGAAGTTCAGTCTGACTAAGCAGCAATCTCATCAATGACTTGAAACTCAAAAGGAATCTTACAAAAAGGGGGAATTTGCTCATAGTACTGGGGAAGTGTATAAGAGTATTGCATGGACATGCAAGGGGAGAATTAGGAAGGCCAAGACAATTTGAGATGCAGCTGGCAAGAGACACACAAGGTAATAAAAAGAGATTCTACAACCATGCCAAAAGTAAGAGGAAGACCAGAGAAACCATAGATCCCTTATAGAACATGGAGGACAATCTAATTATGGATGATAGAAGGCTGAAAATAACTTAATGCATTTTTACTTTAGTCTTCACAAATACCAGCAGCTACCAAATGATGATCACAGTTGGCAGCAAATATAGGAAAAAAAGATTAACAGTCTGGAGTAGTAGAGAAGCTGGATGCTTTCAAGTAATATGGGCTGGATAGGAGGCACCCCGTGGTACTGAAAGAATTGACTGAAATAATTTCAGAGCCACTGACAAGGCTCTTTGACAACTCATGGAGGTTTGGGGAGATCCTGGATGACTGGGAAAGGGCAAAGATAAAGTCCATCTTTAAGAAAGAGAAGGAAGATCCATGGAATTAAAGACCTGTCAGCCTGACCTTGGTACCTGGAAAGATCATGGAGCAGGTCCCCAAGGAATGTATTGTGAAGCACCTAGAGGAGAATGATGTGATCAGGAACAGCCAGCATCGATTCATGAAGAGCAAGTCATACCTGAATAACCCGATTTTCTTCTATGAGAAGGTGACATGCTCTTTGGGTGAGGGGAGAGTAGTGGATATGATATACTTTACTTTAGCAAGGCTTTTGACATTGTCTCTCACAGCATTCTTGTTCACAAGCTAAATAAATGCAGACTAGATGAAAGTACTGTAAGGTGTTTAAATAGAAATCAAAGACAACCTGAATTACCAAGCCTTGGATGAAAATTTAAGATGCAGAGGAACAAAGTATGGCCATTAAACAATTTGATGTGGTGGCGTGTGTGGAGGGGAGAGATATATCTGAAATGCCCTATGTTTGTTTAGGTGAAGGAGCAGGATGGGATTCAGAGTCCACATTTATTTATGTTATAGAAATATCAAGAATGTACAAGGTTGGATAATTTTGCTCAATGAGTAGTCATTAATGGCTCAATGTCTAGTTGGGAGGAGGTATTAAGTAGGTTCCCCAAGGGTCTGTCCTGAGTCCATTACACTTTAATATCTTCATTAATTATCTGGATGATAGAATGGAGTGTATGTTTAGCATATTTATGAATGACATCAAAGTGGATGGAGTTGCAGATACTCTGGGAGACAGAACCAGCAGAATGACCTGGTTAGCCTGGAAAAATGGTCCCCAGTCAACCAGATGAGATTCAACAAGGACAAATACAATGTTCTGCACTTAGAGTGAAATAAGTGCATGCACAAATACAGACTGAGGAATGACTAGATAGACTACAATACTGCAGAGAAGGACCTGGGGGTTACAGTGGACCGTACACTGAATATAAGTCAACAGTGTGTTCTTTTTGCAAAACAAGCCAATGACATACTGGCTTGTATTAACATAAGTATCACTTGCAAATCAAGGGAAGTGATTTTTCTGCTCTATTCATCACTGGTAAGGCCTCACCTTGAGTACTGCGTCCAGTTTTGGACACCTTCAAGACGGATGTGGACAGCTAGAAAAGAGCCCGTCAGATTATTAGAAGCCTGGGAAACATGACTTCTGAGAAAAGGTTGAAAAAGCACTAGTGAAAATACTGAGTGGGGTGTCGAATACAGTCTTCAAATACCTGAAGGACTTGAATACAATCTTCAGATACCTAAAGAGGATGGAGATAACCTTTTATTCCTGGCTGTAGGGGAAAGGACTAGGAGCAATGGCCTCAAATTGTAACAGAGGACATTTAGGTTGAGGATTGAGAGGCACTTTCTGACTGTGAGGATAGTCAAGCATTGGAACAAGCTGCTCTAGAGAGACTGCCCAATCTCCAAACCTGGACATTTTCAAAAGCAGGTTGGACACTTAGCTGGAAGGGCTGCGGGAAGCTTCGGTCACTGATTTGATTTGGCGCAGATTCAGTCCGATTTGGTGGTCAAATCTCTAAATCCCAATAGAATCAGGAGACCCTTTAATCTCTCTGAATCGATTCAGAAAGATTTGACGATTTGGACATAGACACAGCTTTAAATGTTTTTTCTACATACCTCAAGGTACCAGCTGACTTGTGAATGCTGAGATGGTGAGGCGCATGGAGTGTCCCACAGGAGTGTGTGTGGGGGGGTCCCCAGCATGCTTGGCAGCAGACCCAGAAGTGGACCAGAAGCACTTCCGGTCCACTTCTGGGTCCCCTGGGGGGCCCCCCTGCATCCTCCCTGGCTCAACAACTGGTGTGGTTGTGGGGGGGGGGCACCTGGGATTCCCCCATGGCTAACTGCTGAGCTGGGGGGGCATGCAGGGGCCCCCCAGCATGCACAGCAGGCACCCCCTGTGCTCCTGTGGTATGCTCCATCTCTCCCACCATCACAGTGTTCATGACCCATGCCTGGTACCTTGAGGTTTCAGATTCTGAATCAGATTCAGATTCGGCCAAATCGAATTGGGACTGATCTGAATCAACTAATTGAATCACTGTCCCCGATTTGGGCCGAATTCGAATTGAATACGGCCTGTTTCACACAATCCTATTAGCTGGGATGGTTTAGTCAGGGGTGATCCTGCCCTGAGCAGGGGACTAGACTAGATGACATTGTGAGGTCCCTTCCAGTTCACTTTCCTATGATCCTATTTCATCCATAGAAGAAGAGGTAAGTTTTTATTCAAAATCTGTATGTGAGTCATATTGCATCCTGAGCTCTTTCCTGGTACATTCCCAGAGCTGCCTGTCTGATTAAAAATGCTAGTGCTTTTCTGGTTATTTTAATCCCTTCCACTTAAGCAGTAGAGTGTCAACAACTGTTAAAAGAGAGAGAGTGACAAGCCTGGTTTATAGGTGTGTCTGTGAGAAGAGTTCAGTGAGGTTGGGGACTGAAAATAGCAGGGTCTAGAGCATCTGAAGCTATAAATACCTTTGTTGAAAAAGAAAGACTTTGGGTACAAGAGCAATAAGACGAGGCTAAGTAAGAGAAACTTAAGGAGGAAGAAGATTAAACATTTCCTGAGGTAGAGAGAAGTATCAGTAAGATTCTTGTACGGTGTCCCCAGGGATTTGAAGATGCAGGCAACAACTTCAAGAATCAGGCTAGTGGGTTCAGTCCCGAGCTCTGCGACTGCTTTGTTGTGTAACATTAGGCATGTTGCTTACTTTTTCTGTGCCTTAAATTCTTCATCTGCATAAAAAAAAGGAAGCATATTTTATCCATCTCCCACCTTTTCTTCTGCCTTGTCTTGAGACTGCAAAATCTCTGGGCCATGGATTAGCCCAGCCTCTAGTGCAATGGTATTCTGAATGTGGTTGGAGCCTCTAGATGACACCCATAATGCACATCATTAAAAAAGTTGTGGAAGCTCAGTTGCTTTGTCCAGTTATAAACTGATTTCATAAAACATTTATATAAATATTGAAATGAATTGTTTTTCATTATAATTTCATTTTCCAAGCGCCTCTTGCTGAGTTATTTGGATGCTGTGCAAACACCTTGGAATACAGTACAATTAAAAAGTGTAGAAGAATTATCCAAAAATTTTCAGCATCAATTTTAATATAAAAACATTTAAATATTTAATATACTGTAGCAAATAATCTAGCATGGTAAGAAGGGTGTCTGGCTATTCTGAGAGGACTTTTCCTTCTCTGACTTCTGTCCCTTCTGAAACTGGAGGATAGTGCACATAACTCCCAGGGGGAGAGCAGCCAAACTGAGAATTATTACTGACTCTTGAACAGTCTGCCGTGCTTTCTTTGCATTGTCATTGATGTAAATTAAACAATTGTTAGCAATGATGGCTCTAAAGGATGGTTCCCCTGATTACACAGCAGCTGTTCTAGAATATCCTAGCATTTAAACACATTTCTTGGTCTGTGCATGTGCCAATGTTCAACGTTTGCAGCTGGAAATGGGGGGAAAAGCAAACAAATAAAGATTACTTTTCTTCTGCAGTTGTGCTAGCAGCTTGAACATCTGATGGTTGAGTTGTATGTGAACCAAGATTTAATTGATTTTGTACTTTCAAAAGAAGGAAATAGTGAGGCTCACACTCAGAGATGGCATATGAGTCTATGATGGTCTTGGAAGGAATCGAAGACAGTCTGTCAGGTAATGGCTTCACTGCAGAGCTGATATGAGTGTAGTCCAAACTCTTCTCCGCTCTCAAGTGTCTGAGACAAGTTTAGTGATCTTTTCTGCTTGGGTGAGCTGGCTCAACTTGAGCAATAGACTGAAGTCTGAAATTCTGCTTATACTTGAGGAAGCCACCCATCTGAATGGAGAGCATAGGCTAAAAGACTTGCCTGCTGATCATCTTCCAGTGTAGTCCTTTGATTGTCAGCACCTATATGTGGCAGGTTCACTGCTTTTGCCCAGCAAGCCAGGCTTGGAGAAGGACACTTCAGATTGGTGGAACATTTCCTAACAGACCCTTATATGTATATTTGTATCTATTCCTGTACCTGTATCTATTTTAAAGAGTTTTATAAATGTTTATGAATGTTGGTAACTCAATTAATTATATATAGTTAAGAACTTTGGGCCTAGGCTAACTCTATAGAGGAAAGAAGGATCCACCTGAAATTCTGGCATCCCTCTCACAGCACCCGCTCCTGCCTACCCATCCCATCCAACTGAGAATAGGGCATACCCTTGTGTGTACCCAGGTTACATATATAAGACATCCAGCTTTTCCCAGTGTTTAGCTTTGATGAGATATGGTGGAACCACACAGACGAATCATAGATTCATAGATGTTAGGGTTGGAAGGGACCTCAATAGATCATGGAGTCCGACCCCCTGCATAGGCAGGAAAGAGAGCTGGGTCTAGATGATCCCAGCTAGATGCATATCCAAACTTCTC
>NW_005841887.1:1807091-1813574 GCF_000455745.1 Alligator sinensis | reverse complement strand
TCTCCCCATAGCTTTGTGTCATCTGCAAACTTGGACAGAGTACATTTCACTCCCTTGTCCGAGTCACTGATGAAGACATTAAAGAGTATCGGTCCAAGGACCGAACCCTGTGGGACCCCACTTCCCACACCTTTCCAGGTCGAAACCGACCCATCCACCACGACTCTCTGGGTGCGACCTTCTAGCCAGTTCGCCACCCACCGGACTGTGTAGTCATCCACGTCACAGCCTCTTAACTTGTTCACCAGTATGGGGTGGGATACCGTATCGAAGGCCTTCCTGAAGTCTAAGTATACGACATCCACCCCTCCTCCTGTGTCCAGGCGTTTCGTAACCTGGTCATAAAAAGAGACTAGATTGGTCAGGCATGATCTACCTGGCACGAACCCGTGCTGGTTTCCCCTCAGCATAATTTGTCCTGCCGGGCTCTCGCATATGTGAGCTTTGATAATTTTTTCAAAGACTTTGCCTAGGATGGAGGTGAGACTGACTGGCCTATAGTTGCCCGGGTCCTCCTTCCTCCCCTTCTTGAAAATGGGGACCACGTTGGCCCTTTTCCAGTCCTCCGGGACTTGGACCGTGCGCTACGAGCGTTCAAATATTCCCGCTAGTGGCTCTGCAATGATGTCATCCAGTGCCTTCAGCACCCTCGGATAGAGCTCATCCGGTCCTGCCGACTTAAAGGCATCCAGTTTTTCCAAGTGACTCTGCACCATCTCAGGGTCTACTTCAAAGTGAAGTCTTCTGCATTTGAATTAATTTAGAAACTTTTCCAACCACTTTACACACCAAATGGCATGAGAACTAAGTTTGGCACACCAAATGGCATGCTGGACATAAGGAAGAACTTCTTTACTGTCTGAGCCCCCAAGGTTCAGAATAGACTGCCGCTGGACGTGGTTCAAGCACCCACTTTGAATGCCTTCAAGACACCCTTGGAAGTTTATCTTGCTGGGATCCTATGATCCCTGCTGACTTCCTGCCCCTGGGGCATGGGGTGGACTCGATGATGTTCCAAGGTCCCTTCTAGCCCAAATGTCTATGAAATCTATGATCTCTGACCCCTTTGAAGTCTATGCCTTCCCTAAGAATAAGATGGGCTTTATATGTTTCCATAAAGCTACAGCATCCAAGTACAGGGCCCTTGATCCCTGCCCAGTGTGAAGTAGAATTTCTCTTGGGAACTGTGTTCATTGCTTGATCTGTCTAATGCAGGGATGCTTTGTTTGTCAGCGCTTGGTTACTCTCTAGTGATGTCTTAAGATAAGACAGCCTGAGAGATGCAGGTCATACTCTCTCTTACTTTTATTCCCTGTAATTCTGTTGACTTCGCTGGAATTCCACCAGCCATGAACTGGGCCTCTGTTCTTTTGTAATTGCTAACCTTAGAGAAATTTGTGGGGCTGTGAAAAATCTGATTGGAAGGGCCCGGGAGCAGCTCAGAAAACTATTTGCGTTATAGGAACAAACTCAAGACAGGCAAAAAAAATGCTCTTGACTGTGTCAGATGATAACACAGAATTACCACTGGCACATAAAGCTTGTCAGTGAGCAAATTTGATTGGCTGGTGCCACAAAGTGCTTTTATATGGGTTACGAGAAGAAAAGCATTCATATGGGGCTGCAGATGCTTATATATAGGAACCTACCGAATTCACTGCAGACATGGGATGCATACCAGCTTCTTTAATCTCGCTCCTTTAAAGGTTCTCTTGTGTGCCCCATTCCCTTGCTGGTTGGTGGACAGGCCCCACCACTTGCTTCTGATTGGAAGGGAGGTGAAAACCATGGTTTTAAATATGGTGCTGTTTTTATTTCCTGCCCAGTCAGCATCTAGCAAGAGGGACACTGGGGCCCCTCAGTCAATCAGAAATGGGGGCCGGTGGACAAGGGAACCTGCAAGATTAAGGGAGCTGCTATGCAGCCCACTTCTGCCAAGAATTCGGTAGGTCCCTACTTATCTAGATGTGTAATATAGAAGATTCAGTGCTGACACAACAAGGATCCTGGCATGGCTTACCACTGAACTCTGACCTCACATTCACTTCCAGGGTCTCTAGGTTATCTTACCTACCATGACTTGATGTTGTAGGTTCATAGGGAGGCTGCCCCAGGAGGCAGATGTGGGTTTTGGGGTAGGTCCTTGTTTGAACTTAGGGCCTTCTGGGCCTTGGATCACTTTTGATCTGGCTGGGTCCTGCAGCCCAGGGTCCACCACACCAGGACCATAGGTTTTCAGGTCCCAGCCCCAGCTCAATCCTCTATGGGCTCTGGGCCACTTAGCCCCTATGTAGGCCCTTTTTGTGGACATGGAGTTTACACTCCCCCAGTCTTTGCTGAGGATACCCAGTTCTCTGACATGCTGCAGTTCCCCATTTTTGAAATGTGTTTGGGCTACTGCCCACACACAACATCCCAGGGCTTCAGCCTCTAAGAGTGCTCTAAATTGGGTACCTCTGCTGCACCTAATGGCCTCCAGTCCACCCCTTATGCTGCCTTGGTCCTCCAGTTCAAACATGATATTGTCTGTGGTTAGAGAAAGGAACTTTGTTTTGTCCTATCCCATTATCCTTAACTTCTTTAGGTGGCACATGGTTGTTCCTCTGTCCTTTCTAGATTCTTATTAGAGGGCAAAGCAGGACATTTCATTGGCTGAGAGTTGGACTGTACCCTTAGTCATGATCATGTACCTCCCACAGGTTTCATGGAGAGTTTGTAAGGGTGCAATTAGAACCTACAACAGCAGTGAATGAGCCCTCAAAGGACTGCACTGAAATAAGTGTTTTAATGCAGACACATTTTTTTCTTTAGGTCTGACTACACAACACATGATAATATAAAATCAAACATGACACCCTACCTGCAGGACCTGACTCTGACAGATGGAGCTGCGTTTAAATAGCTTTTCGTTGCCAGTTCCAATAAAGCAAAATACACATAAGCTAAAGTCTAATGGGAGAAATAAAAATGTTCAGTTCTTGGAAGTAGACCAGAAGAGAGTAGGAGCAGAAGAAAACTCTGGCACTATGATGAAAGAAAAAAGCTTGTAACCAAGTAAATAACAATGAAGGATTTGGTAAGATGTTCCTGATGTATGAGAACTTGATATTATCAAAGGGAGAAAGAATATTTCAATTTGGGCTGGGTAAAAGGTTCGGCTTTTACTCCTATCAAGTTTTAGGAAGCAGAAGAATGAGGGAAAGGGATATATCCAAGATGTTGGCTAGTACTTCACCGCAATGACTTTCATGTTTAGAACACAACTACTGCTCTCAAAACTGGTGTATTCTGGCCAGCTGTTCAGCTGCCATAACTTAATGTAGCACCATTGAAGCCAATATGGTGAAACTACATGGGAGCTGAAGCTTAAAATCTAAGGCCAAAGTTTTAAACAATGATGTATAATTCAGGTGGCCTCTATCTGAACACCTAACTTAAGACTGTGCATGGAATAACAGGAAAGTATCAGCTAAGGTGAAGAAATGAATCTACAAGACTTGTGTGCTGTCATCCCTGCTTTATGGTTCAGAATCATGGACTACATGTGCTAGGCATATCAAAAGACTGAACAGCTTCTACATGAGATCTTTGTGTAAAAGTCTGAAAATAAAGTGAAAGGACAGAATACCAAAGACAGAGATATCTGAGCATGCAGGACTGACGTACTTATAAACCACTATAAAGAAGAGGAAGTTGCAATGGATTGGCCATGTCAGGAGAACAGGAGACCATATCTGCAAGAATATTTTGTATAGTGAGATTTGAGATGGCTCTAGAAAGCAGGATTACCCTCTATGGCAGTAACGTGTGTGCAAAAAAGAAATGAAGTCCTTCAACATCAACGTAGAAAGCTGGGAAGAGTGCATTCAATCCTGTCCAATCAGGAGGGAACACCTGGCACTGGCACACTTCAACATGAAATGGTTTTGATTTAGAGGATGGAAGCAAAGCTAGACAGAAGAAAGTAGCATGCTGTAAATTTGGACTCCAACTTAGGAAACATATGGGCCAGGGAAACTTGTAACAAGCTGTGTCGCTCTCAAATTGGGCTTGTCAGCCACAAATCATAGAATCATAGAAAGTGAGGGCTGGAAGGGACCTCAGGACATCATATCTAGTCCAACCTCCTGCTCAAAGCAGGACCATCCCCAGCTAGATCATCCCAGCCAAGGCTATGTTGAGTCCGATCTTAAAAACCTTCAAGGATGGAGCTTCCACCACCTCTCTGGGTAACCTGTTCCAGTGTTTTACTACTCTCATAATGAGAAACTTCTTCCTAATATCTAATCTAAACTTCACTTGCTCCAACTTGAGACCATTGCTCCTTGTTCTGTCATCTGCCACCACTGAGAATTGCCTAGCTCTGTCCTCTTTCAAACCCCCCTTCAGGTAGTTGAAGGCTGCTATTAAGTCTTGTCTCCTCTTCTCTAGAGTAAATAAGCCCAGTTCCCTCAGTCTCTCTCCCATTTTTCTCACCCTCTCTCCAATTAGTCCATATCCTTTCTGTAGTGGGGGGGCCCAAAACTGAACATAGTACTCCAGATGTGGCCTCATCAGTGCTGAATAGAGGGGAATAATCACTTCCCTTGACCTACTTGCAACACACCTACCAACGTAGCCCAGTATTGCCATTAGCCTTCTTGGCAACAAGGACATGCTGTTGGCTCATATTCAGCTTAATGTCCACTGTAACCCCCATGTTGTTTTCTGCAGAGCTGCTGCCCAGCCAGTCAGCCCCCAGCCTGTACTGGTACATGGGATTGTTCCCTCCTAAGTGCATGACTTTGCACTTGTCTTTGTTGAACCTCATGAGATTCCTTTTGGCCCACTCTTGCAATTTGTCTAGGTCACTCTGAATCCTAGCCCTACCCTCCAGCATATCGACTCCTCCCACCAGCTTGATGTAATGTGCAAATTTGCTGAGAGTGTGCTCTATGCCATCTTCCAGGTCATTGATGAAAGCTTTGAAGAAAACCGGCCCTGGGACTGACCCCTGGGAGACTCCAGTTGAAACCAGCTGCCAACTAGACATCAAGCCATTGATTACTACTCTCTGAGCCTGATGTTCCAGCCAGTTTTCTGTCCACCTTACAGGCCATTCATCCAGCCCACACTTCCTTCACTTGCCTGGGAGAATGTTGTGGGAGACCATATCAAAAGCCTTGCTAAAATCAAGAGTATAGGTTGTAGCTGTGTTGGTCTAAGGACATAGGCAGACAAAGAACCTTGTCTTGCTAAAATCAAGGTACACCACATCCACCAGTCTCCCTTCATCCACAGAGCCAGTCATCTCATTATAGAAAGCAACCAGGTTGGTCAGGCATGACTTGCCTCTGGTGAATCCATGCTGGCTGTTTCTAATCACCTTTTTCTCCTCCAAGCGCTTAGACATAGGTTCTTTGAGGATTTGTTCCATGATTTTTCCAGGGACTGAGGTGAGGCTGACTGAGCTGTAGTTCCCTGGGTCCTTCTTTTTTCCTTTCTTAATTATGGTCACTATGCTTGCCCTTTGCCAATCATCTGGGACCTCTCCTGATCACCAGGATTACTGATTACCTCTCCTGATTACTTGAACATGAGCAAAGTGGTAAATTTTTGTGTGGCTGTCTACTTTAAGCAGCATTCTAATTAATAGACTTGCTTGAAAAATGTGGTGGGCTCACTGGTTTTGCCCGGCAAGCCTGGCTTGGAAAAAGACACTTTGGATTGGTGAAACGTTTCTATCAATCGGGTAACAGCTGGGCGGAGTTGCCATGCCCCTGCTCGTTGGGGTGGGGAGGCAGCAAGGAGACCCTGGACCTGATTGAAGACTGTGCTCTGCAGGTCTGGCAGACTTCAGGTCTCGGGTGTAAATATAAGCCCAGCATGCTCAGCACCCTGGGCAGTGTCGGCAAGGGATTTTGGGAAAGGAAGAGCCTCAACAGGATCCCTTCTTCACCCCAGCAGTGCGCAGGCCAGTGCACGGGGCTCAGGCTCTGGGAGCCATGTCGAGGCAGCTCAAGCCTGCATCCTCAGCAGAGGGCTAGATGGAGTGGTGTGCAGACCGGCACACAGAGAGCTGGCCCTGGGAGTAGCTTGATGTTGCTCAGATTAGCCCTGGCATAAGCCGGATAACTAGAGCCCCACAACGCGGCCTGGCCAAAAGGTTAGCCCTGGTGTAATCCAGATAACTGGAGCCCCGCAGTGTGGCCCGGCCAAAGAACTAAAAGAGCCCTAGAGCAGGGCCCAGGAAAGGGGAAGCCTAGGCATAAGGCTAGGTAAACCCAGCCAGCAGTGGCTAGGTTCCCCTCCACGAGAGCTGGAAGAACCCTCGGTGCCCAAAGCGGGGCACAGGGCTAGGAGGGGAGGTCTTGGAGCAACGCAGACAATGCTGGTGGGGCCTCTGATTGAGCAAAGGCCTCTGAGGCCTGGTCAATGGCCTCTCAAAGAAAACTGTAAGTTGCTGGCGGAGTCGGGGCCCCCCCGGGAGGCATTCCCGAAAAA
>NW_005841887.1:1804816-1807060 GCF_000455745.1 Alligator sinensis | reverse complement strand
GCCCCCCCTCCCGAGGAAAACCCTAGGTGAAAGTTTCCCTCCCAGCTAGACCCATAGAAAGGAAAGCACCCCTTGCTAGCTGGGATCTAGGGGTAAACACACCTTATATCACGTAAAACTGTGCCTCATATTTTGTATAATTGTTACCATAATTATGAATATGTACAAAATATTATGGAATTGGGTTAGTTTGATATAATGGGTTTCTGGCTCATCATATTGTAAATATTCATCTGTATACCTTTGGAGTTGTTAAAAGATATTGCTAAAAATATTTTTGGAAAGTTTTCCTTTGTTTCCTATTAGAATATTTACCTATATATATATTGAATATGTAATAGTATGTATATTATAATTCAATAAACTGTAAATAGTTAAGAGCATTGGCTTGGAGTTGACTCTATAGAGGAAAGAGGGACCCGCGCTCAAATCACCAGTGCCCCTTTCACAGCACTGTCCCTTGCCTAATCTATCCCTTCCAATTGAGGACGGGCACACCCTTGGGTGTTCCCAGGTTACAAAAACAAACACTCTGAAAACTGCTTGAAAGGTCTTGGTGCAAAAATCTCACCGTGAAAATTATTCTCAGTTAAAAACAAAAACAAACAAACAAAAAAAACAAAAAAACAAAAATAATGTCAATATTTTTGTAATATCTAATACTTTTCTCAAAACCCCCAATGCCAGATCTTTACAATTATGTGAGAAGCTCAGCTATAATTAAAAAACAAACAAACCATCTAACCCCCTCCAGTTGTGAAAAAAAGAACCCCAAAGTCTCATAGGAGGTAAATACAAATCATCTACCATTTTGATTTAAAATATTATGATTTTTGAGAGACATGACTGCATGATCTTTGAACTCTTGGGGCTGGCCAGGAGTTGGGGAGATCATACTGGGCAGCAGGATGGACTCCACTTGTTCAACAGGGGTTATCCTGTACAGCTGTGTCAGGACAGCCTGGGACAGTCACCCCATGACCAGCCATGCGATCAACAGAGCGGCTTTGAGGATGGCTAGTTGAACTAGCTACTTCTCTATTTTTTCCTTAGTCTTTGAAATCAAATTATAGCTATTCCCAGCACACACAGGCTGCATCTGTATTGCAGCCATTGCATTTCAAGCACACACAGTAAGTCCTTCAATCTTGATGGATAGTAGGTGTGGTAATGCACATTATTATGCGACAGTATATCCCTGGAGGCAGAGCCAATAAACAGCAAAGGAATAAGAATGGTGAGTAGCTCAACCACCATGATGCAGAAGGATCAGTGCTATTTGAGTGTTCCTGTTCAGATCGCATAGTTTGAAGGGCAAACCTACCGACTTGCCACTTCAAGTAAGTTACACATATAGTGCTACATTCTGCTTTCAGTTACAGGAAGAAGATATTTACTTTCTTTCGTTCCTTTTTATGCCATATGCCATCATGACTCTGTAAAAGGACCAAGCCAGGGGCTTTAATATTGCTTGGAAAACTCTGGATCTGTCAACATTATTTTATCCAATAGTGTTCATTCTTGTCTCTCCTTGTCATATGCCAGATGCAATGAAAATTCAGTATTTACATCCTGTCATAGCCTGTTGGCCCTGTTTTAGCTGACAAGTGGGTACAAGCTCGCCCATATAACACATTATCCAACTTGCCTTTAAATGACTCTGTACTTATCTGTCATTTTACTACCCATTGTTGTTCTTGTGTTCTTTTGCTTACATCTGCTAATTTCTCCCTTTTTATTGCTCTTTTTTGATGCAATAGGTTTTCTTTGGTGACACTTCTAGCCAACTCAGCAGCTAGTATTCTTATCTCTGAAGTCTTCACAAGTGAATTATTTGTCCTGTAGTGTTTAACTGCAATCTCCTAAAATCACAGAAATGGATACGGTTTAATCGAAACTGTTAAGTGACACCTAATATTTCATTCATTTGGAAAAAAAAAATTGGATAATGGCTTGGAAGAAACATAAAAGGAAAGATTGTGGTGTAGATGATACAGTGAAGAACTCATAGGTATATCTAAGAATATTCAAAGCCTGCTAGGTACAGCTCTTTCTACCTATAAAATATCTATTTCTTGCCCCTTATTTATATTTGCACACATTAAAAAGGGATTAAAGTAGGTTTTACATTTGCTAGTGATTTAATTGTAAAAGCACAGAAAATCTATCTGAAGAGAGCCAAAAGCTCTCATGCAGGAACAAAATGAGATACAAAACTAGCTTACTGGAACTAAGTGCTTTATC
>NW_005841887.1:1798828-1804785 GCF_000455745.1 Alligator sinensis | reverse complement strand
TAAGGAAGGCCAGAAAAGGCCACCACTAGATAATAAACAATGAACAAGTGAAAAAAAAATCATTATGCAGAAAAAGAGAATATTTCAGGAGGAGTGGAACTTTTCATCTATAGGCCAAGTTCATTTGGGATAACAGGGATAGGAACTTGTTACTCTCTTGAGGCTTAGTCCAAAGCCCAGTACTCCTACTGACTTTCCATTGATCTCAGATGTCAGATGACTGACATCTTAGGCCAAATATTAGACTCCTTTGTATTTAGTCTTCTACCCTTGATCTACTTACTAGGGTTGTGTGAGACGGGCCCTATTTGATTCAGATTTGGATTTGGCTTGAATCGGGGGCAGTGATTCGATTCGAATCTAAATCTGAAGAATCAATGCTGATTTGAAGAGTCAGCGATTTGGACACAGACACAGCTTTAAAAGTTTTTTTCTACATACCTTGAGGTAGCAGGTGTGGCTTGTGAATGCTGTGATGCTGGGGTGGATGGAGCATCCCACAGGAGCGTGGGGGGGGGCCTTCATGTGCTCGGTGGCAAATGTGGAAGTGCGTCCGCCGGGGAGTGTGCTGGTGCTTTGGCAATCGGCTTGTGTGTTACGTCTCAGCTCTGTGTTCTTGGGCAACCGGGGCACAGGATGCAGTCTGTCTGACTCACAAAGGACTCACCCCCACTCCCTCCCCTTTGACTCACAAAGGACTCACCCCCCTCCCCTCCTCTACCTAAACGAAACTGATTAAGATGCAGTGAGAGACGCACCTAAGACCCTCACCAGATAAGGGTGACGAGTGAATCAACTGCCCTAGGTCTCATTTACATGAGAGATGGAAAACAGAAAGCCTGAAGCAGAGACTGCAGTGAATTCTGGGACCAGAGAAGCAGGGGAGCACTGCATGATGGGGAATCTGTGCTTCAAATGTTAATCAACCCATGTTCACACACACCCAGCTCAGCATTTATCAGACCAGTTCTAATCTGGATTTGCTAAGGACTTTTCCCCCCCCAGACACACACACACAGCTCTAAGTTTAATAGGCATCTCGGGCCGTACATTCCCCGGTCCCACTATGGGAGGCCTATTTAAACTTGATTGACTAAAACTCGGTTGCCGGGTTAGGGAATGCTGAGGCAAGAGACCGAGTCAGAGGGGGTATGGGCAACATTTGAACAATGGTTAAGGGTTCATCACAGCATCCAGCCTGCTGGAGCCCTAATCCCAGGTGTTGTCATATCTTTCCCGAGACGACTGGTGGGAGTCCTCTCCACAAAAGGTTATGAGCACCCCAATAATTGTTTTAAGTCTGTTAAAAGACTATAGTAAGATCTGGAAAAGTCATGCTAAGCTGAGGCTTGTGCACAACAAGTAAAAATCCAAAATCCTGATGCTGCAAGCTATCTATTGTTCCTGAAGAAACCATGAGATATCCCATCAGTATATCTGCCACCCATAGGAATCTCAAGCTGGCTCCCAAGTATTTGGGTTACTCCCTAATCTTAAGTGTTTCCTGATTATCAATCAGTTTCCTGAGATGGTCCAAACCAGATAACCCCTTGTCAATAGAAAAGACAATGATTTACACTACTGAGGGTGCTTCGAAGCAGCTGAACTGAGGGTATAAAAATCTGTAAGTGTGTGTGCTGCTAGAGGGAGAAGAGGAAGAGGAAAAGGAAGGAAAAGAAGTATAAGCAGGAGGAAAGAAGGAGAAGAAGAAAACCCCTGTGCTGACACCATCCCCTGTCGTTCTTGGGACGCTGGAAGAACAGATCATCTCTCCCTTCAAGGACTGTGCTACAGACTGTGCCTGTCAGCTTTGCAGCCTGAGTACCGTGGACTAGGTGAGATCCCAGCGTTCTCTGTCTTCTTTCTAGGCATAAACTTCTGAACCTGAACTGTATCAGTTAAGCTTGAGCTAAGTTTCCCCAAATACTTAGTGAAACCAGGGTAGTATTGTCATTGTTGGTGTTTGTTTTTCTTTTGCATGTCTATTACTACTAGTACTATTATATATTTCATATGCTTAGCAATAAATAACTTTTATAGTCAAACTGGTAGTAATTGGGTATATTTTTTCCTTCGCTGCTTCTCTTTCCTCCCGTGCTCTGCAGCAACGCTTCTTTTACCTATGCTAAAGATCCCTGTGAAGCCCAAATTATTGTGGGGTCTGCTCATCAAGAGGCCAAAGATTGGGACGTGTTGAGTTTGAAACACATAAGGGGATCAGCTTGTATAGGCTGATTGACCCAGTTTGACTCAGACGTGCCCTTATGAACTGAATGCTGGCCCATGAGGGTGTCAGCTGGACACCCAGCCGGATTCAGAGGGATTCTGTTCACCTGTGTGCTTGTGTCTGACTGCAGTTTATTGTTGCTCTTATGAACTGATTCTTGGCATATGAGGGTGTCAGGCTGTCCATGCTGATCAGCCCGGCCAGGTCAGGCGTGTCACGTTAATTTGTGTGTGTTTGTGTGTATGACTGATTTGGTGACTGGAGGAACCCAGTCCCATTGAGATTGAGTCCTGCAAGATAGCTCCACTGGGGGTGAGGGCTTGCAGAAGGGAGAGATACAGCTCCGTATAGTAACACAAGCAGCACATTGACAATCACCAAGACCCTAGAAACTGTCCCTAATAAATGAGCACACCCCAAAGTAATGGGCAAATTTGGTAACATGTGCTCCCCTGGACCCAGGAGGCACCAGTCACCGAGCTGGAGGGGTGCAGGGGGGCCCCCTTGTGTGCTCTCCAGTGGACCCAGAAGTGGACCAGAAGTGCTTCCAGGTCTGCTACCGATTGCACTGGGGACCACCCCGTCTCACACTCCTGTGGGCACTCCATGCACTCCAGCAATGCAGCACTCATGAGCTGCCTGCTACCTAGAGGTATGTAGAAAAAACATTTAAAGCTGTCTCTATGTCTGAACTGCCGAATCTTTCTGAATTGATTCAGAGGGTTCTGATTCGATTCAGAGATGGGCTCCTGATTTGATTTGGATTTGGAGCTGAATCAAACCAGGAACCAAAGCTTCGCACAGCCCTACTACTTACCATGCACCATAAAGGATTCAAAGTTGTTGCAGTTTAAAAATCCAGGGGCCAGAAGATCAGGGGATCATAGGAGAACAGGGTTGGAAGGCACCTAATGAGGTCATCTAGTTTAAGTCCCTCTAAGTGCATGCTCACTCCTGACAAAACCACCCAGCCAAACTTCTGTCTAACCCACTCTTGAAAATTTCCAAGGATGGAAATTCCACAACTTCTCTAGGTAACCTGTTCCAATGCTTGACCACCTTCACACTCAGAAAGTTCCTCCTAATATTCACGCTGATTTTTGAGGCTATTTTGCCTAGTCCTGTCCTTCATAGATGACACCACCCCCCCCCCCCCACCCCATTTCCACCCTCTTTGTAATTGCCCATCAGGTATTTGAAAACTGTTATCAAATCCCCTTTCAATCTTCTTTTCTTCAGACTAAACAACCCCAGTTCTTTCAGCCTTTTCCATACCCTTACCTTCTAGGCCCCTAATCACTTTTGTCATACTGTGCTGGACTCTTTCCAGTATGTCCACATCCTTCTTGAATGCTGGGGCCTAAAACTAGACACAGTACTCCAGGTGAGGCCTCACCAGTGTTTAATAGAGCAGATAGTTTCATAATTTCTAGAGTTGGAAGGGACCTGAAAACATCATCAGGTCTGACCCCCTGCCCTGGGCAGGAACGAGTACTGGGATCATAATACCCCAGCCAGATATCTATCCAGCCGCCTCTAGAAGACCCCCAAGGTAGGGGAGAGCACCACCTCCCTTGGGAGCCCATTCCAGAGCCTGGCAGCCCTAACCATAAAGTAATACCTCCTGATATCAAGCCTGAACCTGCTCTCAATCAATTTGTGGCCTTGTTATCCCAGGTGATGCCCGGGGGAACAGAGCCTCACCTATTTTCTGCTGGTCCCCCCTGGTGAGTTTATAGATGGCCACCAGATCCCTTGATTTACAAGTGACACTACTATTGTGATGTGTGCAAGAGCAGGAGGAACCACAGGGCAGTCCACAGAGCTGTACTGGCTTCTAACTTGACTACAACTTCCAGAAACTCCCAGGGGCTGGGGGGCAAGGGAAAGGAAGAGGAAGGAAGAGGAAGCTTGAGGCTGGACTCAGACTTGGGGGCAGCTGCAGGCTGTTGTTTGAGTGCTCTAGGGACTAAAAGCTTGTTTGGAGTTACCTCCGGATGTGTGGGGGGAAATTAAGGTGCTGACTAAGTTACTATAGCACTGATGTTTCTTTACCTTTTACCTGTTCCCTCCCTTTGGCCCATTGGCTTGTGACTGTCACAACCCAAGGGTGTGATTTTGTTTTGTGCGTGCTTTGGCACCACTGAATGATTTTCCCGCCAATTCGTAGCTTTCTTTGCACTGTGCATTTCTTCTTTGCAGCACAGAAATGCACTTTGCAAAGAGTTCCCGCCATTTGTATTATAATTCGAGCCCCATTATTGGCTTGCATTAAATTATTCACACGTGGCGGCTAGCGATTGGCCTGCTAGCCGTATAAAAAGCTTGAGTGGTTTCCGCCCAAGTTGGAGAACTTGGAGAACTCTGAGGAGAACCCCGCAAGGGAGGACTCCACGAACACCAGGAGGAGGAGACTTCACGCTGTGTGAAGATCTCTAAGCGCTGCGGAGCCTATTGGACCCAGCGTGAATATCAAGAAGGCAACAGGGGTCTGATCAGCCTCTAGCCTCTCCCCGTCACCGAGCGCAATCCTCGACGTATCCCTTTCCCTGCGCGCACAAGTTCCACGGAGCCTAGCAAACTTCGTGTGAGTCTATTTTCGAGTACTTTCTTCGGTTGGCGCGACGGGCTCGCGGTTTAGAACCTCCAACCAGATGGGCTAGAAGAATGTTCACGGGAAGGAACTCTAGTCCGCCTCTCTTCTTTTCTATCTGTAACTGCAACTCAAGCAAGTTTTCCTGCCTGCACTGTGATCATCTTCGGTGTAAGTAAATAATCTTAAATCAACCATTACGCATCCGTGACTAATTCTAGCGTGTTGCCTGTTTTCTCCGACCCAGCATGCCCGGGCTGCTGGCCACAGCCCGTGCGGCGCGAAAAAGGGCCCGGATCACTCCCGGCCCGCACAGTGACCTTAACTCCTATGGTTTTCTATATAAAAGTGGAAACTCCCCCTTGGTTCTTGTGCCAGCTTCTGGGGCTGCAGGGTTTGCACACTATTAATACAGCTGTAACAGGGAGCCAGAAGCTTCTGTTACTTTAAGGGAAGAGTGTGGCTGGCCAGGCCTTTTGTGTGGGGCAGGCAGCTGAGCAAAGAGAGACATTAACAAAGCCTTGCTAAAGTCAAAGTATTTTGCATCCACCATTCTTCCCCCCCCAAATAGCCACAGAGCCTATCACTGTATCATAGAAGGAAATCAGGTTGGTCAAGCTTGACTTGCTTTTGGCGAATCCATGCTGACTGTCCCTGATCACCTTGTTCCCCTCTAGGTACTTCACAATAGATTCCTTAAGGACCTTCTCCGTGATCTTTCCAGGTACTGAGGTCAGGCTGAGTGGTTTATAATTTGCTAGATATTTCTTCTCCCCTTCCTTAAAGATGAGCGCTAAATTTGCCCTTTTTCGATCATCTGGGACCTCAGTTGACTTTCATGATTTCTCAAAGAGCTCTGCCAATTCCTCAACCAATTCCTTAAGTATCCTACTTTGCATCCTTTCTACCATGCTGACTTGAAAGTGTCACAACCCAAAGTTGTGGTTTTTTTGTTTGAGTGTGCTTCGGCATTGCTAAATCATGTTCCCGCCAAAATTGCAGCTCTTTTGCACGGTGGAGCGTTCTGTTGCAACAGAGGACCCGCGTGCAGGAGTTTTTCCCGCCAGTTTTGTAGCCTTCTTTGCATAGTGCATTTCTTTTGCATTATAGTGATGCACGATGCAAAGGAGTTCCCGC
>NW_005841887.1:1795548-1798509 GCF_000455745.1 Alligator sinensis | reverse complement strand
CCGGGGGACCTGGGAACTGAGTAACACTCACGGAGATACAGCTGCTCTGTGGGAACGAATTCTTGAACCCACGGAGCCTGAATCACTCCGGGGTCAAGGAACCGAATTTATTAGAGTCCTCCACCAAGAACTCAAGCGGAGCTGTGCCTGGAAAGCTGACCAGCCTACACTGTGACCACCTTGGGTGTAAGTAAATAAACTTTTCAATCAACCATTACGCCTCCGTGACTGATTCTAGCTCGAGCGTGCCATACCGCGCCGCGGTTTTCTCCAGCCCCATGTGCCTGGGCTGCCGGCCACAGCCTGTGTGCACAAAGACGGGCCCCCGGCTCACCCCGGCTCGCACATGGCGACCCAGATGGGATCAGGAGAGAGCTCGCACATGGCGATCCAGGCGGGATCGGGAGAGGGCCCGCACAGAAAGCATCTGGCTTCTCTAAGTAATCCCTAACCTGTTGTTCTGCTACTTCTGACTGGTGGTGCTTAATTAATTTGGACTCACTGGGCCTGGTTGAGGTGACACAGAGCTTGATCTGGGTGCATGGGACCCAATCCTGTGTAGGATCTGGTCTGTTGACCAGCTCCATGCCACTCCTCTAGCCCACAGGGCCAAAAGGTTGAGAACCATGGCTTTGGGCTGTTTGTCTAGTTCCCTATCTTTGCTACTAGCTGCATGCATCATCTGGTAGCTGCTCTTATTTGTGAAGACTTAAATAACAATGCATGAAATACTCCAGTCTTCTCTGAATCATCCATAACCAGATTGCCTTCAGCATTCCATAAGGGACCTGTGGGTTTTCTGGTCTTTCTCTTACTTTTGACATACTTGTAGAATCCCTTCTTACTGCCTTTTGTTTCCCTTGCCAGCTGCATTTCAAATTGTGTATTGGCCTTCCTAATTTCCTCCCCCCCCCACAAACCCATGTGAAACTCTTATTCTTCCCTAGTACTATGATCAAGTTGCCATTTTTTTATATGATTCCTTTTTCAGTTTTTACTCCTTGAAGAAATTTCTGTCTAGCCAGGCTGGATTCCTTTTGCCCTTCCCATTCTTCCGTCATATTGGGGTAGCTTACCTCATATCCTTATATCACTGTTAGCTTACCCCGTATCCATATATCACTGTTGTGGGGCTTGGGTCCCCTCTTGACTGGCATCCTACTCCCTGGTGACATCAGGGTGGGAGTTAACACCACCTGCATGTTCTGGTCATTGTTCCTGCTCTCCCACCACGTCTTGATGTTCTGTTCTTGGGAGACAGTTCCCGGCAGGTGGCTTGTTGGATCCCACACCCTGGTTTCTTCATGGGGCTTCAACCTCTTCTTTATCCCACTCTTACCACATCCAAGACTGGAATGGATGTCAGTGTCCTGTGGTCTCATTTACAGATGATCACTTTTCAACTGAAAGTCCCACAGTTGTGGGTATGAGACCACCCAACAACCAACTCCTTGTGGGCTGTCCCTTGGCTATGAATTGAGGTTGCTACAACTGAACTTGCCTCAATCTTGAGGTACTAGTGTTCTTATAAAGGAAACCCAGAAGTAAAACATCAATCAGCATCCGCTGTTGTGGGTCACCAGGTCATCCTCCCTAGGACCACTGGCCCCTGGCTGGGTGCCTCTGATCCTTCCCCTTTAATGAGCTGTGCTCTGTGGGCTCAGCAGCTTTCCTCTGTGCCCCCTTATTGTGCCTTATTGTGGACCCTCCAGTGGGTTGCGACCCCTTCCCAACTTGGCCCTGTCTGACCTGAGGCTGGATCTGGCCTAGTTGCTCTTCTACCCCCCTTTTATTGGGCCCACTCTTCTCCTGGGGACTGCCCCTTCTCCCCACTGATTTGCAGGCTCATGCTGCTCTGAAACTGGCATGCCTGAACCTACTGTCCTAGCATTGGCCCACAGCTGTCCTCCTGCGGTGAGTGATGGGGAAAATTGGGATGGGCTCTCTTCCTCCTTCCAACCTTAAGAGAGTCTCCTCAAAGTACAGCCAGATGTCTTGGACTCCTTGGAATGCCTAAATGGACCAATTAAATACCAAATGAGGATATTTGTTTCTCAGTGGCTATGTCTACATGAGATGCTGACTGTGCAGTCATTTAGTACTTGTAGAAACAAGTACTAAATGACTGTGTAAACCTGTGTTACTTCACAGTAGTGCCGATGAATGGCTTTTTTGTGGTGCTGACTGTGCAGTAGCCCAAGACTACTGCGCAGTATCGTCATATCACAGTTTCTGCCACACAACACTACTGCACAGTAGTCTTGGGCTACTTTGCAGTCAGCGTCTTATGTGGAAGCAGCCAGTCAGTTACTAAAAAGTGACTTTCAAAGGTACCATTTAAAATCTTCTGAGCTTTCTGGAGCAGTTCACAGTTTACTGACTTCAATGTAATGTGCTATATATGAAAAGTAAAACATAATTACTTAACTAGCTACGCATTTTTTATTTTCCCTACTCTACATTTCTCTTTGTATCTTTTATAAGTAAAAACAGCAGAAGGGCTCAGGTTCTCCTGTGACAATGTTACCTGTTAGTACAATCAGATAAGTAAAAATAGGCACTTTCTTTCAACGGTGACATGCTGAAGAGTCGAGGGGGGACAACACAATTTCACAGTAACCAGTTAACAGGAAGCAAATGCAAAATGTAATATATAATCTTTCTACCACATCTTCATCTTGTCAGAAACTGACACAAAACTATCATCTTGAAGGCTTTCCTTGTATCTGCTCATACGTTTCATCTGCTCGTTATTAAACAAGACTTTTCTTTCAGAAATATTACATTGATTCATTTCTGTTCCATTCCTTTCACCTCTAAAAATGGTTCAATAGCAGAACTAATAAAAAGCTTTTCTTGGACAAAATAAGAGACATTACACCTTTTAAATCGCCTAGTGCTTTCTGTCCTCCCACAGGATTTCTTGCTTCTTTTGATACAAACTATAGAATAATTGAGGCC
>NW_005841887.1:1787719-1795538 GCF_000455745.1 Alligator sinensis | reverse complement strand
CCTACAGTTATTTCATTTCTGCTTTAACTTTGGTAATATGGAACAGGAAGCTTTACTTGCTATTACAATATTGTTATACAATAGAAACTACTAATAATGAAATCATTATTTTCTAAATGACAGCTCCACTAGAAGAGGCGGCTCATTATAACCAAAATGTACTTTCCACATTACAATGGATTAAAAACAATCCATGGCTTTCCTTTACTTCATTATTGGAGTTTCATTGTATCCGAGTTCACTTTAAGGTATTTCACTGTATTGTTATATAAGCATGAGCATATCAGACAGAGATGACACTTGGCACATAAGATTTAACACCTTGAGAGTCGCATATAAAAAGCACCCGTCGCTGAAGCTGGCTCTATTGAATGTTAGCTATTTGAATGGCGTGCAAGGACATTTTCATAGTGGCTGCTGAACGTGTACTTTTAGGTCTCTGAGGATCTAAAATCTACACGATGCTGAGTATATGCTATAAATGGCTTCCATGAGGTGCTCAGCATTTGGCTAAAATTAAAATACAATAGGTGGCAGACTTGCAAAGTGATCTCATTAAAATCAGTGGCTATTGAGAGCTCTTGCAGAACTGGGTCCTTGTCACTTTATGGGTAAGTTTGGGTGGGGGCAAAATCTCATGGTCCTGTTCTATGTTACACTTGCATCATACTACATCTCTGAAATATTAAGTGATGTTAAAATTAGAATATGGTAGAAGCAGTTTCGTATTAAGGGTTGATACTGTTTCTTGCCTGCACAGCTCTGACTTACCACTAGAGGGCTGGCAAGCAGGGGCATGGCTAGGAGCCAGGGCACCTGAGTGCCATCCCTGCTCTGGGGTCGGGGAGCCTGGGAGCAATGCATCCTGGAATGCCAGAAGACAGCACTTGGAGGACTGCAATTTGCTCATATTTTTTCTCCATGGAGTAGACTGAAATTACACTAAAACAAGCTGGGTAGTACAGCCTAGAATTAACCCTTGCCTGAATTGGCATAACTTGGAGAAGTTCAGAGGACGTTTAGCATGAGTTAACACACTTTAACTTGTGGATGCTCGTGTTTTACGTTCCCGTAGTATGATCTAAGTGTAATGGATTACTTCATCCTCAAATAGCCAGTGAGCAAAGTCTATTTATCTAGATAGAGTTGTTTTTTTCTCCCAATGCACATTTTATTTGCACGTGCAAACTGGGGTTATTTGAATAATATTACCAAATCTGAATAATTATAGGGAATCTTTTGTGCTGAAAATTTAGTGCCTGGAACATATTTATGCTAACTCAAAAACTAGTTTGGATCCTCTTTGACAATTTGGCCTGTGCCATACCGCTGTGCATATGCGTGATACAGGAGTGCCAGTTTGTTGAATCCTCAGTATTTTTCACCCAAATAATTCAGCTTAAAGCAACATTTACTTTTTCATTAAAAAAAGATGAGGGGACCCTGGAGACAGTTGTCCAAAAAACCATTTTTTATAGGTATTCTGTGGCCTTTGGATTTTAGAGTCTACAGTCAGTGGCAAGTGTAAAAGTCCAAACAATGAAGACAACAGGACTCCAGTCATTAGGCAAAAGCATTACAGGCCACTTATCCAAGTGATTTTCAGTATTCAACTGACAGGTTCCTCTGGATCCCAGAAATCTTAGAGAATCAAGAGATATAAAGTTATACCCAAAGTGTACTGGGAACAAGAACAAAAAGATATATCCCATACTTTCAGACTTTCCTTGTTAGATTTTTGTTGCAGGAATCACTCTTACAATTCTGTCGCTGACTGCAGGGTGTCCCAGGCTGCCTTCCATCCAACATAACCCAGAGATGGTCCCCAGTTTGCCCTGCTCTGAAAGGGATAGCAGCTTATCACAAAAATCATAAATTGATTAGATTCTTAAGGTGACATAAGAGCTGATCCTATGAGACGGAGGTACCTGTGGCTTCCTTTCTTTTTGAGTTGCGCACATTGGCAGATTTGAGTCCCAGAAAAAGAACGTGTTTTGGCATACAGGCAGGATGGAAAAAGCAGCATGTTTTTTATTAACTTGGCTGGAAACATCACCATGATACATTCCTGAGGAGACTTTGAGAAGCCAGATAATTTGGAGCCGCTCAAACATAAATCACTCTGAAGCCTTGGGGTAAATTATGGTCTGATTGTTTGCATTTCTTCCTAATATTTCAGCCTAGAGATGTGGGCACTGTACTTTGATGAGTGCCTGCTTCCTTCAAACAGATTTTTTTCCCCACTTAGCTCCCTCACAAACAGCTCTTCCTCTCAAGCAGTCAATTTGATTAAAAGGCCATGTAACTTAGCATATGCTGTGAAATATTCAGAAGACTGAAGGAATCTATAAGTGAATATAAAGGCACAATTAGATGAGGATTAGCTCCTTGCTCTACATTATATCAACTCTTACAAGTGTTGTTATATTTAAGGGTCTGTCAACATTTCCATTATGCACTCAGTCCTAAGGGTATAACTGAGCTGTTTTAATTTATATTGAACTGTAACTTGGTGTACATTTTAAGTTCAATGCAATGTTCCCGCCTCTCCTCAAAATCTGATTTAAATGGATTTTCTGTTGTAGATCTGTAGAGTCATTTTAGACCTAAATATCCAAGATAGTCCCTTCAATCCATGTTTAGGCACTTAAGTAGAAATAGTGTGACACTTCAAGATATGGAAGGCTTATAAGCTTCACTAAAGCCAGTGGAGGCTGAAGGCACTTAGCACCTTTGAAACATCCACCTGAATATATTAAGGTGATTCAGTATGGATTTAGGGATCTTATTTTACATAAACAAACAAGTAAGGAAAAAAATTTGCTTTCAGATTTCAGATTTTTTTTGTGCAGCTCCAACCTTGTTCAAAATTTTGCAAGAAGCTGGAACAAAACCTGTAGATACTTGGTAGCTACGTTCAGATTTACTCATGGGAGGTATGTGCTTCTAAGCTCCCTTCTGCAGGTTCCAGCCATAGTCATGGGCTTTGCTTCTTGGACATGCTTTCCAGCTACAGACTCATGCTCTCCCACCACCCCTGCCCTGCGCCTCTCTCTTTCTCTTTCTAACTCCCATCTCTCAGGTGCATCCACCCAGGAATTCTGTTCTTGTGGATACTCCAGCTCATTAGTTTGTCCTTGAAGATTTAGATGACAGTTGAAGCCACAAATATATAGCTTTTACAGAGGATTTTCCCAACCTGTCTTTATTCACAGATGATTCACAGAAAATACACAGATATGGCAAAATAACAAATGCTTGTCCATAATTCCTGCCCTCAAAGTCCTTATCACATTTGAGCGTTGGTTGGGTTTTGGTCGGTGTTCTCCAAAACTCCAGGTCCCTATTTTGCAGTGGCCGTTCCTTTCTCATCCTGTTCCAAGTCTCCTTAACTCATTCAGAGCTAGCAGTCCCCTTTCTCAGGAGTCTTTGTACTCCCTCTGAGCCTCTATATTTTATTAAGAAGCCAGTCCTCGCATCCTGTTTCTTGGTTTCTTCATTTCTTTTATGGATTTTCACTCACCTCTTGATGGAAAACTGGATGGGGGGGGGGGGGGGGGGGGGGGGTCCCCCCGGGCGGCAGCTGCCTCTGCATGTGTGTGAGCGTCCGCATGTTAAATCTCATTAACTCATGCTAAGTGCCCTCTGACCATCTCAAAGTTATGACTATGCCACTTCAGGCAAGGGTTAACTCTGGGCCATACTACCTAGTTCATTTTAAGCTAATGTCAATCTGCTCTATGGAGATAACATTAGAAATCTGCAGTCCCCCAGCATCCCAGGATGCACTGTTCCCAGCCTCCTTCTTCCCCAGAGCAGGGATGGAGCCCAGGTGTCCTGGCTCCTAGCTGTACTCCTGCTCGCCAGCTGTTTAGTTAGAGCTATGCAGGCAAAAAACAGTATTAACCCTAAATGTGTGACTGCTCCTACCGTGTTTTAACTTTAATGCTGCTGAATATTCCACAGATTTCGTATGGTCAAGTATAACGTGCAACTTTGCCTTAAGATGCTTTCATTTGAAAGCAAGCCCAATCAGGCTAATGACCCTCAGTTGTTCCTAATCTGGGTGTCAGAGGACACTAACCCATAGTGTTGATTCACTATACACAGAGACATTCAGTGATATAGCAGTTTCAGAAAATCAACCAGAATTCATAGATAGATAAACTCCCCAAACCTTTGTAATGTTTACACTCATAAACAGTAGCTAGGTATGAGTTGAAAATTGCTTTATATGCGTAATGTGAGTAGACCAGAAACTGATATCAAAGTGTGGTTTTCTTCCAAATGTAGCCATAATAGGAAAGGAAATGGCCTGTATAATGTATTTTTACACTCACACTATGGTTTACTTTTATTTTTTAATGTAATACTCATATATAATAAAAATGATCTGGTGCTTCATTTCAAGACATGTTCATTTCCATATGATGACTCTGTCCCTAATCCTACAAGCTGTTCTATACAGGAAGATCTGTGTGCCTTTGTGCACTCCATAGATTTCAGTGTAATCACACAAAATAGCTTGCAAGACTGGAGCAACACCAAGTCTATTTTAGGTACTTTTATATTCAGTCTTACTTAATGTGTTAAAATGCGGGCTCCATGTTAATATACAAAGCATGAAGATATTTGTGAATTTTTTGAGCTTTCTCCGTTAATATATGTAATGCGCTTAACTTTTTCCATGTCCTTATTCATTTCTGTGTTCAGTCAAGGAAAATCTTAGTGAATTGTGTGGGTTACTGTACCAAATGCATTTATTTAGCGCTAGTAAATATGCATGTAGGTCTGAACGAAGGAGTCCAGCTATCCTTGGAGTTATCTTGTGACAAGCTTTTTTTGAATGGAAGATGTGATGCAGGTTGATTGGAAGGACTGCAAAATACAAGGGTTGGTGTAAGGAGTAGTTGCTTCGTACTACCTTCCACAGGCCATCTGGTGTAGTGCCCTCTTTTGACAAACCTAACCAGTGGGCTCAGCATTTCTCTGACTGTAACCAACCAGGAGTCAGTGATCCAGGCCACAGAATAAGTGTTTCAGGAACAACATAGCCAGCACTGGCAAAGGAAATCTCTTTGGCCTCCTTGAAACATTGCTCTGGAACCAGAGAGTTCAGTCCAGACCCATTTAAACCAATAATATCATGAAAATTCAGAGAGAGAAACAATTCCATTCTTTATGCAGTTGGAGGCAATTCATATCAACCAAGCTATCCAGCACCCAGAAGTATTTGGCCTCACAGGCTTCCATGGCTAATCTACTTATGTTACATGGTGTAGCTGGGTAGTCTGGCCCTTTAAGATGGGCAGACAGTCCTGGGGTAGGGACCCAGATGTGCACAATTATCTAGTGGTTAAAAGCCCATGAAGAGAAAGAGCAAGTACCTTGAGCTGGGGAAGGAATGTGTGGTCAGGATGTAGCCTGACTCCCAAAAGCACTTGCTTCTAGAAAGAGCCAGAGCTAAAGAACCCGTCCCCGCTGCCTGGAGAAAGTGAAAGGTTTTGCTCTGCTCATTGTTTTGGTCAAGGGTTGTTGCTTGTATTATGGACCATTGTTTGGACTGTCACGGGGAGTCCCAGGGGACAAGGGCTGCCTGTATGTGAGCAGGCACATCAACCTGCTTACACCTGGTTCTGCAGTAGGTGTGTTACGTCACCTAAAGCTTCCTTGCATCCACTTTCACTCTGTTAAATGAATATATATGTAAAGGGATGGATGGGCTTGGTTCTGATACCCTCACTCACCTTATCAAACAAGTACTCTCACTGACTTCAGTAGGGCCGTTCATGGAGAAAGCTCGTATTCTATCTCTGGCCCTAAACAAATATTACAAATTCTAACTTGTGCATCCTTATGATTAGCCTTTGTTCTCCACTATTTACTCCTCATCCTGTAGTTGTTTTAGTCAGCCACCTTTGCACAAAGATTTCATATTTTTTTTCAAAGCTGAATATAACTGACCGTCTCTCATCTCCTTAGCAATGTTTCAATTTGCGTAATATGTAGAAACCATCTCTTGCCTGGATTTGGAACAGGAATTTTGCATACCTCAAAAGCAGGCAGTGTTAGAAGCTTGTGCATCAAACAAGCATTTTGGAGACTTTATGACTTAGAGCAGACATATATTATCATGTTTCTTTGATGGACACTTTGCTTTTTCTTCTTTCTAAGGTATTCTGGAAGTCTGTAAAGCTGTGCCTAAGATGAGGGTTCTGCCTGCTGTGCACATATACTGATTATATAGTGTGCCAATAAAAAAAATTGACCAATTTCACAAAATGCCTTTACTCTATCTACAATATCCAGTATCAAGAAACATGCAGTATCTCTTGCAGAAAAATTATGAATCCAATTTGAAAGCAGTCAGAAGGCATAATTCTTATGTTGCCCAGAGGCTGCAGAATAAGTGAAATGTTTGGCACTGAAGAATACGAGTTTATGTATTTAGTGAGCTGACTACATTTTTCTGTCACATCACAAGGGAAGATTAAAACCCAATTTCCTGGGGTGGAGCAGGTGGGTGAAAGGATATTGTCTTTGTGACAGAGGTGGATCCAGCTTGCACTGTGACAATAGGAGTCCTTCCACCGATTCTTCTGGAAGCTGGATCAGGCCCTCAATTACTTGCATCAATAGCAAGCATATGATATTCAAGAATGGGAATCTCTCCAATAAATCAATGCATTAATTTTAGTGAAAGTCTGTTAAAAGAACACCTGATAAGGGAAAACAATGATTTATATATAGTGTGCACAATTCCTATGAGTTGTGTGTGATAACATTGATATACACAGTAATACATACTATCACTGATGAATAACGACTGATGTTGTGACTTCACCAGTCTTTCGCAATTTGGAATTTGTGATTTAATTACCATTTAGTGATAAAATAATTTTTTGCCACTTACTGAAAGCATTAGATAAAAAACACAGGAGTAGAGGTTGATGTCATATACTTAGACTTCAGGAAGGCCTTCGATACGGTATCCCACACCATACTGGTGAACAAGTTAAGAGGCTGTGACTTGGATGACTACACGGTCCAGTGGGTGGCGAATTGGCTGGAGGGTCGCACCCAGAGAGTCGTAGTGGATGGATTGGTATCGACCTGGAAGGGTGTGGGCAGTGGAGTCCCGCAGGGCTTGGTCCTAGGACCAATACTCTTCAATGTCTTCATCAGCGACTTGGATGAGGGAGTGAAGTGCACTCTGTCCAAGTTTGTGGATGACACAAAACTGTGGGGAGAAGTGGACACGCTGGAGGGCAGGGAACAACTACAAGCAGACCTGGACAGGTTGGACAAGTGGGCAGAAAACAACAGAATGCAGTTCAACAAGGAGAAATGCAAAGTGCTGCACCTAGGGAGGAAAAATGTCCAGCACACCTACTGCCTAGGAAATGACCTGCTGGGTGGAATGGAAGCGGAAAGGGATCTCGGAGTCCTAGTGGACTCCAAGATGAACATGAGTCGGCAGTGTGACGAAGTCATCAGAAAAGCTAATGGCACTTTATCGTGCATCAGCAGATGCATGACGAACAGATCCAAGGAGGTGATACTTCCCCTCTATCGGGCGCAGGTCAGACCGCAGTTGGAGTACTGCGTGCAATTCTGGGCGCCGCACTTCAAGAGGGATGCGGATAACCTGGAGAGGGTCCAGAGAAGGGCCACTCGTATGGTTAAGGGCCTACAGACCAAGCCCTACGAGGAGAGACTAGAGAAACTGGACCTTTTCAGCCTCCGCAAGAGAACATTGAGAGGCGACCTTGTGGCTGCCTATAAATTCATCATGGGGGCACAGAAGGGAATTGGTGAG
>NW_005841887.1:1776035-1787538 GCF_000455745.1 Alligator sinensis | reverse complement strand
TTTCCCTGCCTATGTAGGGAGTTGGACTCGATGATCTATTGAGGTCCCTTCCAACCCTAGCATCTATGAATCTATGAAACTGCTAATTGCTTTTAGGCATTGTCTTCTGTCATTTTACAAAAACAGCATCCAGCATCCAATGGTTTCATAGTTGTTAGGGGCTGGAAGGGACCTTACAGATCATTGGGTCCAGCCCCCGTGCACTTGGGCAGGAAAGACTGCTGGGGTCAGATAACCCCATGAAGATGGGCGTCAAGATGCCTTTTGCAGATCGCCAGGGTGGGTGACTGTACCACCCCTGGGGGGGAGCCTCTTCTAAACCCTTGGCACTAGACTTGTAAACAAGTTTTTCCTGATGTTTGACCTGAAGTGATCTTCATTCAGTTTTTGCCCATTATTTCTTGTCCTCCCCTGGGGGGCCTTGGTGAATAGTTGCTCCCCAGGGCCTGATGCACACCCCGATATACTTGTAGGCTGTCACCAAGTCCCCTCTGAGTCTTTTCTTCTCCAAACTGAACAGTCTCATGTCTTTCAGCCTATCCTCCTATGACCTGGTCTCTACGCCTCTAATCATGTGTGTGGCCCTCCTTTGGACTGTCTCAATCTTCTCCACATCCTTCTTGAAGTGCAGCACCCAGAACTGGACACAGTACTCAAGTTGAGGTCTCACCAAGGATCAGTAGAGGGGGAGTATGACATTCTTTGCCCTGCTTGAGATGTCTCGGTGGATGCATGGCAGTGTTTGATTAGCTCTGCCAGCTACGGCATTACATTGGTGGCTCATGTTCATTTTGTTGTCGATTTTGACACCCAGGTCTTGTTCAGTTGTGGTGCTGGCAAGTGTAGCACTGCTGAGCCTGCAAGTGTGTTGTGGATTAGTTCTCCCCAGATGGAGCACTTTATATTTCTCTGTGTTAAATGACATTTGGTTGAGGTTCGCCCACCTCATGAACCCATCCAGGCCGGCCTGTATTGCCAGTCTGTCTTTGAGTGTGACTGTCCTCCCCCATAGTTTGGTGTCATCAGAGAACTTTGCCAGTTTTCTTATAATACCCATCTCCAAATCATTAATGAACATGCTGAAGAGCACCGGTCCAAGTACTGAGTTCTATGGGACACCACTGATCACCTTCCACCATGATGACTCAATTCCATCAATCAATACCCTTTGGGTCCTACCACAGAGCCAGTTGCCTAGCCACCGTACCGTAAAGTAGTTGAGGCCTCATTCTCCCTATTTGACCATGAGGACATCATGGGAGACTAGGTCAAGGGACTTTTTGAAGTCCAAGTATATGACATCAACCTTTAATCATGTTGCTTGTGAGACCAACTTTTTCTACATTTGTAAAAAAACCCAATTTGTTTACCAATCTATATTTAAAATATTAGGATGAATGACTATTTGCTTCTTTAGGTTATTCCCTATGAAAAAATTTGGCTCCTTATTACACTATGGAAACCAACTGGGGTAATTTTGCTTGCACCAGTAAAATGGGGTAGAGGAATTTTGAGCAAAAAGAATCCCTGACACCAATGTAAGTAGACTGCAAGTGTGGAGACTGCAAGTAGGAGCAACAGGTAGAAGCAATAACTCCTACTCCAACTCCTTCTCCTACAATAGGAGCAACAACTTTATTTTTCAATTAAGAAACTGGAAAGTTAGTCTGTCGAATATGGGTATGTTGGGTCCAAAGTGCTTGAGAGAGATCTTACTTGGTTATGTAGTTATTACTACCCCATATTAAAAATACCTGCTTTTTTTGTGCGTCTCCTCCATAACAATATACACATTATTGCTTCTATTCCAGACAATGCCTAACAAGCAACATTCTTATAACACAACTCCAAAAACTTATAGACCACGTATAAATTAAACTTACTAGTAAAGTTGAATTAATGTCTGAGGTGCCTGCATGTTCTTCCTTGAAAATATCTAATATATCAATATGTTGGGAGGCGGCAAGCCCATTTATTTTGGCACGCCCCATTTATTATGGGGCATGGCTTCTTTAACTTGTTAAGGAAGTTGTCCGACAGATTTGGACAGGCAAAATGACAGATCACACCCCCCAATCACCCCCCTTTCTGGAAGCTGGAGAATGTGCTATTTATTCCTCATTGTGTCCATCTGAGGTGACAA
Organism: Alligator sinensis; assembly: GCF_000455745.1. Lineage (NCBI taxonomy): Eukaryota > Metazoa > Chordata > Crocodylia > Alligatoridae > Alligator > Alligator sinensis. Next base: position 1,785,395 of record NW_005841887.1, on the reverse strand, counting down.
CTTCAGAAGACCATGAAGTAATGCTGTGTGACACCCCTGCTGTTTATGACCAGTGAGTTCAGTCCTAGATTGCAGACCGTGACATTTCACAAGTGGTGACAGTCCCTGGGATCCTGCATCATATTTCTGTTTTTGGTTTCTCAACTTCTGCAAATCTCTAGCTCCTTTCACCTCTGCTTTTATCATTACAGGTATTTTAGTTTTCAGTTCTCTGTTAAACAAAATGTCTGCAGGTGACAAAGCATGGTTCGCTCATGCCCTCCTGTAATTTAACTGTGCTAAGTATGGCTCACAGTCTGATTGTACAGTCCTTTTCTGTTGCTGCTTTATAATTTTAACATGATTTTCCACCAATGCATTGAAGTGGCAATAATGGGGATTAGTGGTTAAATGTCTAAACTTAAACTTCATTGCAAACTGCTTAGCCTCATGCTCACTAAACTGAAGTCCATTATCAGACATTATATTATCAGGTATACCATTGTCTAGCAAAAAAAATAAATAAAAGATTAGATATAAAACTATAACAAGGGAGAATAATTTTTTGGAATAAGAACACAATACAGGTTTCCCTTGCTTTATGCATTGCTGGAAAATGGTGCATAACTCAGATTTGCGTGAAGGGAGCCCACTTACAATGTAACAAATAGGGATACGTTCCAAGACCTCGACTGTCCTGACCCCCAGACCCATTTCTACCACTTTTACAAGACAATTTTGGTACTTACCAGCAGCAGACAGCACACACCAGCTCAGGACACTATCGTAATGAGGTTGGCAACTACAGAAACGCATGTCACTGACAGCAAGCAAGGAGCACAGATCCACCAGGAGACTATATTTTGGTGCATGTCACTCCCACAATGCACTGCACAAAGCAGCTGAATGTGGGCTTCCACCCCACCGATCGCATAAGAGTGAATTTACCTTGCAGATAATGAATGTCTGGTCATTGCATAAGAGCGCATTCATACATACAGAACCCACATCAAGCGAGGGAAACCTGTACAGGTTCCCCCAATGCCCTGCCAGTAAGGATGGGTGTCAGCGTTCAGGTTCCAGGTGATGAATTTAGCTTCCTCTTTGTAAAATTATGAAGTTTTCATTCAAAAACAGCTAAATTTGATATCTTCCATATTTCAGGGATACAGGTTGTAGCTATATTGGTCTACAGGCAAAAGAAATCAGAATACCTCTGCCACAAGTTCTGATTCATCTCATTCAGATTCATAAAATAAAATCTAGCCTTGAGCATCTTGTTACTGCCTCCAATATTTTACTGTCAATCATTTCTGCACCTGAATTGATATTACTACACCTGAGAGATTAATATTACAAGCCTTCTAGAGTTAAAAACAGTCTGCAGGGCTGTGAAATTGCCATTCCTTGTAACATTGCTTCCAAGAGATAGCAAAATTGCAGAAGAAAGGCTAGTTTAAAGAGCAGAACATTTAAAACCATTTAAAACAATCGAGGGTTGTTAACTCCTGTGGAGTGGAGAAAGATTAGCAGGAATTAGGGAGATGGTAATCAGCCATTAAGTCAATAGACTCTCTCTTGATCCTGCCTGAATAGAAATGCCTTTGCCACTCCCAGGCAGTGTGTTTTAAAATTTGGGTGGAGCAGGAATTTAAAGCAGTGCACTTACACCCTTGCACCCTCCCTGAATCCACCTCTGCAGCTCACCTGCTTGAGGAGAAGCAATAAGTGAGCATATTGACTGGCTGATCCTTCACAGGGGCCAGATAGTATGTCAGTTTGGAATAAGGTAGGGTTTTTTTTACATTTACCTCTAATTTTTCCAATTATGTATATGTATTACACTGTAGTATATTCACTACAGTTGATTAAAACACCAGTTTTATTCTAGCTTTCTAGACAGGGCTGCATTTGCATATCAATATTTAAAGTTAAATTTGCATACAATCTGTTAGAAGATCTCCTGCTTATTATTTCTCTCACAATGTTACGTTTCCCAGGACTCCCGCAAAGGTTTTGTTGCTCTGACCCTAATTATTCATTCCCTCTTTCCCCGTCTCTCATTGGCCTCATTAGGAGTGCAGTTTATTATTTTTTTTGTTGCCGTTACAAAAATACATAGTACAATATTGGTTAAGCTGTGTTTTTCATTTTATCTAGATTGCCTCTGCAGAGCTAGACTTATCCTCAGTTGCTCTCTAATAAGCTGAAGCAAATCTGCTGTTTCATGGATTATCATGAAAAATATTTTATAAGTCTCCCCACAAGCTTTATAAATGTAAGTTGTAAAAACAAATCTTTGAATAAAGCTGAGGCTTTCCCACGGGCCATTCAAATCAGTACCTATGTAGATATTCATCTTGTATTTTTCCCCTTTTATTGGTGCAATTCTCATTTTCATGCCATATGTGAAACATCTAGGGTGTGTCTACATGTTCATTAATGAGCTTTAGATACAGTGCTTTTGGTTTAGTACTTTCTTAATAAAACACCATCTAAATGTGCAGTACCTAAAGATACTGGACAGTAGTGCCAGCACATGGGTATTTAGTGACACTGACTGCATGTTAGCCTAATAACACTGCGCAGTAGGCTATTAGCACAGTTTTTTGCTGTGACATGCTACTGCGCAATGTTATTAGGCTAATGAGCAGTAAGTGTCTCATGTAGACGTGCCCCTATTGAACTTTCTCAGTATAATCATGTAAAAATGGTTTATTTGAATAGTGCTGGTTATTTGCTATTAGCTTCAACTAACCAAACGGTTTCAGGTTTCTGGGTGTATCAGCATGGTAGCATGTCAACAACAGCTCCCACGTTTAGTCCCTTCTCGTTGTGGGTGCCATTGCTTGACCACCATTATTCACAGTTCTGTTTAGGTTACAAGGATGACCTGTTTTGCCAACATTACCATTTAGGTATCTTAGTTACCCAAGCTGCAAATACAATACCTGTCCGTGCAAAACTGAATGCGCTATTTGAGGTGTAAAAAGGGATGCTAGATTATGATGATCAAAACCACAATGGTGTGTAAAAGAAGACATTTTGAAAATGAATTTTGGCACTGATAGGATACTGATTTGATACAACCTTGTCAAACCTATTCTGCTATGGTCCTACAGTCTGGTCCAAAATCCACTGACAGCAAACCTGAGTCTTTCCAGTGACTTGGGTCTTGAAGCGGACCCCTTAGTAGATTATAAAGTTTGGCATTGTCCAGGACTCTGATCAGGTAGGCTAGACTGTGGCAAATACCTCGGCAGTCATACCTGCAGGAAGCCTCAGCTAATGATTGCTGCCCCCGTTAAGAAACATTGAGCATCCTTTTTGGCTGCTGGGAGTATGACCTATCCATTTAGCACCAGCTGGAGTCCTGCTTTATGGGCCAGTTACTGCATCTCTGACCCAATTCTGTTGTGGCAAGCCTCATGGTTCCTGCTTTCTCATTTTCTTGGCTCCTAACCCTGATTTTGGTTTATTTCTAGTCTTTGGCTTTGGATTTCCCTGTGGATCTGTTTTCTGGCTCCTGACCCTGGTTTGACTCTGCTGTGGATTATTCCTCAGATTGATACTTGGATCTGATTTCCAGTTCCTGACCCTAGACTGTGTTGCGGACGCTGTTCCTGGCTTTTCCTTTGAATTTGGTAATATGGGTCCCATCCTCTGACCCAGCCCTGGACTCTTGCTTTCCATCAGTGATTTAACCATTAGGCAAGACTCCCTATACCCTCGTCCTTTAGAGGCATAGACTGGAGAATCTATTTAACAGTTTTTTCAATAACTACCTCCTTTATTTCATGCTTTATTTGTGAATAAAAAGGCAGCGTCTGAGGTCTAAATCAATCCAAGTTGTTTTCAAACCCCACTGACTGATTGCAGATGCTTATCCGTTTTTATGTTGCTTTCGGCGGACAGCTGTATTTACAACACAGCAGCAGCATGGAGGCTGCCATTGGCCTATGACATTTTCCGCTGATATGAAGTCAGACTCCAGTGCACAAGGAAGGAGCGACCTGATGAAGAATGCCTTGCATTTGCAAACTTGTCTAACTCTATCCCAACTATGCACTTGGTCCAAAAAGATATTACCCTAAGCAATCCTTGCCTTTTAAAGAACTAGTGACAGTCAGTTATTACCCATACTTAATTTACGATGATCTGATGAATATTTGGCACTTTGACACTTATCTCAAAGTCAATCTCTAGGGATGCTTGGAGCATCTCTAAGCATACTATTCCCCTATTTTGGGTCAAATTTTGAACATTTTTTTTTTGACCAGAGCAAATGTTTTTCACAGAAAAAAAAGCTGAAAAAGAAGTAGGAAAATAGTTTGCTTTTTAGTTTTTTCTAACTAATACAAAACTTTCAATGGAAAACTTGGGAGATTTTCTTTCTTGCAAAAATTACCTGGCTGGGTTTTTTTGTTTTTTTGAACAGCACTAATGACACAGCCTGGCTGAGGTAATTAAAGGCCAACACAATCATGTTGCTTTGCACTCTGGCTTGCTAATTATTTGTTGTTATCTTCTTCTTTTCTCTTTAGTAATTCTGAATAATAAACACAGCTGTTTTTAAGTGTAAGATAGCACATTATTTTAAGTATAATGAGATGCGCTCATCAGAATAACACTCTCTAAAATACATACAGACAATTGTTACCTTTTTATTTGATAATGAATCAAGGGCCTGACACAAAACTTATCAAAATCAGGGGAAAGGTTACTCTGACTTTGAATCTGGACCACACTCATCTTTCATGGATGGTTATTTCAATTTGGTTCTCTTCTGTTTTAAGCTGGATGCACATATTTTTGTATGTCAGTATTCTCACTAACTCTTTTCACATAAGTGGCTAGCCAATATTTGGGGTCTTGGGTGTTTTTTGTTTTTCCTTCTTTTTGTCCCCTCTTTTCCCCTGCCATTGGCTTATGACATTTTCCACTGATATGAAGTCAGACTCCAGTGCACAAGGAAGAAGCGACCTGATGAAGAACGTCTTGCATTTGCAAACTTGTCTAACTCTATCCCAACTATGGAGGGGAAATTGATAATGGAGTCAGATATTTCTATTTCTGTGCTTTTAGAAAGACAGCACGCACAGTCCTGTTTCCTGAGCCCTCCAGCAACTGAGCAACAGGAGAGACGTTCTTTGCTTGCACTTCCAAGGACAAAGTACTTCCAAGTACTTAGTCCAAAAAGTGTCTGTTAGTTTTTCCTTAGGGTTATTATATAGCCAGTGCCTCTGTAGCCTTGTCTGGTGCTTCCCAGAAGTCTTTTCTATTTCTGTGACACTTTTGCCTGCATCTTCACCCACTCCAAGCTCCAACAAACAACACTCCCTGAAACCTCTCTGCTCACATAACTTAAGATTCCCCTGATTGGCTTGTGTTTTGGGTATTGGCATCTATTGTTTGAGCTATTTCTGTCATAAATAAGTTTGACAGTTTCTCACATTTATCCTGAAAGCAGGATGGGACTTTGTAGAATTAGTTCAATCCCAAGCATAACATATATTAATGGACTGATACCAACTGGTGACCTGGCTTATGAAGTTGCATCTATTGCTGCATAAAATATTTTATTTTTAGAATCCACGGGCATCTTTACATGTGTTCTGGGTGTGGGGAGTAGGGTGTTTTAATTAGAGCAGATCTGTAGGCTGCTCTAATTAAAGCACCCACAGGATCTCATGTATTCAGCATCCCACACTTGAAAATGGCAGCCGGGGCACTTTAACTAAAGCTTATTCAATGAGCTTTAGTTATAGTACTTCCGCCAACATTTTGAAGCATGGGAATGCTGAATATGCAAGACATGGAGGCTGCTGGAGTATGGTACTTAGCACACTCCAGCAGACCCAGTTAATTGAGTCTGCTTCAACACGCTATAATTATGGCAAATTGGAGCAGCATCCCTGCACGTCTACAGGCACCCCGTATTTGTCAGTTTTTACAATACTAAACAAAGAGCCTGTTCCCCTAAATGTTGAAAGGGCACAAAACAATATGTACAGCTTAGCTGTTGGTTGTGACTGATCCTTTAAATGAACAATGAGACATAGCAGTGATTAGTGATGATACAGTAGCACGTTCAGAAAATAATGAGCTGTCTAAATGGTCAGGAGGAAGTTTTACCTTCTTTCTGTCTCCTATACTGTATGATAGAGAAAAGAAATAATTTACAATAAAACTGTGTACTTCTCAATGCTGTAATTTATTAGGCTGTTGATATTATGACACTAATAGCAAAGAATTCTAGGGTTCCTCCATAAATTAGAACACTTTGCTGCATCTGATTGGTCTTTTTGTACTTTATTCACATCAAAAGGCAATTACATTTTGTGCAAACTTAATCCTGCTGGTTTAATGGGGCATGTAAAATATGCCTTACGATTTGTCCTCTATTAGTACTGTATATAAGAGGCTGCTTGAAATGGGAGGCAGCTAATTATTTTGGTTTTTAAGTATTAGGGTGTCCTTCATAATATAACCTTTGTTTTAACTTATTTAAACTTAAGGAGCAAGAGATGCATGTTGCGTTCTTTAAGAATATCGCATCGCACCAAGTCCTGTTTGTATGAATCAAGTGATTTATCTCAGAGTCAACTCCCCATCACTACGTCAAGCAAGAGTTTTACAAAGACACTTCATGGAAAAAATGGATAAACACCGACTTAATATTGCTTTCCATAATATGTCTTTTTTTCTCTTCCCTCATTTTGCTATTGACCTGGACACAAAATATGCTACTGTGCTGATGAAACTTGATAATGATACAAAGTTAGGAGGCACTGTCAGTGTAAAGGAGGGTCAGGATCTCACTGAATGTGGTTAAACACTAGAGTAATAGAATTGGGACAAAATTCAACAGCACTAAATGCAAGACCTTACAATTATGGAGTAATAACAACAACAACAAAATTATAGATTCATAGATGCTAGGGCTGGAAGGGACCTCGGAGGATCATCAAGTCCAGCCCCCTGACCCAGGGGCAGGAAGTCAGCAGGGGTCATAGTATCCCAGCAAGATAAATATCCAAATGTCTCTTGAAGGTGTTCAAGGTAGGCATTTGAACCACCTCTGGCAGCAGTCTACTCCAGATCTTGGGGGCTCGGACAGTACAAAAGTTCTTCCTTATGTCCAGCCTGAAATGGTCATGGAGAAGTTTGTGACTGTTCGACCTTGTCATCCCTTGGGGTGCTCTAGTGAACAGACGTTCCCCCAGGTCCTGATGAGCACCCCTGATAAACTTATAGGTGGCCACCAGATCACGCCTGAGCCTACGCTTGTCCAGGTTGAAGTCCCATAGCTGTCAGCCTCTCATCATAAGGTCTGTTTTCCTGACCTTTGATCATGCGCGTGGCTCTCCTCTGGACTCTCTCAAGCTTCTCCACATCCTTTTTGAATTGTGGAGCCCAAAACTGGATGCAGTACTCCAGCTGTGGCCTCACTAAGGCTGAGTACAAGGGAAGAATGACATCCTGGGATTTGCTTGAGAAGCATCTATGGATGCAGGCCAGCATTTTTCTTGCTTTACTAACTTCAGCATCACATTGAAGGCTCATGTTCATCTTGTGGTTAATCATGACCCCCAAGTCCCTTTCATCCATAGTGCTAACCAGCGTAGCACTGCCAAGCCTGTAAGGATACTGCAGGTTTTTCCTCCCAAGGTGGAGAACCTTGCATTTTTCAGTGTTAAACACCATCAGGTTTTCATCCACCCAATTTCTGAGCCTGTCAAGGTCTGCCTGGATCACCCTTCTGTCCACAGGTGTGGATGCTTTACCCCAGAGTTTGGTGTCATCAGCGAACTTGACCAGTCCATTTCTGACACCAATGTCTACATCATTAATGAAGATATTAAATAGTATAGGCCCTAGGACAGAGCCTTGAGGGACCCCACTGGTTACAGGGAACCACAACAATTGACTTCCATTAACCACCACCCTCTGGGTCCTATCATGGTGCCAATTCCCCAGCCAGTGGATCGTGGTGAGGCCGAGGCCACAGTTAGCCAGTTTTGCCAAGAGGTGATCATGGGATACCAGATCGAAGGCTTTTTTGAAGTCAAGATATATGACATGTTGCCATCAGCCAGTCTGTTAAGGATGGCCTCTTTGATAATCTTTTCTAAGACTTTCCCTGGGATAGAAGTCAGGCTGATGGGCCTGTAGTTTGCCGGATCCACTTTCCTCCCTTTCTTGAAGATAGGTACCACATTGGCCCTCTTCCAGTCTTTGGGCACTTCACCAGAGCGCCAGGAGTTCTCAAAGATCCGTGCCAGGGGCTGGGCTATAACGCTAGCCAGCTCCTTGAGTACTCTGGGGTGTAAACTGCCAGGGCTAGCTGACTTGAAGGTATCCAGCCTCTCAAGGTGTTGCTTCATGAGGTCAGCAATGATGGAGGGCAAGGGATTTCCGTCACCCAGGCCTCCCTGTCCCATAGTGGGCGGGGGGGGGGTCCCATGGGACTGGTAAAAAACTGATGCAAAGTACCCATTTAGCAAGTTTGCTTTTTCCTGGGCGTCAGTTGTTCCATCTAGTTTAATAGTGGAACATGGGAGCTCATCTGTTGAAAAGGAGAAAGATGGAAATGACCTTGGGTAAGCAAGTCTATTGTAGGATGAACATGGATTTCTAATATGAAGTAGCCACGAAAAAGGCAAAATGAACCCTAGGATGTATCATTTTAGGTATTTTCAGGTCTGAAGGCTGTCTTGCAACTGGGTGGAGACAGGGGTGCAATTTGGCAGCTCCTGCCATGACTTAGCAGTCCTATTCAGTGCTCACCCCACATGATGCCTTATTGGCTCCTGGTGCCTTATTGGCTCCTGGCTGAATGCACTAGTATCACTCGATTTGTGGTCACAAGCATCATAAGAAAACAATAATTTGTGCAACATGGAACAATCACACCTTCATGAATAACCGAGATAATGAATGACCATAAAGAGGAACTGTCATAATCTCCAGGCTGCTAGTGAGATACAACATTGACATTGCAGCTCTGAGTCATGATGACTGTTAAGGATCAGCTGAGGGAAGAGAGTAGAGGCAACATCTTTGTCAGTCCTGGGCTGGCTTCCCCTTACAGAAGTGTTCAGTGTCAGCTTCGCCATCAAGAACCAGCTTGTCAGTCAACTTATGGGACTTATGACCCTCCATCTCAAGCTCAGCAACAACCAATATGCCACTGTCATCAGTGCATATGCTGATGTCATATGCCGATGATGTCAATGAACAACTCTACTCCAACTTTGATCCTGTACTGACTAATACTCACAAAGAGGAAAAGATTGTTCTCTTCAGTGCCTTCAACAACAGTCAGATGCAACTTGGAACTCTGGATTGACACCATTGGGAAGGAAGGAGTAGGGAAAG
>NW_005841887.1:1773793-1776004 GCF_000455745.1 Alligator sinensis | reverse complement strand
TCCACTGAACTCCTACAAAATGCACAGAATATGGTCTTGTCATCATGAACACTGTCTTCAGACAGAGTGACAAATACAAGACCACCTAGAGGCACTCATGCTCTAAGAACTGGCAACTTCTCAACTACGTTATTGTTAGAGCCCATGATCAAATGAACATCCTTATTATGCAAACCATGAGAGGATCTGATGACTGATGGATAGATCACCATCTTATCAGATCCCTTATGAACATTGAACTTGCTCCAAAACACCAAAAGCAATGTGAAGGACTCTCATCATCAAATCTCTTCAAGCTACAAAGGTCTTTATGGGTGTCCAATCGTGCCTCCTTGAAAAACTCTTTGGTCTGTCCACAATGAAGTTAACACTGAGGAGATCTTGAAAGGGTTTAAAACTCCTGTCCAAATGGCATGTGCTACATCCATTACATATACCAACCAAGGACACCAAGACCAGTTCAATGAGAATGATGCCAAGATCCAAGCACTCCTTGTCCAGAAGAGAAGGGCTTATTTTTCTTGACAAGATGTCAGCTCATCTCAGCAGAAGGAGACATATCAGCTTCTTAAAGCTCAAAGAAGGATCTGGGAATCAAAAATCAGTGGTAGCAGGATAAAGCCAAGGAGATTCATCTCTATGCTGACAAACATGACATACATATTTTTTCAGGCAATGAAAGCCATCTTGCAGCCCAATTTCCTATGGTCCTACTTTCCTGCAATTGCATGATGGCTTGCTGCTCCTCAAAGACAATGAATCTATCCAGGCTAGGTGGAAAGAGCTCTTTGAACCGTGCCCTCGTGAAATGTGAGTTGACTGTGATAAATACTGCTATAGATTCAATCCCCACAAACCCCAAAAGCAGATCCCTCACCAACCCTCCTATCCTAGAAGAAGTCTAGCATGCCATCAAGGAAACCAAGAACAGCAAGGCTTCCAGACCAAATGCATACCTGCTGAAATCTACAAGGCTGGTGGCAAGGAACAGGTACTGAGATACCATGAACTTATTCTTTGAATTTGGAACAAAAAGGAGATCCCTATGGAGCCTAGGAATGCCAGTATCATGACTATCTTCAAGAAAAAAGATAAGTCTGTGTGTGGGAACTATTGAGGTATTGCTCTCCTTTCCACAGCAGGGAAAAGCCTCACCTGCATCCTCCTGAACTGTCTTGTACCTCTTGCTGAGGAAGTCCTGCTGGAATATCAGTGTAGTTTTAAGCCATCCTATGGGGCAATTGACATGATCTTTGTTGCTTGCAAGGTTCAAGCAAAGTGTCAGGAATGACATTAGGACCTGCGTATGGCCTTTATTGACCTTACTTAGGCCTTGGATTCCATCAAGAGGAGGAGACTAAGAGGAGACCCTCTGGGTTAAAATCCGTGGGGAACACGGCACAGGGGACACAATGGTGGGAGTCTATTACAGACCTCCCACTCAAAGTCCTGAGCTTGACCAGGAGTTTGCCCAGGAACTGGCTGAGGCAGCTTGCTCCAGGACCATGGTTGTCATGGGTGACTTCAATTACCCGGACATCTCGTGGGAGGATCGCTCAGCAAAATCTGAGCGGTCGCAGAGCTTCCTCTCGTGCGTGGATGACCTCTACCTGACTCAAGAAGTCTACAGGCCAACGAGAGGCAAAGCGCTGCTCGACCTGGTACTGGCTACTGGGGATGACCTAGTCGGCAACCTAGTGATCGATGGGAAGCTGGGTGACAGCGACCACGAGCTGATCACCTTCACCATCTGCCGAAAAGCTGGCAAGTCGGTCAGCAACACGCAAGTCCTTGACTTCAGGAAAGCCGACTTTGATAAGCTCAGGAGGCTTGTCAGTGAGGCCCTAAGGGACCGTGACCACAGGGAGAGGGGAGTTCAAGAGGAGTGGTTGCTCCTCAAGGGAGCGATCCTCAATGCACAAACTAAGTCTATTCCATCTCGGAGGAAAGGCAGCAAGAGGGCACAGCAACCCCCCTGGCTCTCCAGGGACCTAGCAGACCTCCTGAGGCTAAAAAGAAAGGCCTACAAAGGATGGGAGTCACCTCCAAAGAGGATTATTCTGCACTGGTCCGGTCCTGTAGAGAGCAGACCAGGAAAGCCAAGGCTGCAACTGAACTCCAGCTAGCTTTGAGCATCAAGGACAATAAGAAGTCCTTTTTCAGATATGTGGGGAGCCGGAGGAAAAGCAGGGGCAACATTGGACCCCTGCT
>NW_005841887.1:1765743-1772526 GCF_000455745.1 Alligator sinensis | reverse complement strand
GCATCTGGGGGAACGTTTGTTCACCAGAGCGCCCCAAGGGATCACGAGGTCAAATGGTCACAAACTACTTCAAGATTGTTTCAGGCTGGACATAAGGAAGAATTTCTTTACTGTCCGAGCCCCCAAGGTCTGGAACAGCCTGCCACCGGAGGTGGTTCAAGCGCCTTCATTGAACACCTTCAGGATGAAACTGGATGCTTATCTTGCTGGGATCCTATGACCCCAGCTGACTTCCTGCCCTTTGGGCAGGGGGCTGGACTCGATGATCTTCCGAGGTCCCTTCCAGCCCTAATGTCTATGAATCTATGAATCTATGAATCAGTCTTGAAGTCCTCTACTCCCAGCTTAGTAATAGCTTGAGATCTAGCGGTGGGCAGAGGAAATGCTACAAGGACACATTGAAGACATACTTAAAGAGAATAGATGCTGACATCGAGCTGGGAGGATCTGGCTGCCAATTGACTCCATTGGTACCACGACCTCAACTAAGCAGCAGCCCATTTCAAGGTAAAGTATCTTGCCCCCGAAACAGAGGAGAGAAAGCAGAGGAAGGAAAAGGAGAGAAATCCCAGCCTACAGCCTTCTCTCCACTGCAAAGATGGAGCTTTGCAGGCTCCACCAGGTTCCTGCAGACAGGTCTGTAGCTCAAATACTGGATGGTTAAGTCACCTTAAGACCCAGATATGAGCTGTACTAGATATAATCCTTGCTGCCACAGCAATCCTTGCTTTGAATTGCTGCTGCTACTGCTGCTGCCTTAAGGTAATTTGCAATGTTATTGTATGAAGAAATGGGTATAAACTGCTGTGGATATATTTAGGCTGAAATATTTATATTTCAACTTTATAAGATGATTTCTGAGTATCAATGCAGTGAAGTCCTGGAATAGAATCATATAAAATTAGGGTGTGATGGGTCCTTAGGAAGTTATGCAGTCTAACCCCCTACTCAAAGCAGGACCATCCCTAACTAGATCATCCCAGGCAAGATTCTGTCTAGCCCAGTCTTACAAACCTCCAAGGATGGAGAGTCAACAACCTCTCTGGGTAACCTGTTCCAGTGTTTTACTACCCTCCTAGTGAGAGAATTTTTCCTTATATTGAACCTAAACTTCCCTTGCTGCAACTTGAGAGAATTGCTCCTTTTCCTGTCACCTTCCACTACTGAGGCCAATCCAGCCTCCTCTTTGGAGCCCCCCCTTCAGGTAGTTGAATGCAGCTATTAAATCCCCTCTGTCTTCTCTTTTCTACACTAAATAAGCCCAGTTCCCTAAGCCAGTCCTTAGAATTCATGTTCCCCAGCCCCCTAACTATCTTTGTTGCCTTCCACCAGACTCTCTCCAATTTATCCACATATTTTCTGTATTGGAAGGCCCAAAACTGGACACATTACTCCAGCTGTGGCCTCACCAGTGCTGAATAGAGGGGAATAATCACTTCCCTTAATCTGCTGCAGTGCTCCTACTGATGCAACCCAGTATGCCATTAGCCTTCTTGGCAACAAGGGCACACTGTTGGCTCATATTCAGTTTATTCTCCATTCTTCCATGTGCCACAGCACGTGGCATAGGTGTTCCCCAGGGACTAGTAGTGGTATCACAAGGTGCACCGCTGCTAGTTGTCCCTAGGGAACTAAACAGCCATGCATGTCTGGACACGACCTTTGGATGCATCCCATCTGACCTCATGGACTTGTGCACATTTAACTTTTCTAAATAGTCCCTATCTTGTTCTTTTGCCACTGTTGGCTGCTCATCTCCTCCTCAAACTGTGCTGCCAGGTACAGTAGTCTGGATGGGGACCTTGCCTGGGAAGACTGAGGTGAAAAAGGCATTAGGTACTTCAGCCTTTTTTGTATCCTCTGTTACTAGGTTGCCGCCCCCATTTAGTAAAGGACCCACACTTCCCCTGATCCTCCTCTTGTTGTTGACATGCTTGTAGAAACCCTTCTTGTTACCCTTCACATCCCTTGCTAGGTGCAACTCCAATTGCACTTTGGCCTTTCTGAATTAATCCTTGCATGCCAAGGCAATACTCTTATACTCCTCCCTACTTGTTTGTGCAATTTTGCACTTCTTATAAGTTACCTTTTTGTATTTTAGCTCACTGAAGAGTTCCCTGCTAAGCCAAGCTGGTCTTCTGCCATACTTTCTAGTCTTCTAGCACATCAGGATGGTTTGTTCCTGTATCCTCAGTAAGGTTTCTTTAAAGTACAGCCAACTCTTCTGGACTTCTCCCACTCAGACTGGGCTCCCAGGGGATCCTGCCCATGAGTTCTCTGAGTGAGCTGAAGTCTGCTTTTCTGAACTCCAGGGTCCTTACTCTGCTTTCCTCCTTCCTTCCTTTCCTCAGGATCCTGAACTCAATCATCTCATGGTTGCTGCTGCCCAAGTGGCCATCTACTCCTACATCCCCCACCAATTCTCCCCTTCTTGTGAATGGCAGGTCAAGAAGAGCACGGCCCTTAGTTGGCCTCTCCAGCACTTTCACCAAGAAGTTGTCCCCGGAACTCTCCAAAAATTCCCTGGATTGCCTGTGCACTGCTGTATTGCCCTCCCAGCAGGTTTGAGGGTGGTTGAAATCTCCCATGAGAACCAGGGCCTGTGATCAGAAAACTTTTCCTAGTAGTTTGAAGAAAGTCTCATCCTAGTCTAGTGGTCTATAGCAGACCCTCACCACAGCATCATCCTTGTTGCTCTCCCCTCTGATCCTAACCCAGAGACTTTAAAGAGACGTATCTCCAATTTTATACTGGAGCCCTGAGCAGTCGTATGGCTCTTTTACATAAAGCACAACTCCACCTCCTGTTCTCTTCTGCTTGTCCTTCCTGAACAGTTTATACCCCTCCATGACAGTCATTTAATCAAAGTAGTAGGGGCGGGGCAACATTTAAATAGCCTGATCCATATTCTGGCTTTATATCTTTACCCTTTAAGCGGTAGGTATGGTCGCAGGAGAACTGGGGTGGGAGTCCATGAAAATGCTTCATATATTCTGTAGGAGTTGGGGTTGACTGGGAACTTGGGAATGTTCTGAACCTAAACTACACAAGCAGAGATGTAGGGTAAGTTTAGAGACAATAATGTTTTCAGTGACAGAACAGGATATTAATCCCAAATTTCTTGAATCCTATTTTTATAAGAGCAGGTAGAAAATAGTGAATACTTTAAATTAAAATCTTCAAAAGAAATGACATTTCTGTCTCCCAAATAATTTGTGAAGTTTCTGGTTTTCCAATGAAAAGCAAGAACTTTTTTTCCCCCTCAGATATTGTAAACAATTCAATTTTCAACTCTTTGTTTATGTTGTATTGAATAACTGGTAAATTTTGAAAGACATAAAAGCTTTTAAAGAAGTGTTTTCTTTTTAGATAAAGGAAAAAGGAGAAAAAAAAAGAAAAGAAAAAGATAGTGCAACCAAAATGTATGACTGGCTTTACAATAAACTGTTATTACCCTTTTTGATTTACTGCACTACTGATGACAGCATAATTCAAATACTTATCTCAGTTCACCAATATTACACATTAGACCTAAATGAATGTGTAAACCTATTTCAGATAATGCATCTTTAGAATCCTCTACCTAACCTGAGCTAGATATTAATTAATATGTCATTCAAGATGGCTATACTTGTCTAGTCAGAAGTCACACACAGAACCTTATTCATTGCCCACTATGAAAGTAGCAGTGATTAATCATTTTATATGTCATATTTAACTCTAATTGCTGAATGGAAGGAAGAGTTATTTGATTTCAGGCTGAAAGTAAAGTTAGCAGCAATGTTTCATCCGTTAGGTCTTATTCAGGAGTGATTCATGAAACCAGTTATCTTTTCTTCAAAGCCTTCAAAAAGAGAAGGCATCATGGTGCAGACCTCCTTGCCAAGCTAATCTTAAAAAAAACCAAAAACTTCATTTTTTATCTCTCTGCTATCCACATATCAGAGCATCATCTATTTTCTTTGGTCCCTTTGATCTAACATTATTGTAACTGTAACATATAGAATGAGTGACATGACATTGTGTAATAAGGCAAAATTAGTGACAAAAGGTCATTTGAATTTTTTTTCCAGTTAAAGAAGGATCCAAGTTGCAATGTTTAGATCTGCCATTTGGAGATATTCAAACCTTTATTATTATTATTTTTAAGCAGCCTGTAACAGAGTGGTCTAGCCTTTTAAATGGGGCAAACAGCCCTGGTGTAGGAGACCAGTTGTGTGTGATTAGCTGGTAGTTAAGCACCAATGGGGAAGACAGCTAGCAGCATGAGTTGGTAAAGAAGCAGTTTGTGGCCAGGCAGCAAACTGAAATCCAGAGGGGCTCACTTCTAGGAAGGACCAGAGCTAAAGTGCCTTCTCCTACTGCCTGGAGAAATGCAAAAGGTTTTTCTTTCCTCATTTATTTGGGTAAAGGTTTATTGTCTGTGTTGGACTCTTATTGGGACTGGTTGGGAGATTCCTAAGGGGACAAAGCCTGCCTGTTTGGGAGCAGGCACATCAACCCATTTACTGGTGGTGGGGAATATAGGCAGCCATCAACTGTGAGTGTACATTGAAGGCTGAGGCTGTGTTGAGATGGATGGTGGGGGCTGCATCAGCCGCAGCAACAAGGATTTTGGCAACAACAAGAGGTGATTCAACAGCAGCAGTTTCAACAAAAGTGGCAAGGGGAGCAGCAATACTCTATGTTTATATTACTGGAGTATGAGGCCCATTGTCTAGGTGGGTCATCACCATCATCAGCAATCTCTCACAGTTGAGGGTGATTGTCTTCAATGATTGTCATATCTGTGGGTCTAGAGATCTCCATCTCCATCTCCATCTCTGCAGGTGGGTGCAGCATCCCTAGCCTAGGCAGAAGTGGGTGGAATAATTATCAAAATGGGGCCAGGTGAAGATCCTGAAGCATTTTTAGAAAATTTAAGTGGGTGCCTAGGATATCCATGACCCCAGGAGCAGTGGGCTATGAACCTGGTGTCCTACCTGACCAGGGAAGCTCAAATAGCCTACTGGGCCTTGAGGTCTGAGGCCTCATGTAGTTATGATATGCTCAAGTTCACCATTTTAGGTCAAGTGGAGTTCACTAAGGAGGCGTATACATGTTAGTTCTAGGTGAGGCCCTTTCACCTAGACTCTCGTTCTGAAGCAGTGGGGCAGTGCCTTAAAGACCTATGCATCTGGTGGCTGAAGCTGGAATTCAACTCATCCATGAAAATTGTGGAACTGGTGCCAGTCACAGTTCAGACTGATATTGCTGGTAGAGGCTGGGGACTGGGGCTGTAGATGCTGTGCTATGGACCTTAAGGAGGCAGTCTGCCAACTTGATGACTTTTTGCAGGCAGAATTAGTGTGAGGACATACAAAGGGACAGACCCACCAAAGTCTGCACATGAAGTGAGGAAAGGCAGATGTAGCTCATGAGTTGCTGGATGGAGATCATACACTTGGCCTGGCAGTCCTGCCTTGTTCCCACTGGAGGAAGACTTAACAATTTCAGGTTGTAGAGCTGGGTATGGAAGAGGATCAAATTTGAGAACTAGCACCAGACCCAAGGTAAAAGGGAGACTTCAAATCTTTTTCTCATGTGGCCAGCCCAGGCACTGGTGCTGGGATTGTCCACTCTTGGACTGTAGTTATGTCCAGTCTGGGGTCTCTGAGGTATCCATAGAAAACCTGAACAGAGATCCACTGTACTTTCTATGATAGATGGAGATGTCCTGGTCCTGAGTCTCATGGATTCTGGCTGAGGCCAGACTTTTATGCCAATAAGTCTCATGGGCCATGCCCAGCTATCAGTTATGTATATAACTTGTATACATGGGAGTATGTGGCCCTATGCCACTATGAAAGTATGGGTCTCAATTGCAGGCTCAGCAGCCAAACTGGTTGCAGCAGTGACCAGCCATCTTTCCTCATCTGGTGGTAGCGGGTTGGGATTGGGGTCCATAGAACAACTTGGTATACTTGGGCTTTTGACAGAAGGGGAACCAGAAGCTGTTTAAGCACCATAGAGATCAATTTGGGGAGATATTCCCTTTTGAACATGAGGTCTTTGGATCCTGATCTATCCTGTGCTGGGAGCACAATGGATTCATACATTCATAGATGTTAGGGTCGGAAGAGACCTCAATAAATCATCGAGTCTGACCCCCTGCATAGGCAGAAAAGTGTGCTGGGTTTAGATGACCCCAGCTAGATGCCTATCTAACCTCCTCTTGAAGACCCCCAGGGTAGGGGAGAGCACCACCTCCCTTGGGAGCCCGTTCCAGACTTTGGCCACTCTAACTGTGAAGAAGTTCTTCCTAGTCTAAATCTGCTCTCTGCTAGCTTATGGCCATTATTTCTTGTAACCCCTGGGGACGCCTTGGTGAGTAAAGCCTCACCAATTCCCTTCTGTGCCCCCATGATGAACTTATAGGCAGCCACAAGGTCACCTCTCAACCTTCTCTTGCGGAGGCTGAAGAGGTCCAGGTGCCCTAGTCTCTCCTCATAGGGCATGGCCTGCAAGCCCTTAACCATACGAATGGCCCTTCTCTGGACCCTCTCCAGGTTATCCGCATCCCTCTTGAAGTGCGGCGCCCAAAACTGCACGCAGTACTCCAACTGCGGTCTGACCAGCGCCCCATAGATGGGAAGTATCACCTCCTTGGATCTGTTCGTCATGCATCTGCTGATGCACGATAAAGTGCCTTTAGCTTTTCTGATGACTTCGTCACACTGCCGACTCATGTTCATCTTGGAGTCCACTAGGACTCCAAGATCCCTTTCTGCTTCCATGCCACCA
>NW_005841887.1:1735967-1763651 GCF_000455745.1 Alligator sinensis | reverse complement strand
CTCTCTTTCTTCAGGCTGGGCTGTCCTTGTGGGTGCCACATGGTTTGGTGGTCCACGGCTTCCCCCACCCTCATCTTCCCCTCCCCCCGATGAGCCTAGCTTAAAGCCTGCCGGAGGAGATCCGCCAACCTAGAAGAGATCACACGCTTACCTTTGGGGGACAGGTGAAGCCCATCCCAACTGGGCTGGGATTGGGAAGGCAGTCCTGGTAACAGAGAACTGATTGCTTAAGAGGCAAAAGAATCATAGAGAAGTAGATCCAGAAGGGACCCCCAGAGGTTACATCTAGTCCAACGCCCTGCCTGAGGCACAATCATCCCTATCCAAGCCATCCCATACAAACCATAATCTAAACTCTACATATGACTACCCTCCACCCTGACACAACACAGACCTAACACCCTAACCTGCCATAGGTGAAGCAGGGAAACGATGGCAGCCAATGTCCTGATTCTATAAAATGTTGTCAATATATACTCAACAGATCCTGGGTAGAGGGCTATGCCCCCTGATATAGAGGAAGACAAAACCCCCCACAGTCCATACCAATCTGACCATGAGGTAAAATTCTTTCCCGACCCCAAATAGGGCAATTAGTCTGACCATGAGCAGGGGGGCAAGATCCTCTAGCCAGGAACTCTGACTTTTCTCCTAGCAGGAGCATCGGCAAACCCAGTCAAAGACCGCAGCTTTGGCTGTAGCGTTGGTGTCGACTGTGAGATGGGTCGGCCCAGAAAAGATTCCCCAGAACCCAACTGCATGAGGAGTGCATCCTGGGGGTGAGATGAGGCACATAGAAGAGGGGCCTGACTTTATACAAAGGCAAAGAGAGGACCCAGTCTTTGCCCTGCTTTATGGCTGATTGGCTCAGGTGAATGATAAAAACACTAAACCTTCACCTGACCGCCAAAGTGGGATAGCCACTTTGAGCCACAAGGGAATGGCCTCATACACATCTCAGCCCTCTGAGCCAGCTGCTGGTGCTGGTGGCTGACCTGCAGGGAGGGAGAGCTCCAAAGTCTCTCCAGCCTGGGGAGTTGGGTTCAGGTGGGAACAGTGGCAAGCTCCCTTTCTCCCTGCCTGGTCCCTCCTGGCATAGGAGGAGGCTCAGGGAGAGGAAACCTGCCCAACACCACCACTGCCACTGTCCCTGGCCAAGATTAGTGCCATATGTAGCTGGGAAGGACTAGACCTGGGGCTCCCCCCCAGGTCAGCTGAGGACAAAGGCAGTGGGGGTAGGGGGAGGATGGGAGGAGAGGGGATGTGTTGTTGAGCATGGAGAGGGTGAGAGGATATGCTGAAAACAGTGAGGGATGTACCTGATAGTTACCTAACTGTAGGGGCTTGGGGGAGTCTGAACAGTCCCACACCTGAGAAGCACCTCTGCACACCCACCCCAGACCTGGGAGAACGCACCGGAGGTTGGGGAACCAGGTCCTGGGACGTAGTGAGCCCCTCGGCAAGGGAGCTGACACAGGTGTGGAGAGTGAGAGTGGGTAAGCCACGTGAGCCCAGAGTGGGAAGCATAAAAGACACTGAAAGTAGCCTCAAGGAGCTGCACCTGGCCTGGGGAGCAGGCTGCCTGGAGCTACCAGGGGTTAAGCAGCCCCTGCAGGGCTTTTTCTCTGTTTGTTTATTTGCTTGATCATTTGCTTTGTTGCACAAGCCTGCAGGCTCTTCAAAGCCTCTGCAAGATAAGAAGCACCCAGGAGGTGAAGCCTGGAAGAACCACTGGAAGATAGCTAAGTGCTAAGTTATTTGTTTAACTTCTCTTGTGTGTTTTGCATGGCTACCGAGCCTGGGTGGTCTCCGAGTATTATCTACTAGCCTGGCTGCAGCAGAGGCAAGGGTCCTGAACAGTGGGTCCTTGGCCAAAGCTAGCAGCAAAAGTAAAACTGGTCAGCCCGACTAGCGTGACCAAATATACCCTGCTGTGATCTGCCCAGGCTCTGCCCATAGCAGCCTACACTGACTTGGGGACTGAGTTCCTTGCTGTTCCTTCAGCATGGTCTGCCTTTCCCAGGCATGGCTGGCAGGAGGGAAGCTGGGAATAGGAGTGCAGTCACCCCTGCAGTGCTGGTTGCTGTTCTCACACCTCCTCATTTACAAAATCTTGGATCTGCCCAAGTGAGTTGAACACCCAACAGTGGAGGCAGTCAAAAGTTATTAGCTGTTTTTAGGTATCTTGGTTTAGATTCTCAGCCAATGTGAATTAACATAGTTCCACTGCAGTCAAAGCAGCTTAATTGTCTACTGTGAAATAGGGCCGGATCGTATTTGGATGAAATCAATGGTACAAGTCATTGGACTTGATTCTGATTTATACTGAGGTCACTTCTCATCCCTGTGACTGGGCAAGGAACAAGGGGGATACATTAAATGTAATGTAACTTTAAAGTCTCTTTGCCCTTCCCCAGTGGTGTATTTTGGACTAAATGCAAATGAGAATTCAAATCAATGAACCCTAATGTACATGGGAATCGGGCTCATTCAGTGACTGGGGAGCTGGACCAAAGGAATAACGAGAGATGTATTTTGGATGACTCACCCCAAGCAGCTCAGTCACCTGTGACTAAAGCGGGATTCTTCAGAAAGACATAAAAATAACAGCTATTAATTTATAGAGCATTGCACGAGAGGGAGAAAAGAGAGAGGAAAAAATTTTCTAAAGAGTGAAAATCAGCAGGAGGGAGGTTGAATGATCATCTGAAAATATCCCTTTTCATTCTGACTGAACTTTGTTCCATTGCCTGGTGTGAAGGGGAAGGAAAAATTCCATTCAATGCAAAAATGAATACACATTCATCTGCATTTCACAATTTTTTCCAATTGCCACTTTAGAGCCATGCCAAAGTGGCATTGGACATCCATTAGGCTAATGGGAAATTAAATTCTCGACAGGCTTGCAAAATTATTTAAAAAGTCACAGAACAACAAAAAAGCTCTGTAAACCCACTGAAACATACTCACTAGGGGACTTTTTTTTCCCTAGCTCCTGTAGCTTTTAATCTGTCATATGAGCCTCTGTGTTCATTGCTGCTTGGTGCAGCCTGTACCGTACCACAGCTGCACACAGAGGGTAGCCACCTAACAGAAATACCCAACTGCAGATTTAAATTGGATTGAATTGTGGAGACATATTTTGTAATAGCAACCAGAAATAAATTTCCTTCCAAGGGTAACAATGGAGAGGCTTGGAGAGAAAGACAGAAAGGAAGCTGTTCAGTTATATAGAGGTTTGCAGAAATGCGACTGAATCAGTTAATCCCTTTAAGTACAGTCCCTTTCTATTCTACTTTCTGTGGCCACTTCCAGACCTTGAATTCCAAATCTGAGAAGGAACAAAAAAGGTTGGATCCAGCTGCTTTCATGCACTCCTGTCACCCAGTAGCAACAGCGACCAAAAAGAGAAAGTGGTAAAATTATGTTATAATTTGTTGTTAGTTTTGCTGGTCTCCCTTAATTTCATTAGTGATACTTGTTTATGTCACATGGCTATAGCTCTTTCCATCATACTGCATGTGGTTTCTGCACTGTTTCAGCCTTTTCACAATCAGGGGTTGACAAGACACTGGTTATTTTATATGTATGCTATTAATATGTTCCAAAGAAGGAATAGAAGGCCAGATTGTAGGGATCCTTGCAGAGGGAATATTGTATGTGTAGGAAAAGGCTGCAGCTTCCTTCAGAGTATCCTTCCCAACAATGCTGTGCAGAGCTGGCTAAGGGTTTGGGGTAAAGTACATAAGAAGATGATGGCTGGGCTAGAGGCAGGACTGGCGTTATTGGGTGCATGTCTTAAATGGGGAAGCCGACTTTAAGGCAGTAGCTATGAGAGATTTAGCTCTAGCTTTTGCCTGAAGTAGCCAATGAGCTGGCTGAAGGAGAATAGGCTGTTCCATGTGGTCAGCTTTCAGTCTTTACACTGGAAAAAACATTATGCTTCATTCTGTTTCCCCAAAAAAGGGATAGGTGTTAAACAGCATGTGAAAAAAGGTAAATTTAATGAGTTCCACAGTTTCCTGTAATAGCTTTATCCCTAATGATACTGTATTCTGTGAAGAACCTGAATATGGGGTGAATCGCAATTTTCATAGGATAGTCAGAGTAGTACATCACTTGTAACAGGAAAATATGCCACTTTTTTTTGTTTTGTTACAAAATACCCAGTCAATTGTTGTGTTCACCATTCCTGTCACTGTCTAGTACCAATAACTATAAAGCACTGTTTCACAGATATCTCCGAAGTAACATAATAGAGGAAACAAGATTTTTTTTTTCAACCACTCTTCTAGGCAGAAAATATGATTACTTGTCCAGCCACACTGTATAGTCGCCTTCTACCTGATTTTCATATAGATTCATAAGAAAATGGGATCTGTTCAGCAAATGGTTCTTTTTAGCAGATGTGATGGAAACTGTCTTTTGTCTCACCCCATGTTTAAGGCTCAAAACATCCCATTTAAAATGGACAAAAGTACCAAGAAAGTAATGCCCTGTTTTTCACCTGCCTTGGGCAATAACTGTGTGCTCCAACAAAGTCAGAAAGCTGATCTTTAACCATGTGAGTAGCCTGTTCACTTCAGTGGCAATACTTACATACTTAAAGAGAAACGTGTTTACGTATCTTCCTAAATCAAGACCTAATCTCAGTTAAGATGGGAATTATTATTATTATTTTTTTTTTATGAAAGCACCATGTAGCAAAGCTACTCATAGTAAAGGGAAACATATTTGTTGTATTTTTAGGCACTTTTAACTTCCAGAGAAGAAAAGGTATTTCAGTAGATACATTTTGTACTTTTTAATTATTTTTCTTAGCTTAAAGGTTAATGCTTTGGCAAGGCCTCTGCTTGTCTGTTTTTCTGTTTACTGGGGCACAAATAAGGAAAGTCTTTCATGTTTCAGTAATGCTGAAGGTCTTTTGTGATCAGATAAAAGAGTGGCTTTGTTTTAAATACTCCAGACTTGTCATGTATAGGTCTTAGCAAGGTATTTGCGTCTTGTGTATGAAAATAATTGGCTGGGGTAGTGAAAGAACAGAACATGCTGTCTGTGTTTAGTAAGTGCTTTCCTTGTCATTTTGCTTGTATCTGCATAGCCTTTGGCAAAATGAGTAAGTGAATTCAATCCAGTTTCTTGTTCGTAGGGATCTGTAATAAATACAGCCTCCCATTAGAACTATCGCCATACAGAAATCAGGTGGAGAGAGGTCGAAGTCTGACCTACGGTGGAAATACGGACTCTGACCTATAGTGGAAATATGGACTCTATCCACAACCTCTGTCTGGTTTGTATTTCACTGACTGCTCAAGATTTTACATAGGTTTTCATCTGCTCAAAGGTGCTATTCCAACTGAATTGAAAAAACTCTTCATATTTTTCCAAAGACACTGTAGTAGCTTGTAGGCTCATGTTGCATATTGGATTTCTTCCCCCCTGTGCTTCCTGTGGTCCCAGGGAATAAATTGGTTTTAAAAGGCAATACTAAATAACACATTTCAGAAATCAAAGCAAATCGGTACTAAACAATTTTATTAAAAGAAACACACAATGCATAATTGTTAACAACTTCATTATTGGGCCAAAATAAAAAATAGATTTTCTTTTTGGAGCTGGGAATAGAATGGATTGTTTTTCCCCCCTTTTGATCAGCTTAAAAAAATTCAAGTCAGATAACACTAAAAAAGAACTTTCTTGGGGGGAAAAGTGTGTGGATTAACATGAAACACTTTGTTTTCATTTTTGAGTTATCTAATCCTCTTCATTAAAAAAATAGAAGTGTTTTTTGTTTTTTTTTAATGTGTGTTACTTTTTAACTTAATTGAAATGAAAACTCAATTCTTTAAAAAAAAGTTTGTTTTGCCAACACAGAATATATTATTTGAAGGCATTGAAATAAAATATTTCAACATTTTCAAAAGTTTTATCTTTTTTTTCACCAATACTACTCATCAAATTTGCCACAAATGTGCTAATAATTTGGGTCCCTCTGAAATTCCTTTTTCCAAAAAAAAAAAAAGAAAAAAAAAGTACCATTCTTCATAAAATTTCACTCATCTGTACTGATCTTTTAAAGTTGGGGGCACATCATTAATTCCTGTTAATTATGCTTGTTCATGAATCATGCTCACATGGCCCTACCTCGCTTCTTTATACTTCATGTCTTTCTGCATCAAGCTCCTCACAGTCAGGGTTTGACCAGGCATCATTTATTTAATAGTTGGTTTTCATTCCTTGCAAGAAAGAAATGATTGACTAGATCGTAGTCCGGAGACCCTTAGAGAGGGGACACTTTGTGCATAGGACAGTGTTGCAGAAGGCTCCATGGATACTTCAGTGTTCCACAGAGAGAGAACAAATAGGAAGACACTGAAGGAGCAAGGATGTGGCAATGGAAAGCTAGGCTAGAGCTAACCGGATGAACTTCAATGTAGACAAATGTAAGGTGCTACACCGTCGGAGGAATAATCAAAAATACAAATATAAAATGGGGGACACCTGGTTGGATGGCAGCTCTGTGGGAAAGGATGTGGGAGTCTTGGTAAAGTCTGCAGTATGATGCAGCTGTACAAAAAGTGAACGTGCTTTTGAGCTGCATCAATAGAAGCATTAGGAGCAAGACATGGGCTTTGCTGGTTGCTTCTTCCCTCCCCCCACCCCCTTTATTTTTTCTGCTATACATGTCAGAGTGTTTTTCAGTCTCCTTAGAGGCGCACTGGGTGTTGGCTATAGCTAAGGCTGGGGACTTCAACTGGGGTGTGCCTATTCTCCTGCTAGGAGCGAAACCTGATGTTAGGAGCAAAACCAGAGTTTCCTGGCTTGAGGGGCTTGCTCTTCCATTCAGGGGCAGACCAATCATCATATTCAGGGTCAGGAAGGAATTTTATCCCATGGTCAGATTGGTATGGTCTGTGAGAGGCTTTATGTTATTCTGTAGCAGTGGGCATGGCCTTCTACCGAGGACCTCTTGACTGTATATTGTCATCATTTTGTAGAGGCAGGACATGGGCTGCCATGGTTCCCATGCTTTACCTGTGGCAGGTTCAGATGTTGGGTCTATGTTGTGTCAGGGTTGAGGGTAGTCTTATGTAGGGTTTATATTACAGTTGCATGGGATGATTTGGATAGGTATGATCCTATCTCAGTCATGGGGTTGCACTAGATGGTTTATTTCTGTATGATTCTGTGACTCCATGTGCATGTGGTATTTATTGGTTCGACCAATTCCAAAATGTTTTCCATGGAAAAATAAATTGAACCCAAAAGCGAATCTTTCTGCTTCTCCCCTACACACTTGGTTGGGAGCTGTATTCCAGGGGAATGGGAAGTAGGAATAGGAAGTAAGTGCAGTGAATTGGCATGAATATGGCTTTTAGATGTTCTTGTAAAACAATTAATGAATAAAGCTGTTGAAAAATGAGCTACATTTTTCGTGAGAATTTTCGTGAGAAATATATCCTTTTAATTTTTTTAACAAGTTTTATTAATCATATTATATATTTAATTTAACTGTACTGTTCATCCAAATTAGTTTTTACTAGTAATTAATCTCTCAGTAATGTGGTTCTATGGAGGCAATTTCTTGAAGAAATTCTATTTCAGAAGGAGTTTTTTATGATGAAGAGCTACAGAATTTAGCTTTAAATAAATTGCCAAAAATAGAGTTAGTTAAAAAGATTTATTCCACAGATCTATTCTGACCACCCTCCACCCTTGCCTGTCTTTGAAAATGGTACAAGTGGTCAGGAGCCAAAGGGCATGGTAATGTCCCTATTTTTTCTGATGGGAATTTCAAAGGTTTCATGTCTGTGTGGTGTGTCAAGTGACTTCAAGAAAAGAGCTCTGTACAAGCTCTATATCCTCACTTTCCTCACTTTATCAACTATGCTACTACAAACAGGAACAGAAAAGGATTTAGACTGAGACTTAAAAAGCTCTTTATAGGATTTGGACATCCAATTGCATTAAAGTTAATGCTGATTCAGTATCCAAAACATTTGAGTGGCTTTGGCAATCCCCTTTAAAAAGATTATATCTATATATAACATATAATGTATTTTCACACATTCCGTGTGCCCCCAAAGAAGACATGCATCTTGTTTCTGGATGGCAGAACAAGAAAAAATATTTTTCCAAGGTTATGGCTGCATAGAGCAGGGACAGAACCTAATTTTCAGCTGATTCACCCTCCCTCTCCTGCTTAACAAAAGGCTAAAACTCTAGCTGCTACTCGGGACTAATCCCCATGGGTGGATCTATCACTTCTGAAAAGCAAAAAGAATGAAATAGAAGAGAGACTGGGAACAGATGGCAGACAGCAAAATTACTTTAAGAAAGGTTAGCTTGATTAGTGGAACATCAAGACAATTGGAAAGGGAGACACAATCATTAATATCTGTAAATACTGTATATAAAATGTAAGGATGAGATCAGGGCATTTGACTAGTAGCACCCTCTAAGAACTAAACCTATACCAGATTTCAAGTTTTAATTTTCATTTTGTATGATGAAGTATTTTTTTTTTCATGTTCTTCAAGCTCAAATGTCACTAAAGTAACATTGTTCAACTTCTGGGGAAAAAAAATTACCTTTGAACATGGTCCAGTAATGAAAAATGAATCCTATCAGAACATTTTTGCCCCAATTTACTTACTGAATTTGCCTCAAATAGTTCCGATCTTCTGAAATTCTTTTTCTCAGCAAATCTTTCATTTATCATAAAAATTTCATGCAACTGGACCCATTACAAAACTGGAGAGACCACCTTCAGGATAGAGTTAAAGTTTAGTTTATACTTTGACCATTCTATTAAGGATACCAGTCTATAATGTTGGTGGTTGTGGTATAGAAAAACCTAGTAAGCTATCAGAAGTAATGTAATCTGGAGGAATTAGCATGGTGTTACGAATCACAAAGTCCTGAAACCTTTGGTCCTAATCCAGATTCTATCATATCTTGGGGAAATCACTTCTCTATATGTAGGATGCAAACAATAATTCTTACTTAAATAAATGTACTTTTGTACAGTATTTATAGTGCATTGAACACACATGATCCTGTTTAAGTACTAGAAGTTTTCTCTAGCCTCTGATCTTAGACTATCAATTCATTTCTCATAGATCAATCAGTGTTGCTGTCACTGCCAAGTCTCATTCACTATGGCATGGCAATAAAAGGCCATATTCTCAACAGCCATTATAGAATTCCTAATCTTTTCCTGTTCACCAGATTTTGCAGTTATGATGTGAGGTGACACAGGCTCAACCATATCTGTGGATTCCCCACCTAAAAACCATTACTGACACCACCACCAAGTTTTTTTTTTTCCCACATGGTATTGTGAATAAGTCTTCCATAATAAATGATAAAGAATAGAAATCCAGGACACACATGCACATGACATTTATCAGAATACAAATGATTTGGGGTTTTTTTGGTTTGACTTGTGTTATTCCATCCTGATAGTTACTGTTTTCTTTCTAGTTGGAAATGGATCAATAGCCCTGTTGCTGGGTTGGGACAAATAACTTGATTGCTTAGAAAGCAAATTAAGTTTTCAAGTTGCTTTCTCCCTGTTTAACCCTGTATTGTCAAGTCTGTTACTACTCACAGAAGTAGCTGCTCTTTTCCTTCTCTGTTGGTACATCTACATGTGTGCTTTTGCTGTGGAGTTGACTAATAAGCTCCGCAGTAAAGCATCACCATCTACTTGTGTGGTGCTATTAGGCAACAGTAAACTAATGAACTCTGCTGTAGGATAGTACTTCCCGACACAAGCACTATCCTATGGTGGAATTATTTAGCGTACTGCAACAGGTGTAGATGGTGACCGGGGCTGGCTGGGGCATGAGGGTGCTGCTGTGCAGAGGCTGCTTGCTAGCACTGTAGTGCCCTCATGCCCCAGCCAGCCCCACTGCAGCATGTTGAGCCAGGGCTAAGCACCTCCAGGCTGGCAGGTTGACCCACCTGAGCCACCTGGCAACTGGGGCTGCACTGCCCCAGCTCAACATGCTGCGGCCCTGGGTGCGCATGTAAACGCTGCCCCCAGGAGTAATAAACTCCAGCACAGTTTATTCAGGCACATGAATAGCATGTGTAGATGTGCCCTGTGTCATCAAACTATGCTGATTTCAGCATCTTTAGAATAAATAAAATACCCGTTTTCTTTATTTCCACATGGTTTAATAGAAATACATCTGCTGCATCCATTTTGTCTTTGCAGACATCTTCACACTGACAATAGAACTGATTCTCCCTCCCTCCCTCCCTCCCCGCTGCCCACACAGACAGACTACTGTCCCCACTTTGGCTGTTTGATATTCAGGACGAAAGTACTACATATACCATGTCCAGAATAAAACAGGTAGGTGAATAGAATATACCTAGACTGATCCTTCAGCAAAACACTGAGCTAGAATACATCATAATACTGATGATGATACCAGCCTCATCTTAATATCATGGCAACAAGATGTATTTTTATTGCATCTGGATCCTTAGCTTTTATTGTGGGAAACATAAGTTCTTATAGGACTTTTACATGGAAAGCAAGGATAGAAAAGATATTACATCAGAAATCATCTATTCTGTCATGATACTGACTTTTATTTTCTATTGGGTCCTTTAAAGATTGCATTTTACAACCTGTGTCAAAGACCAATACTGGTCAAGACTTATTGCACACAAATGAACTATTAACAGAGTGCTGAAAAAGGGCATTTGAGGCTACTGTAAATATATATCACACTATGTGATACTAAAATACCCTAGCCTATGAGTTTATTGGTCTACTGTTTCATTACTGTACCTTCTGTTCTGCTTTCAGGCAACTGTTTCAAATTATGCTTTGGAGCTCTGAGGTCTGCCAAAGTGTGCAAGCTTCATTAACACACCTGGACTCATTCTCAAAGCACTACAGCATGCATTGAGCAGGAATTTCTTGAAAGTTTGAAGCCTTATTTTTTAATAAACATTGTAAATCTGATTTTACTCTCTCTCGTATGCCGGTCTTACACTGGTGCAAATATAATGACTTCACCTGAATGACTCCTGGTTTATTCTGGTGTATGGAAAAAGAAAATGAATATGAAAAATATCATGAACTTTCTCCTAAGAGTCATTTCATTTTATTACAGAATGACCTTTGCAGTCAGGATTCGCCATTTTCCGTCATGGCAATTTAGCAAGGCATACATTTTGATGATTTTTAAAGGGCATCTTTCTTATGGGATACCATAGTAGATGTCAGCCATCTTGGTAGAGAGCTTTTACTTGAGGAATTTTCTGTAGTAGAATATTACTTTCTAGCTTCTGCTGCAGGAGAAACCTTCACTGATGAGAGAGAATAGTAAAGGTGGCCACTAATCTTATGAACGTATCTTCAAATGTAGCCAGTTCACAGGATTTTAGAGAGAAACATGGGAAGTATAAAAGAATCTGTTATCCCACTGTTAAAAACGCTAGTTTAAAAGTTTGATGTAAGGCATTATTTTTGAAGGACCTATAACATTAATTTTATCTGCAGTGGTAGTAGCTGATTTATTTGTAAAAGGAGTAAATCCTGTAATTTGAAGGGGAAATGCCACAGGTGGGCAAAATATGGCCTGTGGGCCATATCTGACCCACCAAGAGATTCTGTCTTGTCTGCAGTGGGTCCCTCAGCCCTACTGGCACAGGTGTGGGGGGCAGCATGGACTATGGCATACGTGGCTGGTCCTACCACCCCCAGGTACACAGCAGGAGTAAGGCAGTGCAGTGACCGGACTCAGCTTCTTGACAGCCCTGGCAGCAGGGGCAGCTCCTTCTGCTTCCTGCTGTCAGTGTCATTGCCGCCGCTGCTGCTGCTGGCCCCAGTCCCACTGCCTGGGCATGCCAGCCCATCTGCCCTGTACTTACTTCTGGGGTGCTGGACAGAGTGCTGCCTGGGCTAGTCTGAGATGGCTCTATCCGGGTCCTATACTCCCGCTTGCTGCTTTTTTGAGTCAGTCCTGGTCTTTGGCCTTCTCCACTGGTCACACAGCACTGGCCAGCTGTCTCTGCACAGCTTCTCTGGCCATTCTTAGGCCCAGCTTCTCCACGCTGCCCATTCCCTTCCCTGACTGACCTGGACTGTTCCACAAGAGGACCCTGGAAAGCGCTGTGGCCTGATGGCATCTCCTGTGGTAAGACCCTCTTCTCCAACAGCAGGGGGAATGCACAGGTGCCCTCCTTGCATTCCCCATCCTCATTCTTTAGCCTGTCTTTTAGTCCTCTTTTTCCAGACTCTGGTCCAATTAGCATGTCTCTTCTGGCCAGCATGATGCCAGCTGGTTGGATTACAGCCTGGCCACCTGGACCCAGCCTGATCTAGAGCAACTAGGTATGTGTCCCCTCAAGTGGATCTGTGTGTTTTCCATCTTCCCCAGGCTTGTGCCAACCACTTGCTGTCCAGTGGGTGCTCAGTGGGTGTCCACTTGGTGGCTCAGATTGGGCCCTGTCACAGCCCTCCAGCCCAAATAGTTGCTCACACCTGGGATATGCTGTATTGTTGAGTGGGAGAATATCTGATGTATATGCAAAACTGACCTCCATCTTAACTATGAAACCATGATGAGCACTTTTATAATCACCGGAACAGGCCAAAACTAGGATTTTCTGTACAGCAGGACATTTTGATATTTCAACATTTGTCTCCATCCTCTATATGACACAAAATCATATATCGGAATTATTTCTGAAACAATTGTAACAATATGTATGAAGATTCTCCAATGGAAATGTTTTGTTTTGGCCAAGTACATCAGTAAATCCAATATGTCTGGGAGCTATGAGCACTGATGGCTTGTAAACATTAAGATCCAATGAGATACTGTAGTGGATTAGCAGACACCATGATTTGTTTTGGGTGATGTACCTGTGGACATAGGGAGGAGGGGGATAGGTTGCATCTACATGGTCTAAAATTCCCATGAGGCACCATAGTAGTTTAGGTGGATATAGATTAACATTGAACTGGTCCTGTGCCCATTCGACTAGACTAGTGAAGATATCCCAGTTTCAGTAGGTAACAATACACAAGGGGCTGATGTGCCAACTACAGAACTGTCACCTTGGACCCTCTAGCTCAGCTGAAGAGGTAACCTCCACCTGGCTTGACTGGCAGTAACAAGACTTGGAGTCACAACCTTGTATCCATACTCTGATATCTTTAATTGCTCTGTTATTACAGTTAAACAAAACATTTTGATTAATTTTAATAAACAGAAATATTTAGATTAAGGAGATTTAATATTTTCTGAAGGAAAAATAGCATTTTAAAGGAGACTGCTTTTTTCCATTACAAAAAAAATTCTTAGAAAATAGTTGACTAGTTCTAATGATATGTTTTAATAAGCCCAATGGGAATATGGAGCATCTGCAAGAAACACACTATTATTCTTATAAATTAGTTATTTTTATTGCTTTAACATCTAGGCACCCTAATTCTGGATAAGGGTCCTACTGTGCTAGGTACTGTACAAACACAGGACACAAAGGTCAAAGAACTGTAGAAAATTAGGGCTGAAAGGGACCTCCAGAAGTCATTTAGTTCAGGGGTGGGCAATTATTTGGGCCCATGAGTCACATAAGGAGTTTTGTTGTTGTATGTTGGGTCAGCATCTAACCCCTCCCCCCCCCCCCCAACAACTTACCAAAACTCCTATATGGGATGGGGCCACAGGCAGGCTGAGAGAGGTATTCAGGAGTGGGAGGGGTGGGCGAGGCTGGGATCACAGGTCAGGGTAATGGGCAGTCACAGTGGGGCCAGAGCCAAGGGCTAGAGAAAGCCACAATCTGCTGCCCTCACACCCCTGTGATGCATGTGGGTTCCACAGACAGGAGCATATAGGGAATAGATCATGGTTCTGCCCCAGCCCCCTGCTGTCACCATCCCAAGATCCTGAGGTCTCCATGGAGATTGGCCAGGAACCACGTGGGCAGGGTGCTCTGATTGTATCCTTCTGGGAGAGTGCCCTGCCCGTGCAGCTCCTGGTCAGTCTCCATGGAGACCCCAGGATCTTGGGACAGTGACAGTGGGGCTGGGGCATAGCCCTAATTCGGTGGGCAGGGATATGTACTGAACACATGGTGGCTTTGCCCTGGCCACGGCCCTACACGGTCACTGCCTTAAGATCCCAGGGTCTCCCCAGTCCTGCCCGCCCATCCCACTCCTGAATAGTGCTCCATGCTGGCCTGCAGCCCCATACCCACATGGGTCCCACCCCTAGCAGTGGGTGCAGAGTAGACGGGATGGGTCTGGCAGCAGTGGCAGCCAGACGTAGCCTAGCCACCACCACTGCCAGGGCTGCTGGAAACGGAGTCCAGCAGCTGTGTCACTCAGCCCTGCTGCACAACCAGGCATACTACCCCTGTGCCTGGACCAGGCAGGGCCAAGGCAGCTGCCATGGGCTGTGCAAAATTGCTCCATGGGCCGGTTCTGGCCCACGGGCCATACTTTGCACCACCCCCCGCCCCGATCCTTGCAAGTGGCAGGATGAGTCCTTTCCAAACCATCCTACACAAATTCATTGTCTAACCTATTAACAAAATTACACAGTCAACCCTGACACAATCATAAGATTTATGTCTTATGATTGTGTCAGGATAGATTGTGTACTTTTGTCACGGTCCTTGGTGCAGGTAAATCAGGGTGACTATGGCAGCCAAAATCCTGCTGCTGCAAAGGTTGTTGAAATACACTTGAGAGATACAAGGAAGGGGGCCACATCCCCTGCTATAGGGGTAGGGAAGGTAAATCACCCCTCCCACACACACACGCACAGTCCTTATCAATCTGACCATGGGGTAAAATTCCTTCCTGACCCAAAATATGACAATCAATCTGAACCTTATCTGGGAAGCAAGACTGTAGCCAGGAACCGCTTGGGGTTTAAATCCCAGGAGGAACATTGGCCCACCCCAGTCAAAATGCACAGCCTTGACAGCAGCCAACGCCCAATGCTTCTGAGAAAGGTGAAACCCTTCCCTCCCCAACACAAGTAGCAGCAGGAAGGTTAAAAAAATCCTTCCTGGCCCTGTATGGCAACTAGCAAAACCCAGAAGCATAGGAAATACTCAGAGCAGAACATAGGCATAGCTACTTCTAGATAATTCCTGACTGATGCTTACCAACTTCTTCTTGAGGAGGTTGACTTGTCCTAAGTTAAAGTTTTCCATCTGTCACAACTGAGAACTGTTTTCATTTATATAACATCCATACATGTAATATAATATTTTTCATATGGTGTAGAAATAGGTTATTTACAACCATGAAAACATTAAATAGGAATCTAAAGAGTCAGAAAAAAATACAGGTAGATTCTTTTCAAAGCTTTATTTTGTTTTGTTGGGGGCCTAATCCAGCCATACAATATTTTCTTTTAGTAATCCTTCTTGTTTTACAGACCCCTGGAGCTTTAAGGACTGCCACATTTGTCACAGGGTCCTCCATGATGGTTTGTATGTGGTTAAGAGTATAAGACTCATGCTTAGAAGATCACCTTCTTTAAAGAGGACAACAAGTGTGAAGGTTGCACAAATGTTCTGGGACCTCAACTCTTGAATTTTGTAGATCAGAAATTTGATTATTTTCCATAACTGCTGAAGCAAGAAGCAAATACCAGGCATTGTGACCAGTAATTCCTGCAGCTGATATAGATGGTGTTAAGTCCTAACTTGACAACTGTGCTAAGGCCCCATGAAGTGATCCACAGAAGTTATTACCCTACTGCAACCAATCTTCATATCTGGGTCAGGAGAAACAGGAAGAGGAGGAAAGATTGCTGTTTGGTCTCTGTCATTTATATGGCAGCACATCTTTCCTTCCTTCCACAGCTTTAGGAGAGCCCTATTGCCCCTTGTCAGTTTTAGTTATTGATTTTTTTTCTTTTTTTTTTGTAGTCACATAGAGAACTTTCACTGCTTCAGTGTATCTGCTTTCCATAGATTTCAAACTGTTGCTCATTTGGCCATGACTAATAGATAGCCTGAACAGTGATCTCTGAAGAGAGACTATTAAAGTTCAAAGAAAAAGATAATTGAATCAAGCTACAAGTGCAGACATATATTCAATACATGCAATGGCATTTTTTCCACACAGAACCATTACATGCCTCAAAAAGATGCATTTTGGTTTGATCTTTGATTAAACACACTGGAGAAGAGAAGGTTGCTCAACCTGATTGAATCCCATAGTGCCATAACAGCTGATCAAGGGCTTGATATTAAGTATATACTTCATCACAGAAGGACAAAAATGAATTTTCCTGTTGTCTCTTATACAAGAGCTTTATCAGGAGAGGCACTGGAGTGCTTGAAAAAACAGTGCCCCATGAAAAATAAAGTAGAAAAAAGTATGTCCCATTCAGAATATTATGTGGAGTTTGCCAACTGAGGTAAGGCAACATTCAGATCACATATCATATTTTCTCTCATACAATACACACCTTTCTCTAAAAAGCAGATGCTGGAAACTGGACTGTGCACTATATGAGAGAAATATTGTAAGAACAGTTTCTGCCCCTTGCAGGTAAAATTGAAAGTAAAATCTGTGTGCAACTCCCAGGGACCAGAACAGTGAACAGGCTATGCTCCCTAGCTGCTGCTACTCACTTACTTACTAGTAGGAAAAAAAAACAACTTTTAAAATGCCTTCTCTTTCAAAATCCAGATATGTATTATATGCCCTAATACCCTTTTTTTGGTTAGAAAATATAGAGCTGCTTACAGTATCCATTGCAGGATGTTCAATTTGAACATGTGGTTGCCCTACATTCCCATTTGTGTGCTGAATGAAATTGAGGTGAACAAGGACGTTAAAATACGCCAACGATTAAAAAAAAAAAATCAAATCAATTCCTACAGCTGAGTTAATAGCTTTTCACCCTCAAGCGCTATCAACATTGTGTATTTAGGTATTGAGAACTTCTGTCCATACCTTAATTTTGTTAATTGCATGAACTGTGTTTGTTAACACACTTGGGAGGTAGGTTAAGAGCTCAAGACCATGTGAAATGGCTGGGCCACCCAACTCTTGTGCCTTTGGACAACACTCTACAGTTGGGTGGCCGCACCGGCAGCTATTTTAGTCCATTCTAATTTGTGTGGTGGGGCAGATAGGCTGCTTAAAATGATAAGCTAATAGACCTGAGGTGCTTCTATGTCATCCCGAGTGCCTGGGGAATCCAGATGCTCAACAGGACTTTCAATAACAAGCTGGCCCTCGTGAAGGAAATTTCAGTCACGTCAAAAGCAGAGCAGTCTCTGACATCTACGGGGCAGGCAGCTCGTCTCATGAGCCTCTCACATGCCTGTGTGCGTGCCAGTTACTCTTTCTGTTTAAGCGTGCTGTCTGAAAGCCATCGGGAGCAATATGATCCAGGCTTCTCAACAGTTCTGTATAACTGGTGAAGTCACTCCATTGATGCCACAGGTGCTGGCAGCTGCAGAAATGGAAATCTCCCAAATGCCAGGAGTGATGATTTGTTCCATAGATCCTTTATCTCCTAAAAAAGGAACATCTGTGCTTTATCTCAGATCCACAGCAAGTCTATTTAAGTACTTTAGAAAGACCTCTGTTATTTGAAGTCCAGGTTAAGTGTGAATTTATGTGAAAATTTGATCCGACTGGAAAACATAAAGCAATTTTGGTGCTGCTATTTCACCTGTTGCATAGATTTTATGCTGTGGACCTGCCCTTTACTGCAATCACAAGCATGAAGAACGCTGGTTAGATTTATCATAGTATACATTTTTCATGTTAGCTGGGAAGGTTATTTATTCTAGAATTGGTTTGAAGCTTACATCAAGAACACATTGGTGGAAATCTGTGTGGCAAAAGCTGCATTCAGCTCATCTTCTTTGTCAATGTAGAGGTTCTGTCTAGAGTCTTCACACCTGGCTTCTTGCTGTGCATTTAAAGAAACATATATTCATTCACCTCACCAACACTTTTCTTGTGTACCACATTTGTTTTCCCCCCCGACAATTTATGGTTTTCTATGATATCAATGCTTCAGCTATTGGCTTTTATATCTTAGTGGCACATTTCATAATGCACCTTTTTAAATGTGTTGGTCATTAAAATAATGATTTATTCTGAGTTGGTTACCATTGTCCTGATTGACCATGAATGACTTTCCCCACCATGGAGATGCTCTTACCACTGCAGATTATATGAATGATTAGCTGTTTCATACCATACCGATTACGGTCACAATGATGTGGTTACAAGAACTGTTTCAGCATTTTTTTGACTGGCAGTAACATTGAGTCCACTTGTGGTATTTATCTCTTCTATCCTGGAGATTTACCATGCATCATATCTACAGACTGATGGAAATACGTCTTTACCTCCTTTCATGAAGTTTCTAGCAATAAATGCCAAGGTTGCATCATCTGGAGGCACACAGAAGATTGTGTCACTTTGGCCTCTGAAATATAAAAGCCCCATAAGGTTCATCTTGCATTGTGACTACTCTAAACATATTCATGGACAAGCTGCCCTTCCTCTTTATATAGCATTTCATATTGCTCCCAGCAGACAGTAGAGGAAACAGCATTTTATATTTTTATTTCCTCCAGCATCATAAATATTTACACCCTCCTTCTATCTATCTCCCACATTAGCATTCATGGTAGCATAATGTTAACATAGAACAACAAGCGCTACAAATTAAGTACCCATTGCAATCACATTCACAATTCAAAATTACTAGAAAGGGAAACAAACTCCCATGCAATTGCACTTTATTTTACTTTTCCTTGTTTTCCTTTGTCATTGTTGATGATCTGTAGGACTAGGATCTGTGATTATCTGATTCTATTTGAAGTTTCTTTGTGAAGAAGAGTCTTAAATATTTAGTGACAGGCGCATAAAAATAACAAAATATATTGGCTTCATGGAAGAGCGGCTATACAAGAATTCCCCAGATTCCATGCTGACATGGAAGACATCTACACTCAGCATGTTCTCTCCCCTTTTCTTCCTACCGTTCTGGGCAGCGTTGTATCCTAAAACATTGCTTTGTAATTCTAGATGCTAGAATTGCCTGGCGTCTGGAAGAGAACGTGATGTTTACATTTTGTTGTTGGCAATATCAATGAATGATGGCCCGAGTCATTTAAAAAAATGAGAAGCCCTTGGAATAGAGCACATTGGTGCTCAGTATTTAGACCATTGGTTTTGAATACCTGCCCTACATGAAGAAGGATATCTGTTGCCTGAAATTTGTCATGCCTGGCTATTCAATGTAAATGCGATTGGGCTGACGTTATGATGGCTATTCTACAGATTTGAGGGGCGTTCCAAAAGTGAGCTTTATATATGGAAAGACCTTAAGGAAGTTGAATGATTATTTTATTATTATTGATTTTGACTCTTTCTCTCCCTCATACACATCCCCCACACGTTAAGAGAGTTTCAAGGGTGTTAATATCCTTAAACTAATGGACTTGTTCTTTTAGCTTTAGTGACTTGTACATTTAGATCTAGAAGGTGTAGGTCCAGTTCCTATACATGATATCATCTCTGATGTGTAGCCTCTCACCAGGGTTACATGGCATTGCTTCTTAACTCCGCATAATTTCAGTGGTAAGAGCAAGTGCTACTTGGGTAAATAGTGATTATCCAGAGGTATGACTATACTCTTTGCACATAAATATAGATATTTGAGAGAAGACCAGCTACTCCCTAACACGTGCACCATGTTCATGAAAACAGCTCCTGTAAGAATGATTAATTTATATAAGCTATTTAGAAGTTATGAAAATATTCTTGAGTAAATCCCATAAGTTCCCAGGACATATCTTTAACGTTTCAGAGAAGAAAAATAAGTGAATCCCTTTTAAAGGGAAGAAATATGAGCTGATTATTTTTAATACTGTGTTATATTCTTTTGCAAACTCAGCCCTAGCATGATTTACAGGGCGACATGCAACAGGGTAAGAATAGCTGATATAAAATTAACAGAGAACATTACTGTTTCTTTCCTTATTGAATCCTGGTCTGACCATCCTTCATAGATGGAAATTTAATTGGAATTAATGGAAAGATAAAGGCTGGTTGCATAAGACCATTGCTGTTAGGATCCTATGTATAGGGTCACACCTGAAATACAGGGAGGCTACACTTTTTGTATGCATGCAGGGAATGAGATCGATATAACTGTATATGTGGGTTTCAGTGACAAGAAGAGAGGAGATCAGAGGTTTTGATGATAACATTTTGACAGCTCTGATGGAGAATAAAACGAATGAAATTGGTGTTTCTGGTGATACTACCAGCTGGAGATGGCTGAGAGTCACTGCACAGAATTACGCCAGCAAATGATTGGTTTATCTAGGTGATGTAACAAAGGATGGAGAATTTGTGGATAATTAGGACTCCTTTGATTGTGAGGCTGACAGATTGAAATAGGAGACAGAGCCTGCTTTTCAGGAGGGAAAGACCAAACAGCCTGGCATCTCTTACTGTATGTTATGTGATTTATTTATTTATTTTTTTAACAAACTCAACTCCAATGTGGAAGATTTGAAAAAAATGACATACGATCTGATTCCTGGCAGCTACATGCTATTTTTAAACTAGAACAGAAATCTGATGAGATATTTGGCAGCTGTTAAAAAAAAATGCATGTGGCAATGTCCTCTATCGATTCCCCATCAGTAGCACCCCCGCAGTAACCCTACAGGTCTTACTCAAGCTAAACTCCCATTGGAGTCTTAATGGGAGATTTCCCTGAGCATGGACCACAGGATTTTAATGATGGAAATGGGCATTATTTATTGCCTTAAAAATAAAAGAATGCAAATATCACGTGTTGAGATAAATTGCTTTGGTTTTGCACAGCTATTCAGACATCCTTTATGTGCGAGCATAAGTTTTCCTCTACTCTTGACAGATTGGCACCTTGTTAATGTCTTTAACAGCTACGTTCAGAGAAAAAAAAAATGTTTCATGGTGCTAACCACAGGCTTGGTGTCAAATTTGTGATGGGTCTTTAATCTGCTGTCAATTAGTCAAGTTGATACAAAACCAAGAAGAGCCCTTGGTATACTGGACTTCCTTTGGGGAGGCTAAGAAAATTCAACTACACTTTGAAGAGCCCTTAATGCTACTTCATGTGTTAAAGTAACAACACAAGACAGCAAGCTGGCTGTGAGAAATAAAATGGTCCGAAAATGATACTTTTTTTAGAACATGAAGCCTTAAACAAAAGGCTTGCAAGAAATTATTCATAATGAGCACAGCTGATTTAGCAGCTGTGAGGTGTTTAATAAACCCTTAAGTTTGGAACAGATTAGCTGTGGCAAGGAGGGTTTGCAGTTTGTGAACTGTGATTAAAAGTGGTATTCTTCACCATGGAGAGAAAAACAGGCTGACGTATCTGCATCTGGAAATGCTGTTTGGCGATTTCTGAGAAGTGAAGATTATTTTAAGGTAGAAAAATTGAAGTCAATCCCTGAGCTCAGACCCTGTTGGACGGTGTAGTGGGGCTCAGGAAGAGATCTGCTGTTGTGAACGTAAGAGCAGAATGAAGAAAGGAGAGCTTGCCTTCATGCAAGGTGCTATCATAGAAAGGACAAAATGAAAGGTCTCAGTGAGTTACCAAACAAACTAACGTAAGAGCTTGCCTGCCACTGCAAGGACTGTAGAGATACTCCGGAAAAAGTTCAAGTGTCAATCTACAACATTTAGGTAAGGGTAGCATGAATAGCAGGCACCCACAGTAATAATGAACATAACAATTACTAGTAGGCAACTATGTACACGGCAATTTCATTAATGCTGTGATGAGTTTTCATTCTCCCCATGGCAATTGTAAAGTATTTTTCTTTTCCCTGTGATATGTAAGGTGCTTTGGGACATGTTCCTCGATCCTCTCAAATGATTTTGGGGTAAAGGAACAAACATGTTGACCTGTTTCATCCTCATATCATGTTTCATCTTAGAGCGTTCCATCCTAAGGGCTTGCTTGTGCGTGCAGAAATTACTTATGCTTCAAATGCACAGAAGGAAGAAAATTTGCATCTTTGGAGTGTTTGCTAAGATTTAGCAGTAGAGGAACAATCTCAGAGAAGAGAGACATTTACTGTCAAAGGTATATGGATGCTATGGCTTTGTTTGTAGTGAATTAGGCAAGCCCTTTGACATTTTTTTGCAGTAGCAGGGAGATCATAAGAGTAGTTGTAAGTCTACTGGGGTCTAATTTAACCGCCCTCCCCTGCATTTAGTCCTGCCTTTCCCAAGTCTCACTCCTTATTGATTGCATTTCCAAAGGTCAAGATTCTTCTGGCTGTGGTGGAAACTGATACACTGCCCTTACCATGACCTCCCTTTGCTTGTCACACATAGAGAAGGCTCAGGTGAGACAGAAAGTCAGGCAAGAAGTATAATTATGAGCACTTCAAGAAACAGAGAGTTGCTTTTATTGTGAAAAGAGCATATTGAATGCAGGACGGCCATGTTCTTTCTGATTCAACCCAAAATCTGCCAGGTTTATGGAGGGTAAAATTCACCTCTGCAAATCAGCCTATGAAATGTTTAAGTCCCACTGCCTGTGTCTGCACAGTAACCTTAATGGGCCTGCCAATGTCATCCACAGGTGCATGTCACTGCTCTTCAGACCAGGCCTAAGCTTGAAGCAGTGGATTCCCATCTGTACAGGGCTTCAAGTGGACTGATTAGCTTTCCTGATTGACAAGGGCCGTTAGCCCACCACATGTTAATTAACCCACCTGAGGCATGTCATGGACATGGCTACACCACTTTCAGTTTAGTGTGTACACTGCCCCGAGCAATGAAGAGTGCTGGAGGGCACTGTAAACTTACTGTGTAGACATACCCCCTTATATTCTCAATACAAAGCTTAAGTGAGATCTTAGTGTTGCCGAGATGTTGAGCTGGCTCCCTTGCACAGGGATGAATTTCACCTTGAAAGCAGGCAGGGAAGAATGAGAGAGAATAGATGGGAGAAAATAAAGAGGAGACGAAATACATCTGAGCTATCAGAGAAGGCATAGGGATCCTGTTTTGGACAATGTGTGGATATGTATTATTTTCTAGTACATGCTGTTTCACATAAAGTACAGTTACAACAGGAAATCAATGCAAAATGACAATAACAAATAGGGTAAATTGCAGAAAAATACTGGAATGTAGTACCCAGCTCAAACTGAAAGACAAATGCAATTGGTGGGCACTACACGGCTTTCTTACCTGTAGATACACGCCGGTTTCATTTCTTCTGTTATTCATATACTGCTTTTTGCTGTTGCTCATTGTTGGGAGCTTGTTCTTGTCCTGATTATACAATGAGTACAGTCAAACATTTTGCCTGGGTGGGTTTTGGTACTAGGTCTCTCCTTAACTACTTGTATTCAAATGTGATATTCTCTAAAAAGGTTTATTTTTCATGGTATCAATCACTACTTTTCTAGACAGGATTTTAATGTATTGCTAGATACCTGTTCTTAATTTTGCTCCATCATGATACTTTCTCTTTGTTATACTGGATCAAGAGTTCAGACACAGTTATTAAATAATCCATTAATTTCTATTACGCTGCAAACTGTTCTCTCTTTCTGATAGCCTTTGAGCCACTGTCAGGGATCTGCCAGTTTTCAGGACTATTAAGGGTGACCCACAAAGGAATGAAATAATTTGTGTTCTTTTCCTTGCAATCCAAAATGCCTGAGATTTTTCCCCCCCCAATAAAAGCAACTTGTTCTTTTTGTTTTCCACATTATAAATTCAAGTTTTATCTATGCTTTTGTTCTAGGAAGATATTATGGATGACTGAATAACGGGCAGGGTTAAAATATCATCAAAATTATACAACTAAATTGACTTACTGACAGGAAAAGTGATTTTTTACTTAGATTTGTATTTTATTTACATTTGTTGTTCTTACCAATGTATTCATGTACCTGAGAATCATTTGGGATTAAGTGCCTTTGCTAAAATTA
Source organism: Alligator sinensis (assembly GCF_000455745.1). NCBI lineage: Eukaryota > Metazoa > Chordata > Crocodylia > Alligatoridae > Alligator > Alligator sinensis. Next base: position 1,739,663 of record NW_005841887.1, on the reverse strand, counting down.
ATGTTAAAAAAAAATTGTATTTATCAAGGTAGTGCCTAGAGGCAGCAGTTAAGATTGCTAGTCTCTAAGCAGAGGAGTTTATCATTTAAATAGAAATGACAGACAAAGGAAGTCTTTTTAAGCTAATATCACAGTCTGATAGGCAAAGAAACAGAAAAGTAAAGCAATTTACCATAGGGCAAAGGTCTCAAACCTGAGTCATTCAAGTAACAGGTTCTTCCTTACTCACAAGGCATGCTCTTTCTATGTAGTAAGAAAGCTCATAGTATTTGAAACCTCAGGCAAATGCATCCTAAAGGATGGAGATTCAGGATTAGCACATTTTTAGAGGTGGTATGTGGTATAAAGAAGGATACTGTAGCAACCTGCTTGAAACTTGGAGACTGAGGCACAGGTTACAGGTTGGAGGAGCCTGAAGGGACACCAGAAAGCTAGTCTGCCTGTACTTGTGGCTTGAATGCCAGTTGTAGATGCAAGACTTCCATAAATAGCTCCATCAATGAAGAGCCAGCTTAGTTCATGAAACATGGAGCTCTCCCATCATACCCAGTCATTAGATTGGCCACTACCACTATGTTTCATGAAATGCAGTTTTCATGCATGTTCCATACCACCTAGTGGGAGTGGCCATAGTGAGAACCACAGGACGTGAAAAGGTGTTATTGTATGTGAAGACAGAGATAAAGAAGTGCCTATTACTAGTACAAGGAGCATGTAGGGATTCAGATCCCTGGGAATGCTGTAGTCCTAGAAAAAAATGCACAAATAAAAAAGTGTAAGCAAGAACTGAGTGTGGATACAGAGCTGAACTTTGGAGGTTGAAATGAGAAGACAGAGAAGTTAGACTTTACTATTTCTTATGCTTTGTAAAAGTATTTGATGAACATTGTAACCTACAGTTGACTGAAACTGTGGGAAGACAGTTAAAAAAAGAAAAAGAAAACAGCACCTACATGTAATTTCAGAATCACAAAATATTCCCTAATTAGGGACAGGATTATTTTTATGAAATATGTGATTCCATTTTACAGGAGGGATGATAAGAGAAAAAATTCTGGTCCTACAGAAATGCATCTGAATAGCAAGGGTTTTTGGTTGATCTAAGGACATAGGCAGGCAAGATTCTTTGAGTAGAGGTGAGATTTTTTATTAGACCAACTGAGTAGCTGGAAAAAAAGTTCTTAGCAAGCTTCCTATGCCTGAAGACGGGTGATTGCACCCAAAAGCTTGCTGAGAACTTTTTTTCCAGCTATTCAGTTGGTCTAATAAAAGATACTGCATCTACTCAAAGAACCTTGCCTACCTCTGAATAGCAAGGGCAGCTGACCTGTTTGAGGAAAGAATCAATATAATGCCAGCCACTAGTACAAACCAAGTACACAAATTCAAGTTAAAGGACTCAGGAAGAAAGACAGAGTAAGTCCAATGACAAATGCAGACATTATGGAAACTACTTGTACTATGGAAAGCCATTGGGAAGGAGGTAAAATGCATAGCCTATAGAAAATTATCTGAAGGATGTGGGAAACAGGTACATTATCATTCAATGCAGCAGTAACTTTAGGAAGGATATGGCAGCAATAATTGAGGATGTAGGAGCTTTCAATGAAGAGGAGGATCTCTACAGTCTATTAGGGATGTGCAAAGCTTTGGATCATGATTTGGATTTGGAGATGATTCGGATGATTCGGAGGCCAAATCTACATATCCAAATTGAATCGTTGGAAGCTTTAGGCTTTCCAAATTGATTTGGAGCTTAGCAAGGATAACAAGTTAAGGAGCAAGGATTAACACCCACAAAACCACAGACTAAGGAGAGGAAAGAATCAATACATTGCCGAGAAGTTCTTCTTCCCCAAGACAGAGACAGTCAGTTGCACAAGCACCCATGTCACAAGGTTTGCCTGTCAGTAGCTAGGGGTGCAGGCCCCAGAACCCCCCTGCACCGATCTCCTTGACAGCTGGCAGGCTTTGTGGCTGCAGCAGGGCCTAGCAGCCAGGCCTGCAGTAGTTCCCCCCCGTACCCCAAGACAGACACAGTTGCACAAGCACCCATGTTACGAGTTTTGCCTGTCCACAGCTAGAGGTGCAGGGCCCCAGAAGCCCTGCACCAATCTCCTCAACAGCTGGCAGGCTCTGTGGCCTCAGAAGGGGCTAGCAGGACTGCAGCTTTCAACCTGTTGCATCTTAACACGCACAGTGTCACCCATGTCATGAGTTTTGCTTGTCCACAGCTTGAGGTATAGTTTCCCCCAAACCCCCTGCACCTATCTCCTTGAACTTTGGCAGGCTTTGAGGCCTCCACAGGGGCTAGCATGCCTGCAGTTTTAACCCTGCTGTGGCTTAACACATATACGTGACACAAGTTTTGCTTTCAAAACTTTGGGGTGTAGTTTCTCCGAACCCCCTTCAACTCTCTTCTTGAAAGCTTGCAGGCTTCATGTCCTCAGCAGGGGCTACTATCCCAGCAGTTTTTACCCTGCTGCACCTTAACACACACACACACACAGTGTCACCTATGTCATGAGTTTTGCTTGGTAGCAGCTTGAGGTGCAGTTTCCCAGAATCCCCTGCACCTATCTTCTTGAAACCTGGCAGGCTTTGTGACCTCAGTAAGGGCTACCCTGCTGCAGTTTTCACCCCACTGTGATGTAACACACACACATGACTTGAGTTTTGCTTTCAGAAGTTTGAGGTGCATTTTCCCAGAAACCCCTGCACCTATCACCTTGAAAATTGGCACGTGTCACACTCTCAGAAGAGGCTACCATCCCTGCAACAGACTACCATCTGAATCAGCCAAAAGACAACAAAGTTATAAATATTTCATTGATTTAATTGATTCCCCATTATACTCTATGGCTGAATCTCCGAATCAGCTCTGAATCGGTTCTGAACCTTCTGAAGCAATTTGGGCGAATTGAATTGGAAAAATGATTTGGATCTCTGAATCGAATCTCTGGCATCCAAATCAGCTGAATCCGAATCGAATACTTCCCTATTTGCACAGGCCTACAGTCTATATAGCAGAATCAAAGACTCTAATTATAAAATGCTGTAGAAGAAGACTGTCGAGAGTTCTGCTGCTATATATGTGACTATACTATTAGATCAGTGGTGCTCAACCTTTTGAAACTTTCTGATTCAGAATCACCATATTAGATTCATGATTGGTTGATTTCAGATAAGTTATGGAGCCAGTTGCTGTGCAATCCCAGAATCACTGACAAGCATACTAGACTAGAGCAGTTGTTCTCAACCTTTTTAGACTCAAGGCACCCCTTGGAAAATGCTAGCACTTAACTTTCACTTGTTTCGGGGTTTTTTTACTACAGAAAAATAATTGAGCAACTCTTCTGTTGAGAAGAACTCAGAAAGACCACAATAGGGCTGAATGATTTCTTTTAATACTATATTCCAATATGGAATCTCTGGGTTTATCGTGTGAATCATGATTGCATATCCAGTAGTGGAAATATTGTGTGCCAGTCTGCAGCACCCTTGAAAGGATCTTGTGGCACACTGATTGAAAACCACTAGACTAGAGAAATGTGACCCAGTGCTGGGGAAGAACAGGAAAACTATCCTTAGGTCAATAAACAGATGCAGGCTGTTGATAAGAAATCCATAGAGCACTAGATGTTATCACTTGCAATTTACAGTAGTTGACACAGAAATATGCATTGCTAGGTCAGC
>NW_005841887.1:1715872-1735936 GCF_000455745.1 Alligator sinensis | reverse complement strand
CAGGAAATTACAAACCATGAAATTGATCACAGCATATGTTCAATGTGAGAAAGGAAGGACAACAGTCACCATGGACACAACCTCTGTCTAATGAATGGACAACCAGGGCAAGCTAAGGTAAAAATAGAGGCTGTCAGACTGCCAAAATAGCTTCCCTGGTGGAACCACTGAAGAATGAACTGGCAAATCTGCAAAGAATAAGCTACATTACACCCAGTGAAACTAGCATGAAGTGGATTAGCATCCTATCAAAGGTGAGAAACCCTTCCAGTAAATGAGACTCTGCATTGACCTAAAACTGCTCAACATAGTGACAAAAGGAAGTTGCTATCTATTACCAGCAATTTTCTATTGCTATCCAGGAATGTTCATTGCTTGGGATATCAGGGATAGGTTTTGGCATGCTGAGCTAGATGCGGTGTCCGTATTGAGCTGGATTTCATAGAATTATAGAAAGTTAGGGTTGGAAGGGACCTCAGGCGGTCATCTAGTCCAACCCCATGCTCCAAGCAGGACCATCCCCAAGTAGATCATCCCAGCCCAAGCTTTGTCTATCCAGGTTTTGAAAACCTCCAAGGATGGAGCTTCCACCATCTCTCTGAGTAACCTGTTTCAATGTATTACTACCCTCCTAGTGATAAAATAACTGGAGTACAGAGCAGTCCAGGGTCCTTACTCTGCTGCTTTCCATCCTTCCTTTCCTCAGGATCCTGAACTCAACCATCTCATGGTCACTGCTGCTCAAGTTGCCATTCACTACTACATTCCCCACCAATTCTTCCCTGTTTGTGAGCACTAGGTCAAGAAGAGCATGGCTCCTAATTGGCTGCTCCAGCTCTTGCACCAGGAAGTTGTCCCCAGTACTTTCTGAAAACTTCCTGGATTGCCTGTGCATTGCTGTATTGACCTCCCTGCAGATGTCAGGGTGATGACATCTCCCAACTATACATTTGATTTAATAAAAGATATTGCCAAAATACCCTGCATCCTTTAAAATAACAGCTGTTTAGTTTTCTTATCCAGCAATTAGTGGATGGTACTTGTTTGTCAAATATACAAATTTGGTCATGTCTGAATGGTCATGTATACAGATCATTTTGACCTACCAAACTGTTTGCTAAGGAGAATTCAGTCTATTGTCTGAGTATTTTAGTTACAGATATTTGGCCAGATTCTTGACCTCACCAGAGCTTTGTTGAGCATAAGAGAGGGGTAGAGAGGCATAGGAACTGGTTACAGTTTCATAGATCTGAAAGCTGGTTCTCCTGGTTGATGCTGCTAAAAGATGTTGCTGGGTCACTTTATATTGTATCACTAGAGTAGAGTCCTTTAATTGAACAGGCATGTTGCAGTGGAAACATAATGCAGCAGGCATAGAAATGTGAAGAAGAGTAGCATTCAAAGCCTGCAATCTTCTTTTTGCATCACAAGACTTTTAAGACTCTGCTCAGCAATAAGATTACTAGGTCAGGGGAACTTTGCCAACTTCCTTTTATCTCTAGGAATCTTATTTAATCTCATACTAACCTATCCCCAGTATAAATTTAGAAGTCACATGGAAAATACCAATCCTCTTTAAGCCATTATGGTTGTTCAAGTCAAGCAGCTTATTTATTTGCTTTCCTGCTATCACTTTTCATATTTCATTTTCCAGATGGTCTTTTTTTTTCTTTGCTCCAATGTGAAATTCTCAGAAAAATGAACTTTGAGAAGGAAGAATAAAGATCACTGTTTGCTTTGACTAGTGCTGGGCAGTAACTATTAGGGAATCTTTTATTATACCAGTTGTTTCATAGTTGGTAGGGTCGGAAGGGACCTGAGCAGATTATTAAGTCCAACCCCCTGCCATGGCAGGAAAGAGTACTGGGGTCAAACGACCCCAGCAAAGCGCTCATCTAACCTCCTCTTAAAGACCCTCAGGGTAGGAGCCAGCACCACTTCTCTTAGAAGTTGGATCCAGATCCTAGCCGCCCTGACAGTGAAGTAGTGCCTCCTGATATCCAGCCTGAATCTACCCTGTGCCAGCTTGTGACTGTTATTTCGTGTTACTCCTGGTAGTGCTCAGGGGAAGAGGGACTCCCCCAATGCCTGCTGGTCTCTCCTGACTAGTCTGTAAATGGCCACTAGATCCCCCCTCAGCCTTCTCTTGTGGAGGCTGAACAGGTTCAGGTCCCTTAGCTTCTCTTCGTAGGGCCTGCCCTGCTGACTCATGATCATGTGGGTGGCCTCCTCTGGACCCGCTCCATGTTGTCCACATCCCTCCTGAAGTGCAGCGCCCAGAACTGGACACAGTACTCCAACTGCAGCCTGACCAGTGTCACATAGAGGGGGAGGATCACCTCCTTGGACCTGCTTGAGATGCATCCGTGGATGCATGACAAGGTATGGTTGGCCTTCCTGACCGCGTCCCCACACTGTCGGCCCATGTTCATTTTGCCATCAATAATGACTCCAAATCCTTTTCTGCCTCTGCACTGATGAGAAGGGAGTTCCCCAGCCTGTAGGTGTGCTGCTGGTTCTTCTTCCCCAGGTGCAGTACTTTGCACTTGTCAGTTTTGAAACCCATCCTGTTCTTATTCGCCCACCCCTGTAACCTGTCTAGGTCCGATTGCAGCCTATTCCTCCCTTCTAGCATGTCCACATCCCCCCACATCTTAGTGTTATCTGCGAATTTGAACAGGGTGCTTTTTACACCCTGTCCAAGTCGCTGATGAAGATGTTGAACAGTGCGGGCCCAAGGACCGAGCCCTGTGGAAACCCACTGCCAACATCCCTCCAGGTCGAATAAGACCCATCCACCATCACTTTCTGGGTGCGGCCCTCCAGCCAACTATTGACCCATTTGACTGCGTAGGTGTCAACGCCACAGTCTTCTAGTTTTTTAATGAGAATGGGGTGAGAGAAAGTGTCAAAGGCCTTCCTAAAGTCCAGAAAGACTATGTCCACCACAACAACTGCATCGGAAGATTTTGTGACCTGGTCATAGAAGGCCACCAGGTTGGTCTGACAGGACCTGCCTCTAAAGAACCCATGATGGTTGCCCCTAAGCATAATCTCCCTTGCTGGTCCCTTGTAGACATGCGCCAGGATAATTCTCTCAAAAAGCTTACCCAGGATTGAGGTAAGACTAATTGGTCTATAGTTTCCTGGGTCCTCCTTCCTCCCTTTTTTGAAAATGGAAACCACATTGGCCCTTTTCCAGTTCCCTGGCACCATGCCAGAGCACCATGAATGCTTGCAAAGCAGTGTCGGGGTCCTGCAATGATCTCTGCTAATTTCCTCAGCACTCTGGGGTGGAGATCCTCAGGACCTGCTGATTTAAATATGTCCAGTCCCTCCAGAAGATCCCTGACTAGATCCTCACTGACCCTAGCCTGGGTGTGCCTCCCCTGCGTCCAACAGGAGTCCTGGTGGTGGGGGGGAGGGTGACCCAGTCCCTGCTCAGAAAAATGGAGGCAAAGAAATTATTAAATAGGTTAGCTTTGCTATCTGGTACAATGACCAGATTTTCTAGCGTGTCTTGCAGAGGCCCCACATGACCTTCTTTTTACCCCCTATGTATTTAAAAAAAGGACTTTTTGTTGTCCTTGATCTGGGTAGCTAGTCCCAGTTCTGTCTCCACCTTGGCCTTCTTGACTGCCCCCCCTACAGCTCCGAGCAACTGAGGTATAGTCCTCCCTGGTGATGGCCCCTCTCTTCCATTGGGTGTACACCTCCTTTTTAGCTAGGAGACATTCCTGGATGCTTTTGGTGAGCCACAGGGGCTTTTGTGCCTTCTTGCCCCCTTTGATCCATGTTGGGATTCCTTCCCTTTGGGCTTGGAGGATCGTCTTAAGGAATGACCACTCTTCTTGGACATCCAACTCCCCTCCCCTCCGGGACCTCAGTGCCTCCCTGACTATTCTCCTTATCTCATTGAAATCTGCCCTTCTGAAGTCCAGGGCTGCTGTCTTGCTGCTGGCCTTTGCCACCTTGCGCTGGATGGTGAATTCCAGCAGGCGATGATCACAGTCGCCCAGGTGGTCGTGCACCTACAGACCCCTCACCAGGTTGTCGCCTGTGGCCAGGACCAGATCCAACAAGGCATCTCCCCTGGTGGGGCTGTGCATCTCCTGGGTTAGATGGAGGTCCTGTATCTCAGCTAGGAACCTACGTGAGCAGTCAGACCTGGCTGACTGTTCTTCCCAGCAGATGTCTGGAAAGTTCAGGTCACCCATGATGACCACGTCCTTTGACCTAACTACCTCTGTAAGCTGACTTAAGAATTCCAGGTCTAGCTCTTCCCCTTGGTTGGGTGGTCTCTAGTAGACCCCCATTGTTAAGTCCCTTTCCCCTCAACTTCCTTGTATTCTAACTCTGAATGGTCACCAGTTGTCTACAATCAACTTATGAATCTTTTAAATGCATTCACTAAATATTTTCTACAGATAATACAAGATCCAGAGACTGTTTGTGAGCAAGTTCATTGAGAGCTTATAATATTCCAAATGTGACATTTATTTTTGTTAGATAGATAGGTCATGTGGTAAAATTTCTGTGTTATAATTGCCTAATTCTTTGAATTAGATTATTGATTTTTTTTCTCTTTAAATGTATTTTATTTCAATGGACTGAAACACTTTTTTTGTCCATGGATTAAGTTAAAAAAAAACCCCATGAACCTATTGAAGTACATCTAAATGGACTAACATAATCAGTATGAAGGTATAATAGATTTTCTACATGAGGAACTATAGTAGAATAGCTGTTCTGCAGTATCTACTGTATACTTGCTATTCTGGGCTTTTGCCTCCTCACCCCTTTATTTTGGTGTAGACAAGCCCGCAGGGACACCTGCCCAATGTCACACAGGCTGTCTGTGAGATAACATCAATGAGTTTTCCATGGCCCAGGCTAGTGTTTTAATGATGGGACCGTTCCTCTTCTGCCTGAGCTCAGGATTTCACCATTAATGCTGCTGAAGGGTTTCCTCCCATCTCCAGGGTATGAAAGATGTGCAAATAAGGGCTATACAAACTATCAGCTGATCATTTCTCTTCCAGTATCTGTAAGTGAATGTGTTACATAGTGATCAAATCTGCACATAGTGTTGCATTGTGATCAAATCTGTATTTGAAACGGATGTGCCATGTATTTGTTAGGCTTAAAGCTGAAAAGCCTGGGGAGGGGGCACCATGTTGTCACCTGATGTTATAACATCACGGATAAACTTCAGCTGCCAGAGATATTTCTTTCCCTTAATGTCTTTCCTGTTTGTTAGCCACTTTCATTAGAAAGGAAGGCAATATCAGCTCAGTGCTGTCCTGCTTCATATACTCTTTCCAAGAATCCTCACAGGTTTTGTTTTCCATGCTCTTTCTTTTCTCATTTCTTTATATTTCTTTTCTCCTTAGAGTTAAAAGAAAAATAAACTAGGTTTTCTTCTCTTTTTGTCTCCTTCTTGCTCTGCCATTTCAATCCCCAATGGCCCATTATCTTCACTGCATTCTTGCTCTGCCATTTCAATCCCCAATGGCCTATTATCTTCACTGCCCCAGCCCCTACTTTTGAGTTGCCAGCTCCTTAAGAATAACTCCTTATGTTATCTTTAAGGCACAGCAAAAAGTAGCTGAAAGCAAAAAGCATCAGCAAAAAGTGGCCCATTCTGAATTTTTAGGTTGCTAGAGTTGATCGTTCAACTTCTGGCGATGCAGATCAGTTGGATTTTGAGTCAGTTCCTAACTTCGTCCCTTGTTTCTACTTTTTAAAAACCATATTATTTGACAGACATTATTTCATGGGTAGAGTGAAAAAGCCATTCTGGGCTGCTGTTTTCATCCAGTAAAACTAACCTGTTCTGTGTAACTCTGGGACAAAAATGTCACAGTTACATATATGAGGTTATATACCATACTATCAGTTTTTAAGAAGAAATTCTCTCAGAAATTAATAAATGGCTTCTTCAAATCAGTGGCATATTCTGGGACACTGTTGTCACTGAGTCTAATTTGAATGAGTCTAATTTAACTTGTTGTGATCCTATTAAAAAGAAATGCCACCAAGTATGATACAACACATTTTCTTAGGATTTGTTGCCTTATTGACTGTATTTTTTTCTGAGAACTGCATAACACCAGAAACTGCACACACACATTTCATGCTGAGATTTAATTGTCCAGCATCACTGCCACAAGAATACAAAAGTAAGTAATATATGACTCTGACTCTTAGCTATTAGTGGATAATGCAATCCTTCACATGTCAAAGTGTAATAGATTATATAAAACAACACATTCATAGTGTTCTTACAGATTGGCCCATTCTGATTTCACAGTTCAAATGTTCCTGGACTTGGCTTTGTTGAAGAATAATTAAATTTTGACATTCTTGCTCCGTTCATGGTTCAAGGTTGCTGTGTACTTTCACAAAATGAAGTTTACTCAATACAAACATTTCCAACTTTCCAGATATATGAAACTCACAGACCTATTTATACATGATGTGGATTAGAGGCTGTTCACACAAAGTAACTTTTATGCTTCCTTTGCTGGCTAATTCAGCTCATCACAAGAACATCCTCAATTTCATGAAAATGTTGCAGGTCAAGCTGTTGACTGAACATTCAGTCAGTAAACTACTGAGCATTCAACGGGCTACAATCTGCCTGGGAAAAAAAATGACATTCTGAACATGGAGAAGCTTCGTAAATCATAATTTGTGAATTCACGACATTTTTGTATATCCTGCCCATTCTTATCCAGTGGCATTTCTTTCATTCTTCATACTGGGCATGTCTGCACGTGCATTTACGCCACCTTAAATCTACTGCTTAGTACGTTACTGCACAGTAAGCAGGAATAGGCCAGTATCTACAGGTGCAGGCGTTAAATCTCATTAATGCTGTCTGTAGACTGACTTGGGACTAACTAAAGTCCCAAGTCACTCCACACACACAGTTTTACTGTGCAGTAAGGCGTCTACATGTGCATTATTGCTCAGTAACTAAATGGGTGTAAATTTGATACCTGCATCATGCAGGTATCACAGAATCCCCTCTGGGGCTATAGGGGACTGAAATTACTGCGCAGTACAGGCACAGGTGTACACATGCACGCCCGTACTGCACAGTAAATATGGTGACTTATGCCAACATGAGTGTAAATCTGATACCTGCATCATGCAGGTATCAAATTTATGCTCAAGTCGGCATAAGTCACCATATTTACTGTGCAGTACAGGTGCGCATGTGTAGATGCATGCCCGTACAGTGCAGTAATTTCAGTTACTATGCAGTAAATGCACATGTCTAGATGTGCCCACTGAGTTGCTACTTTTACAGCTGCAAGATTAGCTGTACCTCATGCCTTCTCTTGTATTTCTAAGTGCATCTTTTCAGGGATCCGGCCTTGCGGTTTTCTCTCTCATGAGATGCAATTCCACAACTCCCCAACCTGTGCTTGATGCTGTCATGTTGGCTACAGTACCTGTTTATCAGCAGGTCTGACTGAGTTTGGACAATGAATGTTTCTTTCTTTTGGAAGTCTGTGTTCAGTGGTAAGTATAGTGATTGATTGCTACCTTAAAATCAGTATTGTTTATTTTAACAGTAGAAAAAAAGCTTTTGGAAAGAAAGTGTTTTAAAACAATCTACACACACTCCTTGCCCATAAACTCAACATCCTCAGATATATTAGCCCAGGTAGCTATTTGCATCTGTTTTAGTATAGGGAGAATTTTTCTCCCTTGTTCAGTTACGTACTGCCCCTCAGCCTACTTTCCAGAAAGCCATTGGCAGTGTTATATGCATGTGTTAAGTGTGCCAATCAATGTGGCCCTAGTTCTCTTTCTGAAATTATTTCTCAATCCTACCTGACCAAAGAACTTTATTTCAGATTGCTTTGTCTGACTTGCATTAGCTTTCATTTTCTACATGCTGAATCTCATTTTGCTTCTTACGCAGTTTTGCAATCCTAGTCTCTGCCTCTCAGGGACATAAGTGGGTTTCTCTGCCAGATTTGTCAAGTTCTGGACTTTAAACACCAGAAACCTAGAACTACAATTATTACCACAAATTACACTTCTCTTTAGGTTAGACCTCATTGCACATTCTGATACTTTTCCTATAGTTTCCTTACTTACAAGGTTCACTTTCCATAGATATCCCACACCAAATGTATATTCTGAGAAATAAATAACATGCACTACAAAAATAGTGCAGTACATACCCACATTTTTATTGCCAAAAATGAGAATTTGGTTTAAACTTTGCTTCTGTTTTCATACTCTCCACATAGGCTGATATTTATTAACTGTGATTTACAGAACCAGGCTGCAGCCTCTTAAAAACAACTTCCACTGCCCCCTATCATAACAGTAGAGGTTCTGGTGGGCAATGACATATTACAGTAGCGGTACGTTGATTTGTTTAATGGTTGCTGCAATGTGGAAAACCTAATAATGAATCAGTTCTTTGGGGCTTGCAACTCTGTGGAAATCACGCATCATTGTTAAGTGGTGCATCCTGCTTAACTCTTTTATTTCCTGGCTGTGATAAATATAATCATAGTGAAGATCTCCTTTGTAGCTACACGACCCCCTGGCAAATAAAACAAAAACAAAACCTAGGCATCTTGCTCTACTCCCATGCCTAGCCTCAAATCTTGCTTCCCTGAATGGAAGATGTGAATCAACTTTATTTCTACCCTTTATTCATAGATACATAGGGTGTCAGATCATTGGGTCCAGCCCCCTCGCTCTAGGCAGGAAGACAACTGGGGTTAGGTGACCCCAGAGAGGTGATTTTTCTAGATCAGTTTCAGCTTTGGAGGGATTCTTGCTTCCATGTTTTTCAGCTCTTCTAAGGGATAGCTAGACTGTGATGAGGTTACAGTGGACCACATGTTTGATATAAGCCAACAGCATTGCAACACCATGGGTTGTGTTAACAGGAGTGTCTCTTAAAAATCAAGGGAAGCTATTTTGTTTTTTTTTTTGGCACTGATGAAGTCTCACCTGGAGTATTGTGTCCAGTTTTGGGCCCCACACTTCAAGAAGGATGTGGACAGACTGGAAAGAGTCCAGCAGAGAGCGATGAAAATAATTAGAGGTATAGGATGCATGAATTATGAGGACAGACTAAAGGAACTAGAGTTATTTAGTCTGGAGAAGAGAAGACTGAGGGGGGGGGGATTTGATAACTGTTTTAAAATAGCTGAAGGGCAATTATAAAGATAATGGAGATGGCTTTTTCTCTGTGGCTATAGGGGACAGAATTAGGAACAAACTGAAGCAGAGGAAATTTCGGTTAAGATTAGGACGAAGTTTTTGACTATGAGGGTGTCAAGCACTGTCACAGACTAACTAGTTGTGGAATCTCCACCCCTGGAAATTTTCAGGAACAGGTTGGAAGGACACTTGGCCAGGATGGTTTACTTAGGACTGATCCTGTCTTGACCATGGGGATGGACTACACAACCTCATGAAGTCCCTTCTGTAGTGACAGAAGTTATAGTTTAGAGATGCTCCACACTAGGATACTGAGGGAATGAAGAACTGGGAGCTGCTTATTACTCTGCAGTTAAAGTTTACTGGTTTATTTTTTCTAATTCATTGTATACCTGCCGTTACCGAACCTAGTGATCATTATGCCTTCCAGCCCTACTTCCCTAAGGTTCTATGATCCAAAGTCAATCAGAGTCTTCTCACTGACTTCCACGGACCAAACTCCCTCCCTATTACAAGGCCTTGTTGAGAGGTTGTGAGCCAGATCTCAAATGGTGGTAATGCTACCTATCGGATCCTCACTATAACATGTTCTCATGAGTCCACGGTGGCACCAAATGCTCTTTTTATATGCACAGTTGTATAGACATCTCCCTTACTTTTCTTTAAATGGACTTTCAATAGTAAATGAGTCCTTGTGAATGTATTCCTTCCTATGCTGGGTTTCTAGGAGTGACTGGAAAGCATACAGCTTTTGGTCACCCATGATAATAAAAGCTGCAGACCGGTAAAGAGGAAGGTTGACTTAAAATTGACCCCTTTGGTCTCTAAAGAATGTAATAATATCAGTTTTTACAATACAGAAGTGTCTCCCTGACAGGTTGTTTGGATACAACTCACTTGTTAGAGGCTTTCCCGAAGCCCTTAAGCCAATGCCCTTCCTCTGGTGAGACTTGTGACAGGACAGCTCTTCCTCCATATTTTAAAGTTTCATTTCCATTGTTTTTCTCTGTTAACAGCCTCTATCTTCTCTTTCCAGACACTGTATGAGTTCTCCTGTTTCACAAAATGGATTTTCAGTGTGTCATGGATTGGATTAGTGGCAGACCAAATTAAAACCAAAGAGAGGAGCATCTGTACAAAATCCATCTGCTTGATCCTGCTTCTAGCTTTCACTGTATTCTATTAATATATTTATTACAAAGCTGTCTGCAAGACATGATTTGCCAGTGTATGCTCTCTGTAAGTGACAATATTATTATTTTTCATTGATTATTATCATTAATCTGTAAAACATCCTATGGCTGTTAGCACTTCCATTTTTCTTTTATATTCCACTAAACCTCTGGGAGCTTGGATCAGCTAAAACTGCTGTGGATCATAGCAAATTGCATCTCTTTTCTCTCTAAATTTGAGATTGTGTCTTTTCAAGTGTCACATTCATCAGATTGTTTCAAGCCTTAGTCCTTTCATAAATCAGAAGGGAACTAACATTGCTGAGTTTGATGCATTGCTGTGGGCAAATCAGGGTATTTTCTTCGTCCTTATATTTGATGTCTACACAAGCCATGACAGGTTAGCCTAAAAAGTGGGGGGAAAACACCCACAGTTATTTATGAATAAAACTTCTGTGCTTGGAAGCAAGGTTCCTTACCATTTTTTAATATACTATATTAACTGGATGCACCTAAAAATTCTTATCTCCAGTATTCTACCAGTGGCTAGTCTATATATATAATAAACAAATAAATTATATATATATGTATATAGATAGACATAGATAGATATATCTGAGGGTAGAGAGATAGATAGATAGATATAGTTCTTTATTTATTTTCCTGTGCCTCTAAAAGCAAACTGCCCAGCACATGCCAACAGCAGGATCACCCTCCCTTACTAGGATTAGAATCAGTAACTTCTATAGCATCAGAGTGGGTCACTTTGCCCTCTAGCGCATCAGCGGGTAGTTCATGACCTTTTCCTCGCTTCTATTTTATCCTCTTTGGCCTGAATTTAAGGGCTATTTTTCCAACATAGATCATAAGGCAGATGATTATTTACTCAGAGCTAAAATGCAGCAGTTGGCTAGCCAGTAGCTTAGTATCAGTGCTTTAAAAATGACTTTTTTGTAGAAGTGTTACATATATAATATTGCCTGTAATTTTCTGACTGATTATATTTTCCTGTTAGATCTTTAGCTATAAAACCATAGGCTATTTTGATCATTTTCTGTATCTGTGATAATAGTACCCCAAGGAGCATCCTTGAATCATTAGAGAGACATACATTTTATCATCAAAGGACAAATATATGATGGCATATGCAGAAACCATAGGGTCTTTGAGAGCATAGATAGCACTGTGCAAATGCAGGACCCATTCCATGAGTGCACAGTATTCATTTTATTTTGCGTCTGCAGGGCAGTGATAACTTTTGCAGCATGCAAGATGAAACATAAATAACCTTTGTCATCTTTAGAAAAGGTACTTGCTGAGAAGTATTGTGTTCAGAATTTTCCTGGGCAAATTGTGAATAATTTAGTTGTTAGACCCCAGGGTTCTGACTCTTTGGATTCAGCATTCTGCCGAGATGTGTGCTGAGCTACTCAAACATAATTGAGGTGCTTGGAGAATGTAGATGGCTTCTGGTTAATAGCAGTGGGCTTCAATCTGTTTCTGTTTTGTTTCTAATAAACTTAAATGAAATACTCAGTACCCATGCATAATATCCATTGTGTTTCTCATTAGAACAGCTTGTTGGGCATAGTAATGGAAGGGAGAGTTAAGGATAAAGTAGTATGGCTACTTTTAATAGAGAAACCAGAACTTTAAAATGTGTATATGTAGATTTCCAGTTACTTTTACTTTGTCCAGCTGCTAACAGCTCATTTTCAACTAGCAGCAGTAATTCCCATTCTTTCATTGCATGATCTAGTTCAGATTCCCTCTCTTAAGTCTGATTATTTAATTATGTGCACTAGTATAAGGAGGAGTAAATTCACTTCATTCAGCGCTGTGAGGCACCTGGATTCAAATGGCAATCGGGATAGGTTTCAGCCTGTGCTTCAGTCTTCCTTTGGGACTCAGATGCTGATTGTGAGCATCATGTCTTGTCTGGTATACTTGACATTTTGATTTTTTTTACAGAGGAACATAAAAAGTGCCATACTGGGTCAGACCAATAGTCCATCTAGTGTAGTATCCAGTGGCAGAAGTGGATTGTATAGAGAAAGATCATTGAACTAGAGATATCTAGTGATCTATCCTGTATTCATTACCCTTCCTGTTATTCACCATTATTGGTTTAGAGATGTTAGAGGAAATATCTGCAATCATTCTGTGTAATAGCCATTAATAGATTATGAATGAATCATTAATAGATCCATGAATTTATCTAGTTTTTTTTTTAACCTGGCTATACTATCTGCCTCCCGGGGCAATGAATTTCACATATTAATTACATGCTGCATTAAAAAAAAAAAAAGTATTTTCTCATGTTAGTTTTAAAACTGGCACTTACTAATTTCTGTAGATGCCCCCTAGTTCCAGTATTCTGGAAACTTTTGGGAGCTTGGATCAGCTAAAACTGCTGTGTATCATAGAAAATTGCACCTCTTTTCTCTCTGTTTTTCTTTTTGGGTTCTGGTGAATAACAGTTCCCTGTTCACTTGATCTACATCCTGTTCACTTGGTCTATCACTTTATAGACCTCTATCATATTCCCACCTGAGCCTTCTCCTTCCCAAACTGAAGAGTCCCAGTCTTTTTAAAAGTCTCTCCTGGTGTTAGCCTCTCCTATGCCACAGACCATTTTGTTTTGTAAATTCCCTTTGAGGATCAGGCCTGAGAGACTAGAGGCAGAGTGGTTTTTTCGTGAGAAATGTGCCCCCATAGGTAGTTGGGTTTTGTTGTCTTTGATAGATTCTGGTCTGCAGTTTGTTGGGGTACTGGAGACAGGTTGGCAGGTTGTATATTTTGAGCTGTGGGAAGTTGGCTTCAGTTCTGGTGATGAGGTTAAGTTAGCAAGGTTTGGTGCTTATTTGAATTTACAAATCCCTTTTCACAGCCGGGCCTATGAACTTCATCAGCCTCCTAGGCACAGAAACTCATGGACTCAATATAGACATTGGATTTATGATGCACTGCAACCTGCTGGACATCTGACTCCCCAGGTACCTCTCCACTTTTACCTGCTACATCCCCCTTCCCCCTAGCCTAGCCTGTCTCTCTTACCCCGTGATGTCTCCATTTCCATTTGCACTGCATTGTGTGCCAGCCTCTGACTTCTTTACTATTCCTTCCATGCAGGAACAGCACACACACCAACTGCAGGTGCTTCCTCAGGCTGACAAAGGGTTTTTCAACACAAAAGCTGGCATTCCAGGCAGATAAGGGTTGAGGCTTTCCCCAGCCAGGATGTGTGTGCGTTTGTGGTAGCTGGAGGTTATGGTGCCTCCTACCTGCTTCTCATCAGGGGATTCTTCATCCTGGCATTTCCTGGAGCTGCCGCACCACCAGCAGTCCCACCAGGCCTCCCAACCCTGGCATAGTGTAGTTTTAGTGGTCATATCAAGGACCTGGGGCCTCCTCCTTCCCCATAGTCCCAGTCCATACCTCCAAGTTCATCCTGGCATGGAAGTTCATCAGGGACATGTTCTTCCCCTGCTGGCTGGTGATGCAGTGAGTGCCCCCTCTAGCTCAGAGAGCCAGGCATTAAATGGTTTAAAAAAATTAAATGGAAATATGTGTGGATGGAGTGAGGAAGGTAGCACTCAGTCCATCTGCAGGTGGAGCTTGGGGAACCCCAGCAGCAGGAGGTTCGCCTTAAGGAACATTAGCTGCTCCACCAAACCAGAATCCAAGCAGGTATGGTGGCATGTCACCACATCACAAGCAATGCTGAGCACCCTCTCACTCAGAACACTGGTTGGTGGATAGGGCAGGTGTTGCCAGACAAGCGTGGCCGGATACTGCCACATCTGACTGCAGGTTGCCCAATAGGCCAAGGGGTCTCAGTCCAGCATCTCCATGTCCTCA
Source organism: Alligator sinensis (assembly GCF_000455745.1). NCBI lineage: Eukaryota > Metazoa > Chordata > Crocodylia > Alligatoridae > Alligator > Alligator sinensis. The sequence goes on along the minus strand of NW_005841887.1, from coordinate 1,721,699 downwards.
GTGAGATAGGTAACCACTGAAGCCTCAGTGCTATTTGCCTGAGGCTGGGGTCTGCTGTGTCTGTACCACAGCGTTGAAGCCATGCCCTTGGCCCACATTGGCAGTGGCTGGCATGGAAGAGACTGGCTGGTGCTGGGAGTACTGAGATGGGAAAGTGGATTCCTCACTTCCACATCCCCTCATCTCTGGCCTTCTGCCTCCCTGACTTTGTTGACTAGCACCTCTGTCCAGTGATCAAGGGTTTTGGTGCTGCTATTGCACATGCTTCCCTTCATCCTTGGGTCGCATATGCCCTCTAGCATGCAGACTGTACTGGACCGCAATGAATCTAGCCATTTCCCGATGCCTTCTTTCAGCTGCCTCACCAGTGCCTGCAGGTTTGGTGACAGTGGCTTGCCCTCACCAGGAACATTGATCCCCTGGAACCTCTCCATTTGGCTCTGAAGTTCCCTCACTATGGGAATCACCTGGCTAAGGAGGGCATCGCCAGCACTGAGGGTCTCGGTGGCCTCAAGGAAGGGCGTGAGGACCACCAAGATCTGGGAGATGGTATTCCACTTAGCTCTGTTGAGGGGGCCACTGATCCCAGTCTCCCTGAGCAAGGCCATCTCATGGATGGCCTTCTGTTGCTCCACCAGCCTTTCCAGCATGGTGTTGGAGTTCCATTGAGTCTCCACATCCTGCATGATTTTGTGCTGCAGGATGCTCAGCTCTGCCTGTTTCTCCCACAGTATCTTGCCCCCTTGATGCTGCAGTGGAAGTAGACCACCACCTTCCTGCATTTTGAAATCAGTGATGGTGCCATCACTGGCAGCCCTGTCCCCCACCAAGGTGTCCCTGATTATGAGGTGCAGCTTGTGTGACATACAGCAGATGCCAACAAAACTGGCATCACAGACGGCTTTGACCATATTGGCCCCACTGTCGATGACCATGAACCCACAGGTGAGCTTGCCATAACCGACTAGCCATCCCTGCACCATGCAGGTCATCCATCACCTTGGCTTGAAGGAGAGCCCACCAAGGGCCTGACTGATTGCACCAGTGCCCTTGGAGGGAGAGGTAGGTGTGATCGCCATCCTGGCTCCTCCAGATGATGGAGGTGAAGTGCAAGGCCACCTGCAGCCCTGCTTTGCACAGCTCCTTCCTCAGGTACTCCTGTTGCCCTGAGGGGTCAGGCCAGTGCTCAGGATCTTAATATTGTGCTTTTAGACAGGAGGGCGTGGTGTAAAATTGCGTGAAGTGAAAGTTACCAGGACCAGGATTAGAACCGGTAGATTAGAGGGGCCTGGGCTGAAGAACTGAGGCTCAGGGCTAACTTTAGGTTAATTGATCTTAATTGATTAAAAGACAACGCCCAAAGTCTGCAGAACCGGGGAGTGATGCTGGCACAGAGGCTGGGACCAGAGCCAGAGCAACGGCGGAGCTGAAAAGGTAGGTGGGGAGAGGGAAAATGGGACTAAGGGAAAGTATGGGTGTTAAAGAGGGTCTCTGGGTGTGGGAAGCCAGAGGATGGCTCTGGGGCAGCTAAAGAAGCTGCAGGGAGTGGCAGTAGGTCCTGGGAGCTGGAAAAAGGCTCCAGCTGCTGGAGAAAACTGCAAGACAGCCACGAGGAGCTGGGAAGCTGTGGGGGGGGGAGGACTACAGAAGGTGCAGGGGAAGCCTGAAAACAGAGAGACGGACAGCAGAAAATCACAGGAAAAGCGGCAGGAGAGACTGAAGAGTGGCAGGGGCAGTGGAAAAGCAGGGAGAGGCAGTAGAAAGTCACAGGGAAAAGGCAGTAGATGGCACGGGAGGCTGAAAGGCAGCAGGGACAGCAGGAAAGCAAGGAGAGGCTGAGAGGTGGCCAAAAAGGGGAGACAGAATTGGGAGGAGATTGGAAAAGTAGCATAGAGGAGGGGCTGGAGCTGAGAGAGAGAGAGAGAGAGAGAGAACAAGGTTGGAATTTAAGATGGGGAAGGGACTGAAATTCAATTAAACATGACCCAACTTGGGGTTGCAAATGACAGTGGTTTTATTGAACAGGGGAGATGGTGACACAATGTCTTATTGGTTCCCTTGCACATGTGCGCACACACAGATGGACACACACATACACACACACACACACACACACACACACTGGCAGCAGGGGTTAGAGAGGCTTGGTGCAGAGGCTGGAGTCCACTGTAAGTGCAGGTAATATCTACCTATCCCAGGCTGGAAGTTGATCCTCAATGGCCAGTCGGGGTCTCCTTCAGCTCGGTGTTGTCCGGCAGGGCCTCTGGGGTGAATAGGTGGCATGAAACTGGTGTGGTCCGGATGGAAATGGCATTCCCACTGGGACTGTTTTCACTGCCCCTTTTTATAGGGGCAGACTTTGAGTGACCCTAGTGTCAGGAGGCATGCCCAGGCAAGGGTCAGCCCCTGGCATAATGAGCATGCATGCTCCATACAGGGATGTGCAGTTTTGGGTGTCTGTAATAGTGGGGTACAATGGTAGAGTTGCTGGTTCTGCAGGGTCTTTTGTCTTTCAAATGCTGGGTTCTTGTCTCTGTTCTTGGGTGAGGTCCGTGGTTCCTGGATGAATCAATGTGAGGTGATGGCCCAGTCATTATAAGCCATTCAGTAGAGGCCTGCTACCATTGTATTTCAATTATTCCCAAACACTCTCATTCATCTGGGAACCAATTTACATGGGAGGGGTATGTGAATCATACAGTTGCAACACAGGGGATGCCTGGGCAGAGGACACAAGATGGAGGCTTGACATAAAATGGAAACTTGACATGACTTTGGTTCACTTCAAACACAGGCCTAAACCATACAATAACCATATGAAACAATAAAAATCAATATGAAAATGATAATAATACAATATACAACAGTAAAAATCAATACAAACCTAATAATTATACAATATAAAACAGTGGCTATCCAAAACCAAAAACTTGCTAACAAAATAAAAATGTTAAAGCTTATCCTAAGTCTGAGCTCACTTATACTTTTCTATAGGGAATAGAGAGGGAAAGAAAAAGTCAGAAATGGTTGGGGAAGGGGAGGGAATGTATTTTAAAATGAATAAAAAAAGAAAAAAGGGTTTTGCTACACTCCCTGCGTGCCTCATACAGGGAGGGCATCACCAGCCTGCTAAAGATGGTGAGTGCGGGCACTTGGTAAGATGGGGCCATGAGCACCATGAGCCACCTGAACCCTGGCTGCTCAACTAAGGAGAAGGGCTGGCCATCCAGAGCAAGCATCCCCCCAATGCTTTGGGTGACCTTGCTTGCCCTTGCAATGTGCCCCGCTTTGTATGTGGCTTTCCCCCATCGCTCCAGGGTGGCCTGCCTCAGCTTTGGGGAGACCAGGGATTTGGAATGAGTGGGGGACTCCCCTTTGGGCATACTCCCACTGGTGCCAGGCTGAGGAGGAACAAGGGCAAGGAGGTGCTGCCTCCTGAGGTCCAGCAGCATCACCGTAGCGGTGAAGTGTTTCACCTCCTTGCCCCAGCTGATCTGCCTTCGGCAGTGCTGGCAGACAGCATACTTGGGATCATCTGCTACCTCAAAATGATCCCATGCTATACTACTCCCCCGCTTCTGGGTTGAGGGTGGGGATCTTGCCTTATCCCCCTCCTCAGCAGTCAGAGGCACAACAACAGGAGGAGCTGATTCAGCTGATCCACTTGCCTCCACAACCTCCTCTGAGGTCCCTTCCTGAGAAGGAGACCTGTGTCTAGGGGAACTTTGAGGGGTGTGGAGCACAAACTCAGATTCCCCCTCAGTCCCCAGAATTTCCTTAGCTAGGGCGCTCAGGTCCTCTGGTTCCAGATCCAGCTCCTCCTCTGGCAGTGGGAGGCTTACACTGGGAAATGAAGTTGGGGTGGAGGAGACTGTCATTCTGCTGCTGGTGCCTATTTCTGGTGTTAGGGGAGGTGGGGCAGGTACAGGGACAGGTGCTGCTCCCACCTCCTTGCTTCCAATGGTAGCAGAAGACTCATGGTTGCCAGGAAAGAGGATGCATCTATGTTTGGGGGGGGCGGGGCTTGCAGTTCTAGCTCTCCCCCTATCCCCTCTAGCCCCTCTCCCTCCCCTGCCAGACCTGGCATCTGCCTTTCCAGCATGCTTCATATTCAATGGAGCACTGGTCTTTGAACAGAAATGCACAGCAGAAGCAATGAAGAAAAGTGCGGCCAGGAAAACGAAAACCTCCCGTATCCAGTCTTCATCACTCTTCTGCCTCTGCTGCAACAGATTGCTCAAAGCAAAGATCAGACTTATAAGTCATCTACGAACTCATGTGACCTAGCGTCCACCCCACTTTGCTCTCTTTCCTTCTTTCTCCTTCCCTTTTTCTTTTCCACTTCTTTTCTCTCTTCTTCCCTCCCCTTCCCCTGCTGGATGTGGTTGTCTTCATCTGCAAAGGACGAAAGCATGTATAGCTATTGACCACATAGTTTGTGAAACTGAAGGTAATAATCAGAAATAAAATGACAGATACATAGTGGAGTATATATTTGCAATTAGAATGTGCTGGTCAAGATTAGGAATCCTGTATCAGCACTAAAGAACCATTTGGACAAATGAAGGAGGGCTTCACTTGAAATGAGCTGGCTGAAACGGCAGAGGTTGTCATGTTAGATTGCTTAGAAGATTCCAATGGACTATAACTGTCTGCTATTTCCCCCAACAGAGTATTTCAAAACTGCTGACTTGACATAGTACCTATTTTTGACGTAACTTTTCAGTTACTCTATTGCTTCTGAAACTGCTTAAAATCCCTGTAAAGTTTATACTCTGTTGACTGCAGCAATGAGTATTTTGTAAGGATGTTAAAGGTAGATTTATTGCACATACGGTTTTGCTTCTCACCTACTTATGTCGTTGTACTAAATTTAGTTAAAGGGTGGAGTGAATGGAAATGAAATGATCGGTCAGACTATTTCAGTTTGAAATTTTAATTTATTGAACACATAAGCAATACTAATATTTAAGCAAAGCTTTAAATGCAACACTTAACTTCTAAGCAAGCCCTAGCAGTTAACCAAGATATTTTTACATGAGAAAGGATACAATGATTTCAGCTGGCCAGGTGTCTGTCACTGCTCCAGGGTTTGAGTAGGTGTTGATTCTTCTTCTCCTGTGTGTCGCAAGCCCTTAAATCTTTTTTTCTTAGGTTTTTATATACTTTTTGTAGTTCTTTTATGTATGTTTCATATCTCATAAATATCCACCATTCATTTTTCACAGTGGTTATTTTTGTTAGACTTAGACTGCCGTTTGTATCCTGCTGATTTGGGCTGTTACCACATCCTTTTTTGACTTTTTCACTGACATGCGTTAGACAGAGGTCACTCTAAACTGTGACCCACTTGTGCTGCTTTTAGTTAGTTATGTTAAGGCACAAAAACGGTGTTACTTATGCTAAGCATTTGGCTAAGGGGCTTTCAGGCCTACAGTGATTTGTGACAACAAGGAGCCCACTATTTCCTCCCAAATGAATGGTTTTGCTTTTGGAATGAAGCTTCTTAAGCATGTGACATGACTAGGTTTTGATGTAGGTATGTTTCCTGTGCTATCGTCGAGAACCGGTATGTGGTTGAGTATTTGCATGCGAAAGGTAGAACACGTTGTTTGTTTGTTCCCTCTGGGCTTGGAACAGAATTGATGTTCCCTGAGGGATATGACCTTTCAGGAACCTTGGGCTGAGGTCCTTGACTCTCTAGGTAGCCATTTTTTTCTGGTCAGAAACAAACTATACTCTTTTCCCATGCCTCTGCAATCATTCTATTGACCCCATTCATTTTCTATAACATTTTTAGACATTAAAGTTTTGATTAAGCAATACC